>NC_139513.1:141587145-141782145 GCF_947247035.1 Vipera ursinii | reverse complement strand
ATTCGGACCGGTCTGGACTCTGACTGGGCAGAGTCTGGCGATCAGGACACGGGCAGTCTTGTCGATATCACCTGGGATGAGTTTGATTCTGTGACTCCGGAGGAAGTGGACAGGATCATGGGGAGGCTGAGCACCACCACATGTTTATTGGACCCGTGCCCTTCCTGGCTGGTTTATGCAGCCCGGGAGAGGACACGCAGCTGGTTCCAGGCAGTTATATCGGCTTCTTTGAATGAGGGTAGCTTCCCCGCCGTCTTGAAAGAGGTGGTGGTGAGGCCCCTCCTCAAGAAGCCTGCCTTGGACCCAGCTGTATTGAATAACTTCCGTCCTGTCTCCAACCTTCGCTTTCTTGCGAAGGTTGTTGAGAGTGTGGTGGCACATCAGCTCCCTCTGGTCCTGGATGAAGCGGATTATCTAGACCCATACCAATCGGGTTTCAGGCCTGGGCACAGCACGGAGACGGCATTGGTCGCGCTGGTGAATGATCTCTGGAGGGCTCGGGACAGGGGGCATTCCTCTGTTCTGGTCCTATTAGACCTCTCAGCGGCTTTCGATACCATCGACCATGGTATCTTGCTGCGGCGTCTCAGGGGATTGGGAGTGGGAGGCACGGTTTTACAGTGGTTCTCCTCCTATCTCCAGGTGACGTTCGCAGTCGGTGTTGGCAGGAGGGCAGAGGTCGACCGCGAGGTCTCTCGTTTGTGGAGTTCCTCAGGGGTCGGTCCTCTCGCCTCTCCTGTTCAACATCTATATGAAACCGCTGGGTGAGATCATTCGTGGTTTTGGAGTTGGGTATCATCAGTATGCTGATGATACCCAACTTTTCCTTTCGACCCCAAACCACCCCAGTGATGCCCTCAATGTGATGTCCCGTTGCCTGGAGGCGGTTCGGGTCTGGATGGGGAGGAACAGACTTCAACTCAACCCCGACAAGACTGAGTGGCTTTGCATACCTTCATCCCGGGTTTATTCGGACATTCCACCTCTTGCTATGGGGGGTGAACTATTACCTCCTGTAGATAGGGCTCGCAACTTGGGAGTCCTCCTAGATTCACGGCTCACCTTGGAAGATCATATAGGAGCTGTGACTAGGGGGGCTTTTGCCCAGGTTCGCCTGGTGCGCCAGTTGCGGCCCTATCTAAGCCGGGATGATTTATGCACGGTCACTCATGCGCTCGTGGCCTCTCGTCTGGACTACTGCAATGCTCTCTACATGGGGCTGCCCTTGAGGACCACCCGGAAGCTCCAACTGGTACAGAATGCAGCCGCGAGAGTTGTGTTGGGAGTCTCCCGATACTCCCACATTACACCTTTGCTCCGTGAGCTGCATTGGTTGCCAGTTGCCTTCTGGGTGAGATTCAAGGTACTAGTAATGGTGTTCAAAGCTCTCCATGGCATGGGGCCGGAGTACCTCAGGGAACATCTGCTGCCGGCATCAAGCTCCCTGCGCCCTGTGCGTTCCCACAGAGAGGGCCTCCTCAGGGTGCCACCAATCAGAGAATGTCGATTGGTGGCCCCCAGGGGGAGATCCTTCTCTGTGGGCGCTCCGGAGCTGTGGAATCAGTTACCGGTAGAGCTCCGGATGGCGCCCGATCTTCGCTCCTTTCGTCGCGATCTCAAGACGTTTTTGTTTGTACAAGCCGGCCTAGCCTGATGGGGATTGGTGGGGTTTTTTATTTTTTGTATTCTTAATTTTATCTTGGGGTATTATAATTGAATAGTAATTGTTTTAAACTTGGGCAATTATTTAGTCTCTTTTTAATGTTTGTATTTTGTATTCTACTTTTGCCCTGTGAACCGCCCTGAGTCCTCAGGGAGAAGGGCGGTATAGAAATATTTAATATATATATATATACACACACACACACACACACACACATATATATATACACACACATACACACACACACACACACACACACACACACACATATATATATACACACACACATACACATACACACACACACACACACCCTGAACTGTATAAAGTGCTCTTGTAAGAAAAGATTTACAGGAAGGGTCCCCCCCATTTTTATGTTGATCTCTTTATTTTTATTTATTATTTATTAATTTTTTTCTACTGCCCATCTCCCTCTGGAAGGCTTACTAGTTATAAAACAAGTATAAAAACTGATTGAAACATTACAACTGTGCAGATTAAAATTTTAAATCTATACTATAGTAATTACTGGTGTCCAAAATGGCAGGGAATCATTTATATCCTCAAATGAATGATTAAGGAAATTAATAGTATTATAATTCATACAATTATAATTAAGTAAACATTCTCCCACACTAGAGCTGTTATAGTACTGTGGATTATTGAAGCATTGTAAAGTCTAATGACAAAATGTTAGAGTTATTATTTAACAATGAACTTAATACATGTGAACATAATTCTTAATATTTCTTCTATTTTTTGCCAGCCAAGATAATTTTATACTTATTTTTTATTTGGAAGAGGGAAGCAGGATTTTATTAAAGCCATACTGCCTATAATTTCAGTATGGTTCTCTAAGCTTCTTTTTTGACAGATGTCATTCTGAATCCAACCAAGGAAACCTATTAGATAACAGTAATGCAGGTCCACTTTGGGTAGTTTATTAGCAGAATAATGTACAGTATCCTGAAGCAATGAGATTGAATCATTACAGGCCCTAAAAATGCACTCAGATGGTTCTTGAGAGCTGACTATATTTTAAACTGTTAGAATCTACTAGCAACCTATTACGCCTACATACTGTATCCAACCATTTGCATTAGGTTTACACCATCTACTTCAAATAAAGCTGGTTAACCGATATTTTTTAAAAAAAATAATGATGGAGATAACATTACAGAAAGGATCAAAACGAAGAGGATGACTTTCTGACCTTAGTCCAACTTGGAATCTCTGAACAAATTTATATAACTTTCTTGAAACAGCGCTGAGGTGGTGGGCGGTGGCAGTGGGGAACTGGGAGGTCTACAGTCAGCAGCGAGGCACCACAACACAGGTGACAGAGCAGCGGAGGATCCAACTGGCAGCTGAAGACAACCAAGCTGAACATTGGAGACAGAATAACAGCCACAGATGGAGCGAAAGATGGAGGCAGTTGGT
This sequence comes from Vipera ursinii, assembly GCF_947247035.1. Classification (NCBI taxonomy): domain Eukaryota; kingdom Metazoa; phylum Chordata; class Lepidosauria; order Squamata; family Viperidae; genus Vipera; species Vipera ursinii. Next base: position 141,779,042 of record NC_139513.1, on the reverse strand, counting down.
GGCAAGGCTCAGTGGAGAAAACCCAGCTACTACACCTGCTCATCAGAAATGGCTGGAGGCAACAGGGGGCAGTTAGAAAGACTGGCTGAGCACAGAAAGGCAGTCAAATAAATAAGGAGCAAGTTAAGAAAAGGAAGGATAGTGACGAATTTTTATGCAGAGAGCAGAAAACTAAAAGCAAATTACTTGTAGAGGAGAAAGCAGCCCTTCCCTTCATTGAATAGCCCTATTCCAACACTAACTCTTAACTTCAATATAAACTGCATTTTTTTTCTTTTAAAACCAAAGAGCATACCACCACATAGTTATCTAAATCAAAATACCAAGGCAGAAAGACAAGCACAAACAGGCAGAAAAAAGGACAGAAAAATTGGCATAATTACCCAGAACAGAGAAGCTAGAAACGAAGCTAACAGCAGAGCACATCCGCCGACCAAAAAGAGGGATTTTCAAACAACATACCCATGGAACAGATGACTGACACTATTGTGTTATGCAATACACATTCCATGTATGTGCTCATGCCCAAAGAACACCCAAACCATACATGCATTAGATGTAAATTATGTGAACTGCTACAGAAAAAAGTAAGGAACTTAGAGGCAACTCTAGCCAAACCCCAATGTACAAAAGAAAGCTCTACCCAAACAGAACCAATTAATGAACAAATAACTCCCAGAGGATTTGACCCTACTGATAAACCCTTGGAGGAAGACAAATGGAGATATGTCACACAAAGAAGGAAACACAATATTGATCGAAAGAAGCAGCATACAACTAACAAACCCTTTCTGCCCAATCCAACCCAACCAGAAGCAGCCCCACTAAAACTGAGCAATCGATTTCTCCCCCTAGATAAAAACATCCAGACCCACAACCTTCCCCTCAAAAAAAACCCATGCAGACACCTAGCAAGGAAATAACTTCAAATATCCCTAAAAAAATCTCCTCAAACATCCCTAAAAAAGTCACATCAAGAAATACACCAGAGATAAACAGACAAGCACCCCAGACTGCAGCTCCCCCCAAAAGAAGGCAAGTGTTGGTAATAGGAGATTCTATCCTCAAAGGAACGGAATCATCCATCTGCAGACCGGACATACAATTCAGGGAGGTATGCTGTCTCCCTGGAGCAAAAATCTAAGATGTGGCTGAGAATCTAACCAAAATAATTAGGCCTACAGATTACTACCCCTTCCTCCTCCTCCACATTGGGACGAAGGACACAACAAAGAACCTGAGTACAATAGTGAGAGACTACAAACAACTAGGCCACGGGTCGGCAACCCGTGGCTCCGGAGCCGCATGCGGCTCTTTGAGCCGTCTCCTACGGCTCCCAGCCGCCCGGTGCGCGTGCACCTCTCCAAATGGAGAGTGGCACCGCCCGTTCCGAGAGGTGCGCGTGCACCTTTCCGAAGGGCGGAGGTGCGCGCGCACCTCTCCAAGCCGCCGCCATCCCGTCCGGAGACCTGCCGCGTTTGTCAAACATTGACAAACACGGCAGCTGTGCAAACGGGATGGCGGCGGTTTGGAGAGTGCACACGCACCTCTCCCAAGCCGCCGCCGTCCGGAGACCTGCTGACGGACGGCAGCGGCTTGGGAGAGGTGCGCGTGCACTCGCCAAACCGCCGCCATCCCGTCCGGAGACCTGCCGTGTTCGTCAAACATTGACGAACACGGCAGCTGTGCAAACGGGATGGTGGCGGTTTGGAGAGTGTGCGCGCACCTCTCCAAGCCGTCCCGTCCCGTCCGGAGACCTGCCGCGTTCGTCAAACATTGATGAACACGGCAGCTGTGCAAACGGGATGGCGGCAGTTTGGAGAGTGTGCGCGCACCTCTCCCAAGGACGGCGGTGACTTTCTGACGCCTCTGGCTGGAATCGCACCCGTTAGCAGCAGCGCCAGGAGCATCTGCCGGGGCAAATGAGGGGAAGGGCGGCTCCCCCAGCCTCGCAGATCCTTGGGAGTGGCAAGGACTGGGTTTCTGCTCAGAGGGAGGGGGGAGCGCAGCTCGCACGGTCCAGCTTCGTCCTCTGGCCCGGCCCAAACGCCGCCTCTCTCGCCCCCTGCGCCGGGGCCAGGGGCCAGGCTGGGCATGCGAGGCGTTGTTCCCCTCCCTCAGGGCAGCCGCGGAGCAGACAAAGAAGGGAGGGACGTGCTCCCTCCTTCTGCCCCCTCCGGAAAAGCGGGCGGGTGGCAGGCTTCCTGGCCGGGCTTCTTTGGGAGGCTGGCGCCTGAACAAAGGGCGGGAGCCACCCAAGGTGGGCTGCAGCAACTCGCTTCTCTGCCCCCCCTCCAGGCAAGCGGGGCTTTGTCCCCCACCTCTCCGGACCTGCCCACGGCGCTCCGACCCTCCCACTTTTAAAAGCCGCTGTTCTTAGGAAAAAAGCCCCCGTCGCCCCCTCCCCCCTGCGCGCGCTGGCCTGGCCCCGTTTGACGAACGCGGCAGGTCTCCAGACGGGACGGCGCGCACCTCTCCAAAGGGGAGACCCGTTGCTGCACAGGTGCCTCCAATTTTGCGCATGTGCAAAATGTTTTTTGCGCATGCGCGTGAGTGGACGCACACACGCCCGCGCACTTTTTGCGGCTCCCACTTTTTTGTTTGTGTGATGGAACCGGTTCTGAGTGGCTCTTTTCCTTTTTCCAGTTTCCAACCCCTGAACTAGGCAATAAAGTTAAGAAGCTAGGAGCACAAGTAGTGATCTCATCAGTACTCCCAATGAAAGGCCAACACCCATTGAGGGGAAAAAGAATTCTAGAAATAAGCCACTGGATAAAGGATTGGTGCTGCCAAGAAAACTTTGGTTTCCTGCATCATGGACTGCATTTCCTTCACAAGGGGCTCTTGGCATGGGATGGGCTGCACCTCACAAAAACAGGGGAAAATGTACTTGGAAAAAGACTGGCCCAACTCATCAGGAGGGCTTTAAACTAAAATTGAGGGGGCGAGGGTGACCAATCTTCAGAATCTCTAGAACCCAAAACCAATCATAAATCCCAAGAAAAAAATCAAACAATGAGGTTGGCAGAGATGAGAAAAAAGAAAAACTGAAACAACATTCAGGAGATGCAGGAAACATACCCATGGACAGGCATAAAAGCCTTAAATGCTTATATACAAATGCTCAAAGGTTGGGGAACAAACAGGGTGAACTAGAAGCAATAGTACATGAGGGAGGGTAATGCATAGTTGGTATTATAGAAACCTGGTGGGACAAAACCCATGTATGGAATGGACTGATGGATAGATACAAATTGTTCAAAAGAAACAGGTCTACAAAAAGAGGAGGGGGGTTGCACTATATGTAAGAGAACACTACATATCTACAGAAACACACATGATCAAAGATAAAATCACTCCAGAATGCATATGGGTCAATATAAAAGATAAAAAAGTGACATTACCATAGGTGTATCTTACAGACCACCCAAACAATCAGAAGAAATAGATGAACTCCTTGCCAATCTGTTAACAAATGTATGTAGGGAGCATACTGGGAGACAAACTCTGCAGTGAGCGGGAGATCAAACAGACTCCTAACCAACCTAGCCGACAACTTTGTCATCCAAAAGGTGGAGGAGGGAACTAGACATAAAACCATACTGGACTTAATTTTTACTAATAGAGAAGAAGTGATAGAGGGAGGTGAATTTACCAGAACCCTGGGCAAAAGAGACCACGTCATACTGTAATTAAATATAATGCAAACACTAGAAATAGAAACCAATTCAACCAGGGTCTTAAACTTCAAAAGAGCTGACTTTAACAAACTCAGAGAGAACCTAGGAAAGATCCCATGGATGAAAATCCTAAAAGGGAAAACAACCCAAGAAGTGTGGGAAACTCTTAAAAATGTGATCATAAAAGCCCAATCCAGCACAATGCCACTGAAAAAGAAAAACAAGAAGAAACCAGTATGGTTGCACAAAGATCTCTCTGACAAACTGAAAGACAAAAAGGAGAAATACCAAAAATGGAAAGAGGGTCACATAACTAAGGCCAATTACCAGCAGACAGCCAGAACATGCAAAGATGAAGTCAGGAAAGCAAAGGCTCAGAACGAAGAAAGACTTGCAACAGAAATCAAGGATAATTTTAAAAAAGTTTCTTTCAATATATTAACAACAAGAAAAAAAAGTCAAGGAAACTGTAGGTTCACTAAAGAGAAAAGATGGCAAGGAAATAACAGGCAACAGAGAGAAAGTAGAACTGCTTAACTCATACTTTGCATCAGTCTTCACACACACACAAAAACCTATAGCCCAACATACCAAAAAACCCGCTGCAAAAGACAAACTAGAAACAAAAATTAAAATAACCAAGAAAATGGTAAGAGAACACCTATCCGACCCTGATGAATATAAATCATATAAATATAAATATAAATCATAGATTACATCCCAGAGTTCTGAAGAAGCTGGCAGATGTTATCTCAGAACCATTGTACCATATCTTTCAAAAATCCTGGAGCACTGGGGAAATACCTGAGGATTGGAAAAGGGCTGACGTCTTCAAGAAAGAAAGAAAAACAGACCCAGGAAACTACAGACCAATCAGCCTAACATCAATACCGGGGAAGATCCTGGAAAAGATAATCAAAAAACAGACCTGTGATCAAGTAGAAGCAAAGTTATAACTAGTAGCCAGCAAAGGTTTGTCGAAAACAGATCATGCCAAACCAATCTTATTTCATTCTTTGATAAAGTGACTAAACTAATAGACCAACGAAATACTGTGGCTGTAGTATACTTAGACTTCAGTAAGGCATTTGATAAGGTAGACCACAACCTACTCCTTGATAAGGTAGAAAAAGTTGGGCTAGACAACATCACCACCAGATGGATCTGTAGCTGGCTGGCAAACCATACTCAACGAGTAGTCCTCAACAGCTCTACATCCACATGGAGAGAAGAAAGCAGTGGGATACCACAAAGTTCTGTCCTAGCCCCAGTACTCTTCAATATCTTCATCAATGACTTAGATGAGGGAATAGAAGGGGAACTCATCAAATTTGCAGATGACACCAAACTGGCAGGAGTAGCCAACACCCCAGAACACAAACTCAGGATCCAAAAAGATATTGACAAACTTGAACAATGGGCCTGTCCAACAAAAAGAAAAGCAAAGTTTTACATTTAGGCAGGAAAAATCAAAGGTATAAGTACAGATTAGGTGAGACCTGGCTCAAAAACAGTAACTGTGAGAGGGACCTTGGAGTCAAAGTGGACGATCACTTGACTATGAGCCAGCAGTGTACAGCAGCAGCCAAAAAAGGAAATACAACCCTGGGTTGTATAAACAGAGGCATAGAATGAAAATTGTGTTATAAAACCCTAGTACACAGCTGGAATACTGCAGTCAATTTTGGTCACCATATCACAAAAAAGACGTTGAGAGTTTTGAAAAAAATCAGAGAAGTGCAACTAAGATGATCAAAGGCCTGGAGACTAAAATATATGAAGAACAGCTGTAGGACTTGGGTCTGGCTAGTCTAAAGAAAAGAAGAAATGGGGAGACATGATAGCAGTATTCCAGTATTTGAGGGGCTGCCACAAAAAGAGAGGGCCATGTTATTCACCAAAGCACCAGAGGGCAGGACAAGAAACAATGGTTGGAAACTGAACAAAGAGAGAAGCAACCTGGAATTAAGGAGAAACTTCCTAACAGTGAGGACAACAGCTTGCCTTCAGAAATTGTGGGAGCTCCATCATTGGAGATTTTTAAGAAGAGACTAGACACTCACTGGTCTGAAATGGTATAGATTCTCCTGCTGGACCAGGGGGCTGAACTAGAATACCTCCAAGGTCCCTTCCAGTTCTATTCTATTCTATTCTATTCTATTCTATTCTATTCTATTCTATTCTATTCTATTCTATTCTATTCTATTCTATTCTATTCTATTCTATTCTATTCTATTCCATTCCATTCCATTCCATTCCATTCCATTCCTTTCCATTCCATTCCATTCCATTCCATTCCATTCCATTCCATTCCATTCTATTCTATTCTATTCTATTCTATTCTATTCTATTCTATTCTATTCTATTCTATTCTATTCTATTCTATTCTATTCTATATGTATTCCACAGAACTAATCCCAGAAAAGAGACCAATTAAGTTGAGAAGATCTAGTTTATAAAGTATTAGACTGCTGTGCCCAGTTCAGACTAGGAAGATGAGGCGGATCATCAGACTAAGAGGATTCATCTGGAAGAGCTGCCTAGCAACCAGGAGGGGCAACTATTGCTGGACTCAGGAGGCAGAGAGGTGGAGCTAATGTCTCCCCACAATGCAAGGGCCTGCTGTGAGAGGAGAAGTGTTGAGGAAAGGTGCTAAGGAAGACTATTGGCCAGAAAGAATTCTGGAACAAATCCAGATCATGCCATTCTATATAAAGGGAGCCACTTGCCTCAGAAATCTATTGGTGACCACTCTCCATTTACCTCATCATCATGCTCCTCAACTCCTTACTGCCTTCTTGTTTGTTCAAACCTTTTGCCATTACAGTCTTGTTTAAAAATCTTTTTGATAAAGATTACCTGTGTATCTGTGATTTTTGTGCACTAGGAGAGGATACAGACAAACTCAGTAAAATTTGTATTGGTTTTTAGAACTCCTATGTGGCAACTTTTCCCATTTTTAAGTCTTTAATAATTTTTTTTAAAAAAACTTATTTTCTAGTGCAGGGGTAGGCAACCTTGGCTCTTTTATGACTTGTGGACTTCAACTCCCAGAATTCCGGAGCCAGCTTGGCTCATCTTGGAAGCCTCTCCCTTTCCCCTCAGCGTGGCTGGCTCAGGAATTCTGGGAGTTGAAGTCCACGAGTTATAAAAGAGCCAAGGTTGCCTACCCCTGTTCTAGTGAAATTGTTTCTGGGTTATTGAGGAAATGTGTAGTGTTTATTAAAAAAAGAAGAAAATGAGATTCAATACCAGTCCAAATATCTGTAGGACAGGAATTTTGTCTTATGGGAGTAAAATTGACAATAATTAAAACTCTAAAACTAGAAAATTGCACCAAGATTGCCATACCATAGAGCAGACAAGGTTCTAATTGTTCTATGATGAAGCAAGCAAGGTGACCCATATTGATAGCATGTGTCACATTTAGAGAAAGAAGGATATAACCTCTTAGCCTAATAAGAGTGTAGCCCAAGTCTCTAGTAATAAAATTGTGTCAAGGAAATTAATATTTATAAAGAATTCATCCTTTTTAAACTCCCAGCTGCAAAGTTCTATGAGATCAACTTCAGGCTGGAGGGATTTTGTAGCTCAAGGTATCAGTCACACAAGCAATTATTGAGTTCAGTGTACCATAGTGGTCCTTCAAAACACTACTATTTCTTAGACCAACAGCAGGAAGAACGTCATCAATCATATTAAAGTTTTGATAGGATAGGAGGGAGGAAGCTAAGTCATGGAGATCCTAATTTCACCAGTAATTTGGAGGAAGAGCATATGAAATAGATCTAAAGGTTTCCTCTATCTATAACATATTTTCATCATTATTATAGGGTAAAAGAGGAAGGACTTCCATAGGAAAGATGATGTTTTGCTGCAGTAATTGTAGATGACTTAAAGAAAGATTTAATTCTTGAAGGCACCTCCCCTTGGTAAGATTTTTACCATTGACCCTTTTGGGGCATTTGTTTTCTTAACTTGTTCATTCTTATGTGTAGGCAAATAATAATTCTGGGAAAACATCTGGTGAGCCTTATATTATTTTGTTCTTATCCAAGAGAGCTGTTGAGGTGAAGGTCACTAGTGCTCTTGCTGTAATGCACTCTGTTTCAACAATGCCCTTCATTCAGAACCAGAATAAAACAAAAGGAGCAATCTGTTTGACTAAGTGCAATTTGCAATGTCATTGAGATAAATTCCCGGAGGCTTAGGTAAACTTAACAAAAGCTAACTTATAAGGAACAAGAAACAAATACCAGCCCAAGTTTTGTTAATTTGCTAGTGGATAGATGGAGCAAAGACGAAGCCAAAGCTGGACAGTTTAAACCAGGGGTGTCAAACTCAATTTCATTGAGGGCCGCATCAGCATTGCGGTTGCCCTCAAGGGGCCGGGTGGGTATGGCCTGGGTGGGCGTGGCCTACTGGGTGGGCGTGGCTAGAGTGCGTATGGCCTGCTGGGTGGGCGTGGCCAGCTCTACATCATTGGCATCAAGGGTGCCTATGGGGGCCTGGGCAGGAGTGGGACAAATCTGAGGGTCTCTGGCAGGAGGAGGGTCTCTGGGCCAGGGCCAAGGCAGTGGGGGCCATTCCCTCACTGTTTCCAGGATGGCTTCGCGGGCCGCATGAAACTACTTCATGGGCCGGATCCGGCCCCCGGGCCTTGTGTTTGACATGTCTGGTTTAAACACTGTGGATCCTTACCATAAGCATTGTCAATATGTGTATTAGTCTCAACACTGGATGTTAGCCGAATCATAAGAGTTAATTACCCAGTACATTCCTCTGATAGCTCCTTATAATGGCTTGACCTATTGCTGAATTTGAACAAACTGGGTTTGTAACAGAGAACTGTAAGGATGCTGAAAGACGAGAATTGATTTATTTCCAGACTTTCTAAGTTATCAGAGGGATTTCAGTTATCCAGGATTTTGCTAATTCACTAAACTGGACTATTGCTCGTTCATGAATCTTGGCTTGCAGAATGTAAGTCTTGCTTGTGAATTTGGAAGGCTGTTTGCCAAGCTGATCTACACTTTCATTTCCGAAAGTCAAGTTTTTTGAGCAGTTGTTAATCATACTTACAAGTGAATACAATTCTGTACAGTTTTGTTTCGTTGCCAGAATAAGTCTGAGTTAGTTGTTTTAATAAGTTTGGCTATAAAAATACATGTTGGATCCAATGAGAGTCCAAAACAGAGCACTGTATTAGTAGGCTTGCAACAACAGAGAAACAATTTGTTGATTGTTTTACAGTAAAGTACTCAGATAGTTTAGTTTGAACTGTTCTCCATCATTCTGCCAGTGCCATCAAAATGTGTCGTTAGAAACAGTAAACCCAATTTTTTTATATATGTTCTTCTGGTTAATACAATTTTCTAATATGTATTGCAATTAGTACTCTGAGGCATAGATTGGCAAGCAGTGAAATAGATAAGAATCTGCCATAAATTAATTTCATTTGTCCAAGCAATTAGTAAACAAATTTTATTGGCAGCAATATGAAAGAGCTTGTTGGAATGAATGAAAGGGAATACACATCCATCCCCTCACATCAGCATGTTCTCCTCTTCAGCCCAAGACTGTTAGAGAGGGTATGGTCCAGGTCCATCAACTTGCAGGCCCCAGGAAGGGTTTGTTTTCTGTTGTGGCACATGCTCTTTGGAACACAATAGCCCCAAAGGTAAGTTCGCTCTGATCCTGTTGGCCTTTCAGAAAGCCCTTAAGCAATGACCCTTTTCTTGAACCATGAGGGTTGGAAGATTAGGTGAACCCATTAGGGGCTGGTTAATGGGTTAACAAGAGCCTTGGTGGAGCAGTGGGCTAATGCCTCCTTAAGTAACACCAGCTGCCTGCAATTAGTGCAGGTTCGCATCCCACCAGGCTCAAGGTTGACTCAGCCTTCCATCCTTCCGAGGTAGGTAAAATGAGGACCCAGATTGTTGGGGGCAATAAGCTGACTTTGTAATAATGCTGCTTGGGCCGTGTGTGAAAGCCCTAATAAGCAGGCATATACATAGAATGAAGGCTACTGCTAAAACTTGTAAGCCACCCTGAGTCTTCGGAGAAGGGCGGGATATAAATGGAATTAAAATAAAATAAAATAAAATAAATAATGGGCTTCTTCAATTGCCATTTTCTCTTCAGGTTTTTATTACCATATTGTATTATTATTTTATATTGCTATTTTAAAATGTTAGCTACTCAAAGTTACATTTGTGAGATGGGCAATTATATAAATAAATTCAAATCTAAATGAATAAATAAACATGAGTGGATTATATAATAGATAGAGATGATTTAAATCCAAAGTTGGTGATTTTTTAGATCGTAATACCAGATTACCCAGTTTATATTTTCAGGTTCATAATACAATACATATTTTAGTGGGGAATATCTCTTTCTTCCCGCCATACATAGGGAATTAATCTTAACTATATTATTTCTTGATTTCTTATTCTTTGATATTTAAAATTATAGCAGACCATGCTCTACTCATTTCCTCTATTCGATGAAAATTGACAAACACTTTTTAAAGTCATCTATAAATCTATCCTTGCAGAAAGATAAAGATCTTGTTAAACAGAAATGGTAGACTAGTTTGGTCTTAAGATGAATTCAGTTGTATTATTGGCTTTGATGTGGGATACACTTAATCATTTATGTGATGTTACACTATTACATATGTTTCATTAAAAAGAGCAGTAATTGAAGTTACATTTTAGCAAAGAAGACATTATTACTTTACATATACTATCAACCTTCAGACTGAAATGGTTCCTTATTCTTTGCTAAAAACAATTTAACAGATTTGATGGTTCATAACAGATCTTTTATTACAATTCAATGCACAGAGAATACTAGCAAAAAATTAGTATGCGATTGGCTTCTTGATATTTATTTTATTTTTATTTTTATTCCATTTATATCCCGCCCTTCTCCGAAGACTCAGGGCGGCTTACAAGCTTAGCAGTAGCCTTCATTCTATGTATATGCCTGCTTGTTAGGGCTTTCACACACACACCCAAGCGGCATTATTACAAAGTCAGCTTAATTGCCCCCAACAATCTGGGTCCTCATTTTACCTACCTCGGAAGGATGGAAGGCTGAGTCAACCTTGAGCCTGGTGGGATGCGAACCTGCACTAATTGTAGGCAGCTGGTGTTACTTAAGGAGGCATTAGCCCACTGCTCCACCAAGGCTGTTGGATATAAACACCTTAAGAAATTTTTTAAAAAAAGAAAAAATAATATTAAAACTACAAGATGGAAATATCAATAACTGATAATTTCAAGATAATAATTATAACAATAATACATAATTATTTAAAAGAGAGGAAATTTCCCTGGCAAAGGTTGATGAATATTTATAAAAAATAAATTTGACTGAAGATCACAGAAAAAAACAGAAACAATTAATGAATGAACCTACAACAATAAAGGAAATTGGTGAAGCTATAACAAATAGAGAAAGCACCTGAACCAGATGGTTTTCCAGCCTCTTATTACAAACCTTTTGAAGATGAATTACTACAATTGTTGCTACACACAATAGACATTTTACAGACTGTACAGATACCAGTCAATTAGATAGAAGAAGCTCAAGGTTTGAAGTCTCCAAAATATTACTGCCTGGTATCATCACTGAATAATGCTTATTAAGTTACATATGAGGATTTTAGCTGAGAAAATATGGTTTTATTAAAGATCATATAGGGTTTTTTCTAATAGAGAGGGACAATATTAGAAATGTACTGGAATTTTGATATACTTGGATAAACATAATAAAAAACAAGTCTCTGATTTTTTCTTGATGCAGAAAATGCCTTTGACAATTTGCATCGGACTTTCTTGTTTAACATTTGGGGTATTGGATTTTGGTGAGAATGGGTAAAACTGATATTTTGCAAAAGGCACAGATAATTGTGAAAAGGAAATTAACAAAATCTTGTGAGACATAGAAAGGGACTAGACAAGCATCCCCCTTTCACCATTGCTATCTATTTTAGTTTTGGAAGTACTGAATAGCAATTTAAGATGAGATGAGAGAATTGCTGGAGTAAAGATTAAAAGAAACATGTATAAATTACAGGTGTATGCTGAGCACCTGGTGATAATCTTGGAAGATCCTGTAGAAAGAATAGAAATATTCATTTATGTCATTCTTTTTTCTTTTTCTTTTCTATGAGCCATTTTCTCTGTTTGGAAGTTGAACTGAAGCCACCAGTTTAATGACATCAAATATGATTTGTCTGTTCCTTTTTCCCAATCAGGTTTTTATGAGAAAAACTTAAGATTAGTGTAAAATGGTTAAGAGTGATATTTTATATATATATATAGAAAGGAAAAGTGCAACATCTGTTCAAGCCTGTACTTTGTAAAAATGACTTCTTTCCTTGGGAACAGCTGTCCTTTCAACTCTCATTATCTTATACATAATAAGGTAATCTCTTTCTTATTTGACATTATCAACCTTACAGACTGTAGTTGGTAGCTCTGTCATACTCTTCAAATGAGACCATTTTGAATGAACTAGAAATAATCTATAATTTAGAAGCACTGGGGTTAGTTGGGAAATTATATGTGTCAGCAGTGATTTGAAAGCAATTTAAATTGTTAAAAGAGTGCACTACTTCTAGGTTGCATGGATAGCTCTTTCTCAGCTCAACTTCAAAGTGTTGCAGTAGCCTTTCTTGGGATTAATGTTATCCCTCTTGTGCCATGTTTTTAAAAATATTTACCACAGTTTTGGATGTTCCACAATGAATCCATGTAACATCTCTGTTCTGCAAGTTGCATATGGCTCTCAGTGGGCTTCCAGGTACAATTCAAGGGGCTAGACTGGATTAGCGGCAGGAAGGACGAGGGAGACGCGTCTTCGTTAACAGGTTTATTTAGCCAGCCCGGAACAGATCAGGGAGAACGTGCCTTATATAGGCAGCTGCCAAACAGGGCAGCAAATCAGCTGGGTGTATTCTTCCTGCCAAGGACAGGGGGCCAATCGGTCAGCTGTCAGAGCAGAATCTCCCCAGCGACAGTACAAACGAGTTAACCGGGGAGGGAATCCCGTCAGCTGGTTTTGGCGGGCGGCCGGCGTTTTGACAGCTAGCCGCCGTTACTGCGCATGCGCCAATTTTGACAGCTCGCGGCTGCCGCTGAGGGTTAGCCGCGGTTTTGACAGTTCGAGTTGTAACGCGCATGCGCGGCGTTTGACAGCTGTCAAACGGCCGCGTGTACTTGTAGGCCGCATGAGCGACTGCGCGTGCGTTGCCTTTTGACAGCTGTCAGTGCGGCCGCGTAAAGCGGCCTATGACAGCTGTCATTATGTTTTTGGATATATTGCATAGACCCCACCTACCTTTGATTGTCTCAGCTTGCCCTATCAGGTTAAGATCTAACAATACATTTCTTCTGTTTCCAAGTCATGTCTAATCTGATGTTTCAGGAATGTTTTCTGCCTGTGGCCATGGGATGAAATGGAGGATTCTGTTGCATGTTTAAGCTTCCCCATCCACCATATGCTATTATGGCACATACAGTATATTGGGAAAAAGATTGGAGATAAGTGATGCATATGTCTATTTTACACTTCAGAGGGATAAAATGGGCCAAATATTTCAAAGACGAATTAAGCACACTTCATCTTTCTCTGAAAAGCTAGCCGTTGCTATGGAACAGAGGAGAGGCAAGAAACAACCGTCAGAGTTAGGAAAGAGACTGAAAGCTATGAAGCTTTGAAAGATGGGCATAAACAATCCTACAAGAGTAAGAAACGAAAAAAAGCAGAAGTTTAGCTTGAGGAGCAATGGCAAGGGAAAAGAAAAGAAAGAACCTAGTCTAGTTAGAGTCATTCTGAGAAGACAAACAGAATACTAAGGAGAAAATATGTAATTGAAGAAAAGGAAATGATAACTCATGTTTTTTTTAAAAAACAACAGATGGGGGAAGAAAGGAGCTCCAGATTTTAATTCCTGCAGCACTTTTCCCACCAAATCAGTTCCTCCAACTCAGTCCAATTTCTGTGTCACAGCAGGGGACACTTGTTATCCCAAAGATGACATAACTAATTAGTATCAATTTTGTCAGCTTCTTATAAAGAAGAGTTATTGGCATAGGAACAACTGTTAATTCCTCCCAAACCTCAAATAAGATTTAAGAGCAGCAAAAGCATCTGGACTAAAGAAACGGAATCACAACTTTTTAAAGTTTAAATACTTGCTAGGATTTTAGTGGGCCAGGTAAGAATTCTCAGGCTTTGCCAAAAGAAATTTTTATATTCTTTATTCCATCCAGTAATAGCAATAATAATAGTACTTAGACTTATATAAAGGTAAAGGTAAAGGTAAAGGTTCCCCCGCAGATGTGTGCTAGTCATTTCCGACTCTAGGGGCCGGTGCTCATCTCCGTTTCAAAGCTGAAGAGCCAGCTCTTGTCCGAGGACGTCTCCGTGGTCATGTGGCTGGCATGACTAGACACAAAGGTGCACAGAACGCTGTTACCTTCCCACCGTAGTGGTCCCTATTTTTCTACTTGCATTTTTACATGCTTTCAAACTGCTAGGTTGGCAGAAGCTGGGACGAGTAACAGGCACTCACTCTGTTACGCGGCACTCGGGATTTGACCCGCCAAACTGCCGACCTTCTGCGCTTCACATTGCTTTACAACCCTCTCTAAGTGGTTTACAGAGTCAGCTTATTGCTCCCAACAATCTGGATCCTCATTTTACTGACCTCAGAAGATGAAAAGCTGAGTCAACCTTGAGCAGGTCAGGATTGAACTGCAGGCAGTTGGCAGAATTAGCCTGCAATACTGCTCTCTAACCATTGCACCACCACGGCTCTCTGTACACAAAGTACAATCCTTGTCTAATTTGGAAATAACTGTGACATTTTCCTCATTAAAACTAAAAGCATGGCTTTCTGAGGGCTAATGAAAAGTAATGGCTTCATGACTATTGCTGTCATTTAAGTATGGATATTGTAATAAATGAAACAGCAAAATAATCCTAGCAGTGAGCTCTTCTGTTACCATATTCACTACCATACAGAACACATTTCTGCCAATCACAGAGAAGCTTCTTAAACCTGTCATGAAAGAGCTTAACTTTGCCTGTTCAACCAAATCTTGATGTCCATTTTCAACTGAATCAACTGAATTCATTTTTATTTGAATCACACAGATGCTCACAGATGTATCCTTTAAATTTTGAGTAAGGTAGAAATTGCATGATGCTAAGTTTCGCCTGTATGGCAAATGGGGTAAAACAATGTGGTCCAACTTTGCAATTGTCTCTTGGGTGGTTCATGACGCCCAGGGTCATGTTGTAACAAAATATCTTTGTTGTGCTTCCAAACTTTGCCCAATTATTATTTTTGAGTGTTAACATTGTAGTGCATTCTGTGGATCACTTGAGGAAAGCAATATGAACAGTGCCATCTGCATCCCAAAAACTTTAACTATAAGTTTTTCTGCCAAAACTCAGTTTTTATTTTATTTTTCAGGTGAAACTTGTTGTTGATATTCTATGGAGTTATTCTTCATTTCTGGGTCATAATGGTAAGTCCATGTTTCATTGACTGTCACAAAGTTGTGAAGAAATTTCTCACTTTCATTTTTTATAGCATAAGAATTGGTGCAAATCTGAACTCTTCATCTCCGCTGTCACCTAACAAGGATCCCAGCTCGTAAAAACTTTTGATGTTAAAGAACATGAATAAAGTGACATATATTATTGTACTGCTTTTAAAATAACAAAAAAAAGAAAAGGAAAAAAACACAAAACACAAACATTATAAAAATACCTAAGTGCTTAAAGATACAACAGGAAAAAGATAGGGTGTAATATGTTGTTAGAACAGTAGTTACAATTCCATGCATAATTATCTAATAGAAACATTCAGTCTAAACATCTATATCTAATACAGTTATGTAACAATCATGCTTTTTTAACGTACTGTACTTTGCATAAATGTCCCATATTTCCTTATATTTATCAACACAAAGTCTATGTTTATAGGCAACCCGCTCATAAGTAGCAAGTGTCTTCAATCCATTGAGTAAAGGGGGCCATACATTTATCTTTCCAAAGTTGCTATATCAGTCTTTTGGCTATAATAAGGGCACAGAGAATCCACTTATGTGGTCCAGTTGTCAAATTCCATGTACTAGATATGTAATTCAAGAGAATCTCTGCCAATTTTAGCTTTCGTTGCACAATTACATTTATATAGTGTACTACCTTCTCCCAAAACTTACCGGTAATAAAAATAGGATGTTGTAAAAACATTTATTTTAAAGAAGCATTGTGTTTACTGTGTCTTCAACAAATGCTTCATTAGACAATCCTTTTCTATAGAAATGCAATGGAGTCCAATAAATTCTAAATGTTGCTGCTGTTACTGTTGTTGTATATGTTGTAGATAAAAGTCAACTGATACTTTAGGTATGGAAGTTAACATTTTCTCATGGTCTAGGCCAGGGGTAGGCAACCTTAGCTCTTTTATGACTCATGGACTCCAACTCCCAAAATTCCTAAGTCAGCTGACTCAGGAATTCTGGGAGTTGAAGTCCATGAGTCATAAAAGAGCCGAGGTTGCTTACCCCTGGTCTAGGCAATATAGGAACCCTTAATTATTTATTTTACTCATTTCTCACCACCTTCATATCAAATTTATCAAATTTATTATAGTAAATATGTGACTTCTACATTCCTAAGAAGAGTCAACAATGATTTCCCTTTGCACAAGCCAATTGTCCATCAATTTATCAATCTTCTTATGTGACTCTTGTTGGTTACTGTTACAGTTGGCTTTTTCATTCTTGATCACCTGAATCAGCTCTTCCTCATTCACCGCTATTATATATTTTGGTCCATGGATGCACAGTATTCATATCAACCTAATAAACACCATTTAAAAATAAAATAAAAAAAAGCTTGCATTTGAAAGAATTTCAGTGGGAGGGCCTCCTTCAGCATCAGAATTTCAGTCATGTGTGTGTTATTTAAAGCACATTGAGGAGTATTCACTGCAGAGTTCCATTTCACAAACAATACAATATAACCTTTTATCACAGCAATGTCCAGTCACCAGATGTGAAAGAACAGATGCTAAAGAACACATCAGAGCTCTAGTAAATCACTATTACCGTCTCTTGGTGACTTTACTTTTCATTCAACCCTTATATTTGAAAGGGTATGAAATAGTTCCAATTAATCTTTATATCAATCTACCAGAAAGCTGATCTCACTCACCTGGAGCACTTCCCTGTAGATAAAAGACAATTTGCATCACCAAATAAAAGGTACTGTCTGCTTCTTCCACCTTTTTAAACAGTGAATACAATGGTCTACACTACAGTATGTTTAATGGGGAAAAAGACCAAATGGTGGTAAGAAAATAGTGGTGGGTTAAAAATAAAATAAAAAATTCCTTCCCATGCTATTGACTGCAGAAAAATGGTTGCATAAAAACCTATTCTAATAGCACCATGTCCACTTAATAAGGCAACATATTATCACTTCACCTTGAATATTACTATTCTGAATCAAGATATGTTAATCCCATTTGATAGAGGCTATGATGAACACTTTCACATTGAAGTGTAGGAGCCTACAGATTGATGCCTGCTTAAAAGTAGGAACTTACAGACCCTGCAAGCACTTATAGACAAGAGACATAAATGATACAAGCATCTACATAACTTTTCTGATATTCTTCATCCTCCTTAATTTTCTAAAAAGTAGGGTATGGTTAATGTTTGCTGTGCTAATCACTCTATTAACATTACTATCAAGGCAATAATGTTGATAAATATATCTTGCTGATATGAAAGATGTAGGAGACAGTTTTAGCATGTTTTATTTTAATAATCTAATATGCCCAAGGGTTTCCTAGAGAGAGCACAAGTATGAATTTCTTGTCAAAATGTCTGAATCTCTACTATCCAAAACATTTTTTTCTGGAACTTTTACTTGTTACTTAGAATTAAAAAAACAAACACATCTACAGATTTGTATAGATCAAATTCTAAAAAAGCATATAACAATAGCAATAGCACTTGGGTTTATATACTGTACCACTTCATATTGCTTTACAGCCCTCTCTCAGCGGTTACAAACTCAGCCTATGGCCCCCAACAATCTGGGTCCTCATTTTACTCACCTCAGAAGGATGGAAGGCTGACTCAACCTTGAGCCGGTTGGGATCGAACTGCTGGCATTCTACCCACTGCGCCACCATGGCTCTATATAATAATGTAACAGTCCTAAATATAATAGACAGAACGTATTATATAATAACTAAACTATAACTGTAATAACTAAAAGACAACAACAATTATTTTCAAATGCGCAAACTACAATATTAAACAGCAACATTCTAGTAAAAACTAGAAAAGAAAGGAAAGGAAAACAGGCATACCTTCTCTGTATTCCAAGCAGACAGGATAAGCAAGAGGTCAAATATTAATTTCAAGACATTCCAAGTGATAGAGAGAAAAAAAAGAATCTAGGAAGGAGGAAAAGAGATTGTGTCAAGGGAAGAGTTTATTCATTCATGGATCCAAGAGTATATTTCATCAGTTATATTAAGCCCACTAAACTGTGACCGTGGTAGCAAATTGCAGAATCAGTTATGTCAATATTTCCAAATTTGGCCTTCACCACGTGTCTTGAATTACTATTCTTAATGTAGATTAACTGCACTGGCCAAAAATTCTGAGCTGTAGCTCAACTGGTCCAGAGGCCATAAAGTTGGGGAAGGCTGAATTAGTGTTATTTTATTTACATATCTCTCGTCATCTTACTGAAGTCAGAATAGTGTCCAAGACAATAATTAAAATCTCCAATAAAAAGTAAAAGAAAATACAAGTTTGTTGTAATTGAATGGTCAAGCTATTAATAAATATAAAATTGTTATCCAGCTTGGAACAATTTTAAGTATCCTCCTCTGGAAATCCTCTTCCTGAATTTCTTTATTTCAATTTTCTTAGTGGTTGGAAATCTTGGTTTAAATTATAATACAAGTTATTAGAAGTTTGAATGAATTGTGTCAATCAATCAACTTGACACAATGGTCAAAGACCCGCATAAGGAGAGCAGGGTACAATTTTTTTTTTAGAAAAATAAATAATACAAAAATAAAAATTACACATAAAGCTGAAAATATCTTTAAAATAAATAAATGAGGAATAAAAAACCCATAAATAAATGGGGATTAAAAACCCCATAAACTACATTTATCATACTAGAAAACACCCTATAACTGTCATCTAAATACATGTTTAATTTGTGGCACATGTCGAATTCTGACATATTTTAAGGGACGTTGCATAGAACTTAGCAAGATTATATGTTATAGCAGGGTTGGTATCTGAGACCAGGAAGGAGGTGTAAAATTGTCTTGTGTATCCTGGGTATTTATAAAATAAGGCTAATACAAATACCTCTATAGTACTGTATAGGCATTGGAGAAGTATATGTTCTGTTGTTTCTACATTTTCAGAATCACAGGAACATTGTCTCTCTGGGTAAAGAATCTTCCTGTATCGGCCTTCAAAAATAGCTGAGGGGAGGGCATGATATTGTGCCAAAGTAAAGGGCTTTCAATGATTAGTACTTCAAGATTTGTTAAGTGTGCCACAGTATACCTGTAGGGTTCACTGGCAATAAAAGTTGGGGATCTAACTAGGTTGAATCGGTGCTCTGTGTCTGCTATAAGCTGTTTCACTAGAGCTTTGTCCTGATCATATCTCATGCTGAGTAGAAGACCTAGAGACTTTTAGTTGAGATTTTAGTTGTCATTGTCTTTTTCCATAGTTCATACATATAATAATAAACCTTTATTGTCAAAGTACAACATGTGTACATTGAGATTAGCTGAGCCTCCCCCTGTGCTCTCTCTCCCCCCAACACACAGTGACAACAAACCCTCCATCCCACCACACTATGTGAACCAACTACACCACACACCGGCCTCCCAAGTCAATTCTGCAGAAGATTATGTCCCATTTAAAAGCCTAACAGCCCACGGATAAAAGCTATTTTTCAGCCTGTTGGTATGGCTGGCTATATTCCTATATATGTAAAGAGATATGTAAAGAGATACTGTCTAGGGTGTGAGTCATCCCTGAGAATCTTCCTCACACTTCCAAGGCAACGAGCCCTGGCGATGTCATCCAGTGGTGTCAGGGAACAGCCCACAATGTCTTGTGCTGTGCTCACTACCCTCTGTAATACTTTCCTATCCGCGGCTGTCAGACCAGCATACCAAACCACAATACCATACGAGAGGACGCTCTCTATGGTAGACCGGTAAAAGAGGGTCATTAGCTGTTGTTCTACCCTGTTCTTCCGCAAGATCCTAAGAAAGTGAAGCCTCTGTTGGGCCTTTCTAGCCACCTGGGTTGTGTTAACTTTCCAGGTCAGATCTTCACAGAGGTAGACTCCCAGAAATTTAAAGGAGGAAACTCTCTCTACACAGTCCTCCCCGATGTAAAGTGGGGCAGGTTTCTCTTTTTTTCTCCAGAAGTTTAACACCATCTCTTTCGTCTTGCTGATGTTTAGGTGCAAGTTGTTGTTACTACACCATATGGATAGTTTTTGTACCTCCGCCCTATATGCTGTCTCATCCCCACCTGTAATAAGACCCACCACAGTTGTATCATCTGCGAACTTGATTATCGCAGTGGATGGGTCAGATGATACACAATAATAAGTGTATAAAGAGTACAGGTAGGGCTAAGCACACAGCCCTGTGGTGTGCCAGTGCAAAGCTTCAGGGGGGTGGACAAAGCAGACCCGACCCTCACTGTTTGTACCCGATCCCTAAGAAAGTCTTGAATCCAATCGCAGATAGTGGGGGAGAATTTCAAGTCAGTCAGCTTCTCGATGAGAATGCTCGGCAAAATGGTGTGCCAAATGAACTATGCACTTCTTAAAGACTGATGGTTGCCAAATCACTTGTGAAGTGGGCAGCTATAAAAATTCGATAAACAAAGATGATTTTTTAAAAATTGATAGAATGCATTCATTATGTATAAAATCATAGTTTATTGAAGAGTAATGTTGAATATATTATGTCTTGCTGGAACCCCAAGCAACATCTTAAATTATGGCTGGACACCCACAAAACTCTAAGCCAAAATTACATAAATTTTCTATGGCATAGTATTAAGGCTGTGCAAAGACATTCAAGTTGCCTTAAGAATTGGATCTAATTGTCCAGAAATAGTTCCTCTCAACCTTGATAATCTGAAAGAAATTTGTTCTGGTTCATTCCTAGTTCTCAAGCACTATTCTTGAAACTGTAGTTCTATATTTACATGTGGCTTCTCCTTGTATCCTTAAAAAAATCTGTTCAGGTTATTCAATTCTCTAACTGAAAAGTGTTGAGGCCCAGCCACTAAGGTGCAGCAAGGATATTCTTCCATTCTCTATTAGGCAGTGAATTGGCCAGAACTTTTTAAAAGAAGACTATATAAAGTGCTTTCAGCAAACCTCAAGAGACGGCGAAGTCTGAATCTTTACATAAGGGGAAGGGCTGACATTCCTTCTGATGCTCCCCCAGTCCATCTGATCTGACAATATTAATTCTTATGTCTTCCAAGCTTGAATCTGGCACAATCCATCCATACATTTGTGACTTAGTTTTTTTAAAAAAATATTTTATGTAGCAACCATTTGTTGACTTTTCCTTCAGAATCCCAGAAGCCCATTTGTTTCAACCTGCCTACAATCTCTCTAGGTGATCCCCTGCATTGCATTTCTGAAAGTGCTCTCCCTATGGTTTCACCACCTATCTAATGGCTACAACTGAGTGTCTGATAATAAGCTGATCACCAGGTTAAACCTGATCTGATCGGTCGGTGCATCTAATCTCCTCCTTCCCTATCAAAGTATTCTTTTTTAATTTTTCTCTTGTCTGACAAACCTGCTGGAGTGCTGTCCTTTAAAAGATAGTGAAGCTTCAGAACAACAAATCAGGATCAGAGATCTTGAAGCAAGGCTTTTGAATCAAGACCGGCAGACTAAACTCATTCACTTTATCTCAAGTGAGTAAATCTCAACTTGCACCAAATTTGGTACACAGCACAGTCCTACTTATCAAAGTATGTGAATCCTGTCACACACACTATTTTGCCAACGTGCATCACTTTGATTTATACTATCTGATGATTGTAAAAAAAATTACAGGCTGTCTAACTTTAGAAGATGCTAGGTGTGAATAATTGGTTCCACCTGCAGACTATTCTCCTTCCTGTAGTGCAGGAAATACTTGATATTCTTTGTGTCTGTCTGGATGATTCTGAGTAAAATCTGCTCTGACAGATCTGTGGAATTATTCACGACTGTTTTCCACAAAGGGTTAGGAAGTTGTCAGGTTACAAGGTTATGGGTTTTCTAAAAGGCAAAGGAGGTAGCAGAAAGACTGTGATCATTGCCTTTCAAGTCTTTGGCAAACTGTTCTTGGAAGCTATATAACCTGGTGGTCTATAATTTATTAATCTAATCCTGCTGATTCTATTGGACTAAGATTTTCATTAATTTCAACTTGAATACTTTTCAGATAACTCTGGACAATTTGTGTGAACATATATGTGTGTGTAGTATGTGTAGGTCTGCATTTTGGAGATTGGAATACAGCATCAATTGCATTAATCCCCATATCACGTAAGCTTTTATCAAGAAAAAGTTCTATTGTACAAGTTTGGAAAATAATGAACTGCTGAAATCTAGATCTAAAATCAGGTAAAAATTCTGAAAATCCTCTCTTCACTCAAGGTTTGTAGCCTGTTGAGATTTCTCATATTTTCCTTTAATTAAGCAGGCACGCGTTTGCTTGGATTTTGCAAATCTTCAGCAAATGTTAACCTTCAAAAGTTTTGAAAGTTTTTCTATATGTGATTCTCAGAAGGAATTTTTGTTGCTGTTCATTACTGTGATGGTAGATGGTATATTATGTTTTCACAGTGCCATGTTGTGTGCCTGAATGAACTTCTTTTGCTTATTCTCTAGCATGACTCTCTATAAAGACTGCTGCACAGATTACAATTTAGAATAACACTAAATATAAAGTGCAGAAGTGCATATTAATTATGTTCAAACATTCAAATATATATTTCATAATGGTACCTTTCTAAGAATGCTGTAGTTGGTCGAATATGCCAGCCCTATGTAAAGAATGAACTCTAAATTCTATATTAGCTTTTTTTTTAAGTTTACAGGAAATGATAAATACCGATAATGCTGACAAGACTACTTACACTGAAATAAGTAATAATTGACACATCATTTAAAAAGAAAGATTTGATTTATATCCCATGCTTTCTGTTCTGATAATCACTCGAGGCAACTCTCATAAATGGAAAGCATAAACCGAATACAAAGAATTAAACATGTGGATTAAAAATAAGTTATAACAGTAAGGGTAAAGTCATTGTACAGGTAAAGTCTTCGTGAAAGAGTTTGATCTTGATAATTGTGTTAAATACTAAGAAAGTAGGGCAAACCACATATTCCTGAAGTAATGCAGGAGGCCCTCTTCTGTATGCCAGAAAGATAAGGGGGGAATTTTCACAGGGTCTCTCCTGAAAAGTTAGCAACCAGACAGGTTGATAACAGTAGTGTCCAGATTGAAATTACCCAGGCTGGGAACACAGAAATCCATGATGAAAATAGTTCTGCAGGTCACCATAATGGATCATCTGGAGAAATGTTATGAGTTTTGCAATGGTTCCTATGGACCAGCCATGACTTCTTGCAGCTCTTTCATATTGATTGCTGCAGCAAAGCAGCATCTTGATTTTAACAACAACAATATCTTGGCTAAATTTTACCACAATGTCTCTTTGCAAATAGTGGAAATTAATTCTAAAGACTATCACTCCTGCTGAGAGCTCTTCAGGGTCAAACGAATGTGAACAAAAAGGTCAACACTAATGTATCAACTTTCAATGCTAATAATTGTATGTGGAAAGATGGGATCTGCTAAAAATGGATATAAAATTACTCTAGGAGACCTTCTACAGGTTACATCTCTCTCTCTCTCTCTCTCTCTCTCTCTCTCTCTCTCTCTCTCTCTCTCTCTCACACACACACACACACACACACACACACACACACACACACACACACGCACACACACACACAGGCATACATACAACACCATACTTACACAAGCACAAATATGCAATTTAACATTAATTTCTAACATATAGGTCCATCTTTCCCAAGAAGACAACTATTGCCAAACCTTTCAATATTGCGGTCTTGAATCCTATATATATTCTCGGTATTATTTGTAGAATAAGTTATTTACAGTAACTTGTCAAATTGAAACATACATATTTATCCCCATCCCAACCCCTGAAAAAATTAATTTTGTGGAAATTTGTTTTTTCCTTGCCATCACAATCCTTGGTGGAATTTGATTTCCTTTTTTTAATCATCTATTTCTTTCCTTGCTGGCAGCTGTCTGCAACCTACCAGAAGTAGATTGGTAGCAGTAAATGTCTTGAAATCTTGACTTGTAGGAAAGTTTCTGTACATCGTTCTTTTATTTCATTGGTCTGGTATATTAAAATGATTTCTGGCTGGTAATTAATATATGGGGATGGACAAACTCTCCCAACCTTTTCTGGAATGCAGTCAGAAATGATGCAACATTGTATGTGACCAAAAAAGAGAATATATTAGATAACATCTTTCAATTACTTCAGATGAATCCTTTGTTGCATTTTTTTCTCTTTGCCATGATCTTTAAATACTGTCTTTTGTTCCCTTCTGAAGTAATGGTAGGAAATGAAAAAAATGTGAGAAAAAGGAGGTGGCTTTTTCCCATATTCCTCTTTTTTGCCATTGCTCTGAATCTAAAAAATAATATTAAGCTGGGATCCAGAAGCCCAGAAAGAGAGTAAGGCAATAGATCAGATGAATCTTATATCTAATTAAACCATTTACTATAGAATTGTCCTTATTTCTAGAGCAGGGGTGTCAAACTCAATTTCACTGAGGGCCGCATCAGCATTGCGGTTGCCCTCAGGGGGGCAGGTGGGTATGGCCAGGGTGGGCGTGGCCTACTGGGTGGGTGTGGCTAGAGTGCGTATGGCCTACTGGGTGGGCGTGGCCAGCTCTACATCTTTCGCATCAAGGGTGCCTATGGGACCCTGGGCAGGAGTGGGACAGATCTGAGGGTCTCTGGCAGGAGGAGGGTCTCTGGGCCAGGGCCAAGGCAGTGGGGGCCGTTCCCTCACTGTTTCCAGGATGGCTTCGCGGGCCACATGAAACCACTTCGCGGGCCGGATCTGGCCCCCGGGCCTTGTGTTTGACATGTCTGTTCTAGAGTGTTGGACAGCTTTTTCAGTCCTTCTATATGAGGATGGCAGGGATTGAATCCAGAACTTTCTCTGATGAAAAGCGGATGCTCTACCATCAAGTTGTGATCCTTCTCTAATTGTAGGTGGACATGAGGAAGTGCCCTTAAGCCACATGCTTTTGTTTCCCTGTTTAATTTTGTGATAGGATTTTGTACTTCCCAGTTCATTTGTCAGTGCTCTTTCTGTGCTGGCACACCACCTCTTCCCATTTTTGAAGACGCTCTGTTGTTCAAAATAAGAAATGGAAAGAAAGGCTATGCTTTGGAATTGTCTGCAATATAATTTTGCTACACTTTTCCAGCTGAAGTCAGCCTATTCCAGTAATTCTTGGGTCAGACCTTGCAGGTTTGTTTTGTACCATCCTTTGATCCAGCATGGTACCCAAGTCAACCTTTTCTGTCTAGTTGATTCTATTACAGGGGGAATCGTTCAGAGAGGTGGAGAATAGTCAAGCTGAAGTAAGCCTGATAATCATGAGGAGGATGAGGGGTGACATGATAGCAGTGTTGCAATACCTCAGGGGCTGCCACAAAGAAGAGGGAGTCAAGCTGTTCTCCAAAGCACTTGAAGGTAGGACAAGAAGCAACGGATGGGAACTAATCAAGAAGAGAAGCAACCTAGAACTAAGGAGAAACTTCCTGACCGTTAGAACAATTAACCAGTGGAACAACCTGCCTCCAGAAGCGGTGAATGCTCCAACACTGGAGGCTTTTAAGAAGAGACTGGACAGCCATTTGCCTGAAATGGTATAGGGTTTCCTCCTTGAGCAGGGGGTTGGACTAGATGATCTCTAAGGTCCCTCCCAACATTATTATTATTATGAGTCATTCCACCCCAGGCAATGCCCTTCTGTCCATAAAGGGCAGAGACTTAAGTGATGGCCAGCCAGGAAAATTACTGTGCTAGCTTGGATGGCAGTTTCCTGCAGCTTTGAGAAATTCTCATGTCAAGTAACCACTGTATTGCTTACGGTTCTTCTATTATTTCTAAAGCAGTGATTTTGGTGGGAGTGTGTAGGGGGTTGTTCTTACAGGAAGGAATGAAAAAAAAGAAAAGAAAAGACTCCATCCCATCAGAAACAACAACCATAAATAAAACATGAGACTTCTAAAAGAGGCCATTTGATGTTTATTTAACCTGAATAGCGCTTCAACCTTGAACAGAGCAGCTGGAAGACAAACACGACTCACAGGAAACAATCACCATGGGGAAGCAGGAGAGGCAAAGCAGGGACCTGGTACCAGTGGTGGGATTCAGCCAGTTTGCACCAGTTCGGCAGAACCGGTGGTAGCTAATTGTTTGTTGCTCAGGCCCAGAACGGACTTCCGGAAGTGGCATCCACACAGAGAACCGGTTGTTCACATATTTGAATCCCACCACTGCCTGGTCCCCTGCTCTGATTGCAATGACTTGCTCCATTTCCTTTTCAAGTAGAAACATCAGTCTCAGGCCAATCAGCCCAGATGAGGTTCACAGGATGGCTCTGTAGAAGGAGGTCTATGTTTTTTCTCTGGTGGAAAAAAACAACCAGAAATATTAGTAACACCTTTTCTGATCTTTTATCAGAATACATAAGCTCACAGTGACTTGGAAAAAGGTAGAGCAAATCTGGGTTCTATTTCTGAAATCAAGGTTTAGATCAGGATGGTGATGGAGGAACTCTAAACTCTCCAGAGGGTGTTGAAAGATACCTCCAAGCAGGCGTGGTCAGCCTGACTGAAGGTTGTTGAGAGTCACTGTTGAAGAACATTGGAGGAAGGAGGGGGGCAGCTTCCCCAGGCCTGATTGAAATAATTAAGTGGTGACTCTACTTTAGATTAAGTGTTCTTCAAATGGTGTCCAGACGTTTAACAGAAAGCTATTCTAATGCAGAGTGTGGTGCAGGGTTTCTTATTTCTGGGAAAACGGCATTATAATTTTGCTAGTGAAATTGCTGGGGTATAGTGTTGGACAGGTAGGCAGGATGCAGTCAGGAGGAGAGAGCCCTGTTGGGATTATAAATCAACTTTTAAAACTGGCACAGGGTTGCCTAAGTACTCTTCTTAAAACAGCCGCAGGACATTAAGTACTTCTGCTTTTACAGTACTATTACTGTACTGTAGCTCAGAAATAAGTCTTCAACCTTTTTGCTCTAGTGAGCCAATTTGAAATCTGACAGCTTGTCACAAACACTCCCACAATGGCTGCCATAGTAAGGAAGAACACTCAGAGAAAGTAAATTACTGACAGTGCCCTCCTATAATTTATTCGCAACTCTTTTTATTTCAATTTTCTTTTGTCCTTCTTTTGGCCGAGTGAAACTTTGCAAATCAAGCATTGGGCTGAAGTACTGTAATGCATATGGATCTATAATGGACTATGCCCTGCTGAGGGATGTGGTGAGCATCCCCTGTGGCTATCTCAAGCAGGGCTCCCTAAGACCATCCCACACAATCCCTACTGCTGCAACCTCCCACTAAAGAGGGAGGTTTGAAAAAACACCTTTGGGACAATCAGGACCTGGATGACTGAGAATCTCCATAGACACTAGTACAGTGTATTTATTATTGTTGTTGTTTTGTTGTTTGTAGTTGTGGATTAGATGACTTCCAGGAGTCTCTTCCAACTTTGTCATTCTATGAGATTCTGGAAGGGTCTCCTTCTTGAGCTAGAAAATGGACTAGAAGACCTCCAAGGTCCCTTCCAACTCTGCTATTCTATGTAATTCTATAATGATCTCCTGCTTGAGCAGGGGGTTGGACTAGATGACCTCCATGGTCGCTTCCAACTCTGTTATTCTATAAAGAATGGTTACTGGAATTGGGTAAGTCTAGTTTAATGAAGACTAGGGGTGACATGATAGCAGTGTTCCAATATTTGAGGAGTTGCCACAAAGAAGAGGGAGTCAAGCTATTCTCCAAAGCACCTGAAAGCAGGACAAGAAGCAATGGATGGAAACTGATCAAGGAGAGAAGCAACCTAGAACTAAGGAGAAACTTCCTGACAGAACAATTAATCAGTGGAACAACCTGCCTCCAGAAGTTGTGAATGCTCCAAAACTGGAGGTTTTTAAGAAAAAATCAGACAGCCATTTGTCTGAAATGGTAAAACAAGGGTTTGGACTAGAAGACCTCCAATGTCCCTTCCAACTCTGTTATTTCTCTGATTGTTTCTAGCCTTGGATTCATTCATTTTCTCTCCCTCCCTCCTCTCTCCCTCCCTCCCTCTACTTTTCACCCTTCTGCAACTACTGGAGTGGCCAATATGTGTGCAGACTGAAAATAGTCTTTTGGAATGAGACTGCAGGTAGTCCTCAACTTATGACCACAATTGACCCCAACATTTCTTTTGTTAAGCAAGATGGTTGTTAAGTGAATTTTGCCCAGTGGTGGGATTCAAATACCTGAACAACCGGTTGTATTATGTGATGCAGGCCTGGGCCTCTGATGCCTAGTATGGAAGTGGCATCATGCACTTCTGGTGGGCCGTTCTAGGTCTGGGAGGCCTCCTCCAGTCCTCTGATGCCTAGAACAGACTTCCACAAGTGGCATCAAGATACTTCGGGTGGGTCGTTCTAGGCCTGAGAGGCCTCTGAGGCCTAGACTGGACTTCCAGAAGCCAATTTAGCTACTGGTTCTCCCAAACCGGGGCGAACTGCCTGAATCCCACCACTGATTTTGCCCTGTTTTACAACTTTTCTTGCCACAGATGTTGAGAGAATTATAGTTGTTAAGTTAGTAACATGGTTGTTAAGTGAATCTGGATTCCCCATTGACTTTACTTGTCAGAAGGTGACAAAGGCGATCACATGACCCCCAGGACACTGCAACCATCATAAATATGAGCCAGTTGCCAAGAATCTGAAGTTTGATCATGTGACCCTGGGGGTGTGCAAGGGTGGTAAGTGTGCAAAATGCCTATAAGTCACTTTTTCAGTGCTATAGTGAGGCAGGCCATGAAGAAAGTTACAAAGAATACATATGAATGCTGTATGTCATAAATGTGAGGCAGGACATAAAAGTGAGAAGACCCGTGTATTAGTTAGAAAAGGTCTGAAGGAAATGGAAAATGTCAAACCACACATTCACCCCTGGGACACCTTTAGTATAGCTGACACAGAACTCAGTTGCAGCTAACCACATATGTCTCGCTTGTAGCTAACCACAGGCATAGCACAGGAAACTTAGATGCTAGCAAGACACCTGTGACCATTGTTAGAAACAAGGTTGCTCAATATTTAGCTATAATTTCGCACTGCAAAGTGGGGCTAGGGATGAGCTAGAAGGGGGCTTAGAATCCATGTAACTAATCAGAACTCATAAGTCACATTTCCGTGTGCTGTTACTTCTGAAGACTATAAATGTACTTGCTTGTTCCCTGAAAAGTGGTTCAGACATTGCCTTTGCTTTCTATTCTGAACCTTTTGCGCGCAAAATAAAACAAACTTCTTTTGATTCCGAGGTCTGAGTCTCTTGATTCTGCAACAATAGCAAACGGTCATTAAATGAATGATTGTAAGTCAAGGACTGCCTGTACTGATTTCAGAAGAAAATATCTGTGATCTGCTATATAGATTTAATGAAGAATTGAAGACAATGGGAGAAAGGAAAACACCATGAGTTTTGCTGACATTGAAACTCAGATCTGTCTTCCAGGTAGAAATATGCTCAGAGATATGCACAAGTTATACAGCTAGAACAAGATATGAGTATGAAGGTGGAGGCATCACTCAGGTCAATCCTTAGTAGAAACAAAAATATTCTTCCTCCATATTTCCCCAGGTCTCTATTCCCGACCTCCCCAACCGTCCTCCAGGTTGGGAGTATTTCTTAGGTAGTGGGTGCTGGGGGAAAAAAAGTCCCCCCGGAGACTCACAATAAATTTCAAAGTCACTATCTAAACTCGCAAGTTTATTTTCAATTTACGATTGGCAAATGTAGTGCCAATTGATTAATGCTTCCATATCTGAATCTTTGGGTGTGTTTTCTCCTCCTTCATTAGAGTAGCCTGTGTGGACCTCAGAGTTACTCTTGCAGACAAAGATGAGGTTGAATCTGATGTGCTGCTTTGTCATTTGGCTTTAAATTAAAGAATAGTTTCAATAAAGGAAAAATCAGAGGGATAGAAATTTAGTGTGCACTGAAAAAGTGGCTATGTATATACGCTAACCGGGAAGAAATCACTGGAGAACTCCAGGCCTGTGTCTTTAGGTAACATGGCAAGTTTCCTATTCCTTGGTCTGCGGGCTATCTATTTTCATGGCTCCAGGCTTACTGCCTGAAGGAGCTACAAACTTAGCCAAAAAGAAATAATGCTGAGAGATGAGTTTATCATCTTTTTTCTTACAGGACATTTTTGTCCTTAAGATTTCTTTCTGTAAGATTCCTTTGGCAAGCCTGACAGATTTCAACCTGCAGCCATTTTGTCTTATAGGGCCACTGACCCCATCTTTTTATGCTGTGGGGAGGCTCCCTAAGTAATTATCAACCATATTTTACTAGTCAAGTTGTATAATTTAGCTAAGCCTAGAAAGCTTTCCTCCGCCTTTCAAAATCAAAAAACAAACAAACAAACAAAAGAATGCCATGACCTATCATTGCAAAGACTTTTTTTAAAAAAGTTCTTTTAAAAAGGGCTTTAATACTTTCAAAAATAAATGCGCCTTCTCTGAATTCTGTCATCCTAATAGGTTCATTTATTAGGAATGCCAATTCACAAATATTCCCAAACCAATCCATGATAAGTGCTACTACAACTTTTTAACAGGGTTCAATACTTGTTTTAACTGCCATTTATAAAATCAACGTAAATACTAAACCTACATGTTTTTATTTAAATAGCACATAAAGTTATTTTACTGATAATGGGTAGATTGTAATCTATTCAATAGCCTATAACACATCTTTTCAGAATAATTTCAAGTGTGGAAATGACCAAATATAAGGAATAAATTTTCTTTAGGTACTTATTATATTTAACAGTAATATTTTCAATATCTTTAATTCATGTGCTTAGCATCCATATTCTTAAAAGATTATCTGGAACAGATATCCCTCTTTTTCAAAAGGTTCACTTTTTCCAACTAAACTAAAATTGTCATTCTTTCAGTTCTGTTTACCACCTTCAAAACTTCTTGTCTATGTTTTCAAAGTTCACATTCTTGTAAAAGAAAGACATCAGAACTGTATCCACTATTCTATATTTACATACATTCTTTTCATATATCTGTCTATGTATTTCACATAGGAATGTTTTCTCTTTTTTTACAGAGCCACTGTTCCTTCTCCCAGGACAACAAAGTTTATTATTGAGAATAAGAAAAAAAAAACCTTAATGAAAATGGTTTCTAGAATAGAAGTAAAATTTATTCTACTCCAATACAACAAATAAACAAACCAGTTTTTCCAGCCCTATAATCCAAATAAGTCTCTGCCTTTTAAGTTATTAAGGATGTAATCCTTTTGTTTTCTTTAGAAATCTCATATGAACTTCTCTAGGCAATTTGTGTTTCCTTACATAGCTTGAATTCATTCGCAATATTTCATCCACTTCCATCTGTATTTCCACTCTATCTGTTTTTAGAGTCTCTGCCAGTTGATTGATTATCACTTCCCGCTATATCTTCCTCTTTATTTTCAGGTATATTTTGAAATCTTAAATAGTGTACAGCTTTCTCCATTTCCAAGGCAGCAACTGCCCCTTCTAAGCTATGATTTGCTTGTTCTAGCCTTTCATTTTCTTCCATTAATGCCTCCATTAAGATGAGAGGAGAGATGAGATACTGAGAAGAGTTAGGGATGACCCATTACAATACAAAAAAAAAAATATGTGGTGTTGAAGCAGATTCCTAAGAGAATAAGGAACACCCAAAATAATATCACTTCTTGACTACAAAGCTAATTGCAAAAAGTGTAAACTTCAGATGGTTAATGCCAGCAGGGATCTTAATCAACTGGAACAATACAAGCTATTGATTGGATTCAGTTTGGAAGGCAGAAGATTTTGATGAAAGGAATAAGAGCACTCCTGGATGAAAGAGTACAAGAGGATAAAAGAGGATAGAAAAGACCAAAAGCAGACAGAACAAGCAACAGAGGAAACAATTACACAAATAGAAGAAGAGAAAGAGAAGCCAGATTAAGAGGGTGTGGGAATGGCAAGAGAACAGAGGACTATGAGATTGAAAAGACCTAAATATAAGTAAATAAATTGGAGAAAGAAGATGGAATTTTTCAGGGAATATAGATGGACTGAATTCCCCATCAAAAAGGAATAGAATCTTTAAAAAAAATGCAGAAATTAAATATTGACATAATTTGTCTGCAAGAGACCCATATAAAAACAATATTATAAACTTTTGGAATACCCCAAAATTGGGAAACTCTATCATGCGTCACCACAACAACAAAAAAGAGGAGTAGCTGTATAGGTTAAACAGACAATAGATTCTAAAATGGTTTATTCAGATGAAGAAGGAAGAATTGTGATGGTAAAAATATTTTTACATCAAACCAGATACTTTTAGTAGTAATATATGCACCAAACAATAAAGAAGAATTCTATCAAAATCTTCATAGAAAAATAGCAGAAATGGATTATCAAAATATAATCCTAGTAGTAGGGGATTTTAATGCAATAGTAGACGGGACATTAGACTATAAAAGTAGAAAAACAGGAAAAAGAGGGGGGAAAAGATTACCTAAGACTTTCTTTAACATGATAGAGGAAATTGGTGTACAAGATACTTGGAGAGAAACTAACCCAGAAAAACTACAATATACATTTTACTTGAATAGCCATAAATCTTGGTCCAGAATTGACATGATTTGGATGACGCCTGAATTAAGAACCAATATGCAGGAGATTGAGATAGAAGTAGGCACTTGGGCAGATCATAATCCTTTAAAAATGATCTGGAAAGGAATACAAAGAAACTAAGATGGCCCTTGAACCAATCCATATTAAAAGAGAAAAAATGTATAGAATTAGCAACAAAAGAAACACAGTTTTTTAAAAAAATAAAATAAAAAAGAAGATACAACATTACCAAATGTATAGGATACAGCCAAAGCATACTTTAGAGGTATAGCTATAACATAGATGGCGGGGGAAAAAAACAAAGAAAAAAGACAAAATATACTGTTAAGGGAAGAATTAAAAAATAGAATTAAAATTACAAATAAATCCACAAAAGAAAATACTGAAAAGACAAATGGAAATAATAAAACAAATTAAATTTAATAGAATCAGAAAAACCGGCACAGCAAATTAAGAGAACAAAACAAAACTTTTTTGAAAGTGCAAATAAACCAGGAAGATGGCTAGCTTACACACTTAAAAACAGAGGGAGAAAAAAATTGATAAATAACTTAGTAGATGAAAAAGGCTGTTTACAATTAAAAATGAAGTAATAAAAAGATAATCAAAGAATATTATGAGAAACTGTATGATATAGAAGAAATTTCATGGGAGAAACCAATTCAATATATGAAAAAATAATAATTTACTAAAAATTTCAGAAAACTTTAAAAATATGTTAAATGAGAAAATAACAATGATGGAACTGACAGAGGCTATAAGAAGACAAAAAAATGAAAAAAACACTGGGATCAGATGGGCTCCCAGCAAAGGTGTACAAATGTCTATAAAATACATTAAGTGTACCATTGAAAGATGTGTGTAATGAACTTTTATTGGAGGCTAAACTCCCAAACACATGGACAGAAGCAAATATTACTTTGATACCAAAAAAGGACTCAGAACTGACATAGATAAAAAAATTACAGACTGATATCATTAGTAAATGTGGACTATAAAAATCTTTATTTCAATAATAGTGGAGAGACTGAATAGATTTCTAACTGAATTTATACATCCAGATCAAAATGGATTTCTACCAAAGAGACAAATAAAAAATAATTTAAGAGTTATAGTGGACATATTGGAATATTATGAAATTCATCCAGGGAAACAATTGGCATTAGTATTTCTAGATGCTTAAAAGGCATTTGATAATGTTTCCTGGCAATTTAGGACTCAACAACTAAAAATAATGAACTTTGGACAAAATTTTATAAATATGATTACAACAATATATCACAAACAAACAGCTAAAGTGATTGTAAACGGAGATTATACAGAGAACTTTGACATAAGAAAAGGCACAAGACAAGGTTGTTCACTATCTCCATTGTTATTTATTTTAACTTTGGAAGTCCTAAATAGAAATATTAGACAAGACCCAGAAATTAAAGGACTAGAAATAAAAGGTGAAACTTATAAATTGCAAGCATTTGCAGACAACTTGGTATTCATCCTAGAGGAACCTTTACAGATGATTCCTAAATTATTGGAAAAGATAGAACAGTTTGGAGAGATAGCAGGACTGAAGATAAACAGAGAAAAAACTAAAGTGATAGTTAAAAATCTTACAAATAAACAACAAAAACAAAAACAAATGTCAGAAAAAATAGAATTACAAATAGTCAAAAAGGTTAAATATTTGGGGAATATACCTGACAGCAAGATGTTCAATGATAAAGGAAAATAACTATATAAAACTACTGAATC
The DNA here is from genome assembly GCF_947247035.1 of Vipera ursinii. Taxonomy (NCBI): domain Eukaryota; kingdom Metazoa; phylum Chordata; class Lepidosauria; order Squamata; family Viperidae; genus Vipera; species Vipera ursinii. Next base: position 141,744,442 of record NC_139513.1, on the reverse strand, counting down.
AAATAAAACTTGACTTGGAAAAATGGGAAAAATTGCAACTGTCAATGTTAGAAAGAATTGCTATGGTGAAAATAAATATATTACCAAAAACATTGTCTCTATTTCAAATGATACCTATAAAACTGGAGATTTTTTAAAGACTTAAATTCTCTAATTTTAAAATTTATTTGGCAAGGAAAAAAAGCTAGAATTAAATTGAAAATGTTACAACAAGCTAAGGAAAACGGAGGTTTTGGCTTGCCAGTGGGTTTTATATTATCAAGCATCAGTACAAACATGGGTAAAAAAATGGATAACTCTTAGAAATAAAAGGATTTTGTAATTGGAGGAACATGACTTACAACTCGGTTGGCACACTTTCTTATGGTATGGGAAAAATAAAATTCATAGATATTTCCAAAACCACTGTATTAGAAATGCATCATTACTAACATGGGGAAAAATAAAATGTAAAATATACTAGAAAATTCTAGACTCTGAAGGGAACTTAAAATCTAAACAAGAGATGGAAAATCAAGGTATTGATTTATCATGGTGGGCATATTTACAAATGCAACTGAGATATGACAAAGATGTTAAACTATACGGATTTTATAAGGAGCAGCCCTTGTTTGATCAGATATTATTAACCTCTGATGAGAAACTAAGAAAATGTATAACTTTTTATTGAATTTGAAAATGGAAAATGAACAAGTAAAAGAAACAATGATAACATGGGCAAAGAATTTTGGATACAATATAGATTTAGAGAAATGGCAAAATGTATGGGAAAGAAATTATAAATTGACAATGTCAGCCTCTTACAAAGAAAACTTATATAAAATGTTTTATAGATGGCACTTGCCACCAGCAAGACTAGCAAAAATATTTAAAAATATGTCAGATCGATGTTGGAAAAGCAAACACAATTCAGGTACATATTATCATGTATAGTGGACGTGTTAAAGCAAAGAGATATTGGACAAAAATACATATTTGGCTAGAAAAGATGTTGGGAAAACATGCAGATTTTAAATGTGAACATTTTTTTATTAGGTATAATGCCAGAAAAGCTTAACAAACAAAATATATACTTGATTTTACATGTGATAACAGCGGCAAGAATCATATTTGCACAATATTGGAAAAATGAAGAAATACCACCAGAGGAAGAAATAATTAAAAAATACTAGATTGTGCAGAAATGTACAGACTTACTCTGAGGTTGAAAGAAAAAAAAAAGAAACAGAATATTTTCAAATTTGAGACTTATTTTATCAATGGCTGAAGGAAAGAATAAGGGATTAGGAATTCAATTTGTATTAGTGAATGATATACTCAGACAACACATTTGTTGAATAAATACTTTTGAATTATATTTAAAAAAATCAATAAAAACTTTTATAGGAAAAAAGGATGTAATCTTGTTCATTAATTTTTAGCAGTAGGTAACTTTCTTAATGAATTCATGTTCATCCAAGCATAGTTGGTTATCTGCTTAGAGACCATGAAAACAGCATTTACTGTAAATTTAAGACACTGCAGGCTTGAATTAATTCATTTATAAATTACTGCTAATTTGGAGTAGTCGCTATTTTTGAATTAAAGTGGTTTTATCCTAATTATCCTTAAAATGAAAATAAATTGAAATATTTTAAGAGCATTAGGCATTTTAAGTTCAAGAGAGATAAATTCCAGTAAAATAAATTAAGCTGTACAGATCGTAAGAAAAAAAAATCAATATCCATTTTTGAGCAGAGCCTTCTTGACTGAATTGATGATTCCTGACTCCATACAACTTTGAGTAGCTTACAGTGCCCAAGACAATATTAAACAAAACATTTAAGAAGCAACAAAAGCAAGCAAGTCAAACGAGAAGAGAAAAGAAAGAAAATAAAATGGCAAACCTGGCTGATATCCTCAAATATTCCACAATAAGATGTCACCTTGGTTGAAGCTAGAGATGGCTCTGCCAGTCAGGTTCTTCTGTGTAGTTTATTCATAGCATCCCTTTAAATTTTATATTATATTTATAATATATACTATATGATATATATAATCTATATTATATCTATTAATATCTATATCTATATCAATCTCTATCTCTATCTCTCTCTCTGTGTGTGCATGCAATAGTGGCGGATATCTGTACCTCAGGTGTAGGATAAGGGTAGAGATTCATTCTCCCAGCTTGTGGGTTGGTTTCTGAACATTTCTTTATCAGGCTAGGTAACATCTTCAGTGGAGTTTAGGGGATGTCTGTGTTGGTGTTCTTCTGCTTTATGTGGTCAAAAGGTCACCCTCCCATAAGAGCTACTGACCACATGAAGCAAACCCACCCCCTGCCCCCTGCTTCACCTCCTTACCTCGTGGTGGTGGCAGCCACTGACCAGGCAGGTGATCCGGTGGGAGCAGCTGGTAGAGGCCAAAAGCACCCAGGCGGTATGAGAGGTGCAGCACCCGCCAGGGTCCAAAGAGCACCAGGTTCAGCCCTTAGCCCGGTGCCTGCAGCACTGAGAAGGCAAAGAGGCCCATGAGGCCAGCAGCACAGGCAGCCACTTGGCAGCCACATGGCACCCAAAGCAGCCAAGAAATGTCCTAGCACCAGTAGGGCCAGCAGGCAGGGTGGGCGGAGGCTGGCACTCGTCGAGGGTTTGGTTTGTTGCAGCTGCAGGCAAGCAGGCAATGGGACAGAGAGGGTGGGGCTGGCAGTAGCCAGTTCCACCAGCAGCTGGTGGCAAAAGGCCAGCAGCGGGTGTGTGTGTGTGTGTGCTCCGGCAGTTGCATGAAAGATCTGGGCCAACTCTCACAGTGCCAGGCTCAGTGCCCCTTCCGCCGCCACTCACCATGGCCACACCAGTACCGTACCTGGTCTGCCACCATGCTCTCGTCGCTGCATTGTTTCTCCATCCCATGCACAGGCCCTGCCCCACCCGCACATGCTCAGGCCTACTGGTGCCGGTACTGGCAAAAAGTAAGCCCTCCCCAACAGTAAAACCTTCTGATTATTTCAGAGCCCGAAAAAATGTAAGTCAGGGTCTTATTTTCAGGGAAACATGGTATATATTAACACTGAGAGCCAGCTTGGTAGAGTGATTAAAAATGCTAGACCAAAATCCAGGAGAGTGTGAGCTACAGTCCTCAGAGGCATGGAAGCTAGCCAGGTGACTGAAGCAGTAACCTTTCAACAATACATTGGAAATAGTTTTTTCAACAATACTCCGCAACCTGCACTGGATCCTTGTGATACATTAAAACCCATAACATTTAACAGAAAGGCATTAAGTTTGCAGTGGACTGGTTTGAACTGCATACAGTAACAACAACAATAATAACTAAAAAATTGTTAGAAGAAAAATCAATTTTTGACTTTGTGATTTAAAGATTAAATTTGATCTGACTACAGAAATATTGTAGTTAGGATGGCATTTTTTAAAAAGTATATGGTTATTCATATTTGATATTATAAAAGGTAAAGGTAAAGGTTCCCCCGCACATACGTGCTAGTCGTTTCCAACTCTAGGGGTCGGTGCTCATCTCCGTTTCAAAGCCGAAGAGCCAGCACTTGTCTGAGGACGTCTCTGTGGTCATGTGGCCGGCATGACTAGACGCCAAAGGTGCACGGAACGCTGTTACCTTCCCACCGTAGTGGTCCCTATTTTTCTACTTGCATTTTTACGTGCTTTCAAACTGCTAGGTTGGCAGAAGCTGGGATGAGTAACAGGCGCTCACCTGCTATGCGGCACTTGGGATTCGACCCGCCAAACTGCCGATCTTCTGATCGACAAGCTCAGCATCTTAACCCACTGAGCCACTGCGTTCCTTTTTGATATATGATAGATTAAATTAGGAGACTATAACATGAACATTGGTTTCTTAGAGTGTTGATTGTTTGTATTTTTAATATTGAATATTCATTTAAACTACAGAGAGGTTTGGTGTATTGAATTGGTGTATTGAAAGATTCAGGAATGAAAGCTCTGCCAGGAAACAGCAACAATCTCAATTGTGGTTTGACCTTAGACTGCTCTTCAGATCCTGGCCTCCTGCTCATCCATCATTCTGGGGAGCTGTCACAGCTGAACAGTGCAGCTCATTAGTTATATATTAACCTCATTCGTGATTTTTAATCCATACATATGGCAAGCAGAAGTTGGGTTAGTTTCTCTTTCCTCTTCTTCCTTTTGTTTGCTAAATTAAAGAAGCAGTGTGTTCCAGGATTATAAATAAGCAAATTGGCACTTACGTTTAAATTCCTGGAATGCAGAGAAAATAAATAATGAATGCTTTTCAAAGAAAGATAATTACTCAGACAGAATTTTTTAAATGATTACAAACTGTTGAACTTGGGGCCAGCATAGAGGACCTCTAACACTTCAGATGCTGCTGATCTATAATGCCCAGGAGTATCAGCCAAGGACTTTCAGCCTACATATTCTTTCCTCCTGGGGTTGTTGACGAGGTATTACTTTGGTTAAACTAGAACAAAAATACTCCTGTGCCCAATTACAATCAAACTCTTTTTTGAAAATATGTACAGGAAATGAGCACCAGGCTTGGATTATCATTATTTTCGTAAACGTAATTGGACTAGCACCTTTCTGTTATGTAAAAAGCAGCCATAGATTTGATATCCTATGAGAAATAAGAAATTTTTCTGTCTTCAAAGAGCCTACCAAAACTTGCCACGTTGAAATATTTGAACTTCAGTGGCAAGTACCTCAGAAAAGTGACTTTTGTCGGAATCTTGGTATTGAGAAAAAGGCTTAACTTCCAGCTTTCACAGGCCAGCTATATTAGGCTTTTAAACGGTATAGGAGACCCTATAGTATAGGGCCTATACCATTTCAGACAAATCTCAGTAGATGCTATCCTAGCTTCCTTCTGTCTCAGAAAGTAATCTAATGATGGATTTATGTGGATCTCATGTGTTTCTGCTCTGTTTAGCCAGAAGACACTTATGTAGATTTACCCCTCTCTCTAGGCTAGAATGGCCAGGGGTGGGACCTACTGCCTTGACTAGTTTGAAATCTTTTCTGGGCACTCTCTGAAAGACTAAAAATGCCTGTTTCAGTCTACATTGTGATGGTGACATTAGATATGGGAAATACTTTGCAATTCTGAAGGAGCTGGCTGGCTTATCTGTTATCCAAGTCAGTGATAATATGGTGGCATAAGAAGGATCCAGTCATTTAACTGAACTTGACATGGTTTTCTCCATTTGGAAGTAAACATGGACAGCAATGTAAAAACAACTTTGAAAAGGGTATTGCTCTGATGGATTGACAAAATTTAGATTGGAGAAGACATATTGTCTGATTCGAATCAGTTTCTTACTGCTGGTTTCTACTATCCCAAATTTTTTGTAAGAAAAAAATTGCACAAGGAAATAGGAGGCTTGGAAGTACCGCAGGAACTGGGTTCACATGGTCCAATAAACACTAGACTTTCCTTAGCCATTGTTTATTAAATAAGCTCTACTATAGCAATAAAGCCAAGTGTAGACCCCATGATAAGCAAGATTTGTGTTTTGAAACAAATAGCAGACAATAACTTTTACGGGGTTTGGGTCTCTTAAAACCTGAAGTGGTATATGCAGCCCGGGAGGAGACACGAGGCTGGTTCCAGGCAGTAATAACTGCTTCTTTGAGGGAGGGCACCTTCCCTGCCGCCTTGAAGGAGGCGGTGGTGAGGCCCCTCCTCAAGAAGCCTGCCCTGGACCCAGCTATTTTGAACAACTATCATCCGGTCTCCAACCTTCGCTTTCTTGAGAAGGTTGTTGAGAGCGTGGTGGCGCATCAGCTCCCTCTGTTCCTGGAGGAAACTGATTATCTGGACCCGTACCAATCGGGCTTCAGGCCCGGGTACAGCACGGAGACGGCATTGGTCGCGCTGGTGAATTATCTCTGGCGGGCTCGGGACAGGGGTTGTTCCTCTGTCCTAGTCCTGTTAGACCTCTCAGCGGCTTTTGATACCATCGACCATGGTATCCTACTGCGGCGTCTCAGGGGGTTGGGAGTGGGGGGCACTGTTTTACAGTGGTTCTCCTCCTACATCCTGGGCCACTCACAGTCGGTGTTGACAGGAGGGCAGAGGTCCACCCCGAGGTCTCTTGTTTGTGGAGTTCCTCAGGGGTCGGTCCTCTCTCCCCTCTTGTTCAACATCTATATGAATCCACTGGGTGAGCTCATTCGTGGTTTCAGGGTGGGGTATCAACAGTACGCTGATGATGCCCAGCTTTTTCTTTCCACCCCGAACCAACCCAGTGATGCCCTCGACGTGATGTCCTGTTGCCTGGAGGCAGTCCGGGTTTGGATGGGGAGAAACAGGCTTTGTCTCAATCCTGCCAAGACTGAGTGGGTGTGCATACCGGCATCTCGGACTAACTAACCTTTTCCATCATTAACTATGGGGGGTGAGGTGTTACCCCCCGTTGATAGGGCCCGCAACTTGGACGTTCTCCTGGATTCACGGCTCAGTTTGGAAGATCATATAGGAGCCGTGGCCAGGGGGGCTTTTGCCCAGGTTTGCCTGGTGCGCCAGTTGCAGCCCTATCTGGACCAAGATGCCCTACGCACAGTCACCCATGCACTCATGACCTCCCGGCTAGACTACTGTAATGCTCTCTACATGGGGCTGCCCTTGAGGACCACTCGGAGGCTTCAGCTAGTGCAGAATGCAGCCGCGCGAGTTGTGATGGGAGTCTCCCAATACTCCCATGTAACACCTCTTCTCCGCGAGCTGCATTGGCTTCCAGTTGCCCTCCGGGTGAGATTCAAGGTGCTGGTGATGACCTAAAAAGCCCTAAATGGCATGGGCCTGGATTATCTGAGGGAGCACCTGCTGCCAATGTCAATTTCCCATCGTCCTGTGCGGGGGGGCGGAGCCAAGATGGCGGAGAGGCAGCAAAGGCTGTAAAGAGCTCCTCCAAAAGTAAAAGTTTTATTTTATTTTACTTTATTTTTATTTTAACTTTTTAATCTCTTTTAATATTGTATTTTAACCTACCTCTTTTAAACTTTTTAAACCCATTTTTAACCCATTTCAACCTTTTAAACCATAGTTTTAAACTTATTTTTAAACCTGTTTTAACAAACCTGAATGGGGAAAAGAAGGAAGAGACAGCACTCTGCAGCAGAAAGTATATCCACGCCTTTGAAGCAGCAGAAAATGGAGGATTATATTGCAAACAGACAGTCTGCTCCAGTAAGTAACTCATTCGCAGGCACCTTATCAGATAAATTTAATTTATGTGACTCATTGGAAGGGGACTTACAAACTGAACTGGAGAGCAGACAGCGTGTGGAGTTGTCCTCCTCCCTCTTGGAGAATGGCTCCCCTCCTTGGAATCTGGCAACAGCCTCTTTCACACAGGAGGGAGATGTGGCAAATTTGAAGGGGGAAAATGTGACAGACTTCCTTTCTAGACAATGTTTGCTTACAGCTCAAACTGTAAACTCAATATATAATCTCTTGTCAATTGTCATGGATAAGGTTGATTGTCTGAAAGAGTCTTTTGCAGAGTTTGTTAGGAGCCACCCAAATACTGTGGAAGGACTTGGGAGGATAACCATGGACAGACATGGGATGGCTAACTCAGAAGGTGAAAGTAGAGAAGGACCTTGTTCTCCTCCCAAAAATTTGAACACCTACAGAGAAAACACTCAATCAGGCAAAGGTCTAAGAGATGACCAATATAACTACAGTCTGCAAACTAACCAGGTTACTTTGCAAATTTATGACAAGAGAGTAAATAGAGGGCGTTGGAGCAACAGAAAAGCTATTAGGCTGTCTCTGAGCCAGCTGCTCCGCTGTGAATTCACTCTGATAGATCTACTACATGCAGAGTGGCTGCCAGCAAGAACACAATGTATGAGAATTCTCCTATCATTCAAGCAGCCCACAATTCCCTCCATGCTCTTCAGAATGAAGCCCTTTCTGAGCTTTTTCTCAATATTTCCAATAAGGGTCTTTTGCTCAGAAAAAGTACGCCCACTCCTGAAGCAGCGTCACCAAGAGGGAACTGTCGCTTTAAATCTAGGCTGCAACAGCCCTCACACTACTAGGCCTGAGGCTGCTGCAACTGAACTGACCCTGAGAAAGCAAAGAAGCAATATACGAACTGTGTTACCCACAGCTGCAGGAACTGCTGAGGATGTGCCAGAGGAAATGTTGATTGACCTATTCAGTGCATTGCCAGAACCTGAGCAAGTTAACATCATTCAAAGATTGGACGACCTAAAAGAGGCACTGACAATAACCCAATCTACAGCAAAGCCTCTATTTAATTTGGCTCCACTAAACACGCAACCTTGTGACAAGATATTTAATCAACAATCTGCCTTTACCTCAACAGTAAAAAAAGATGTTGTCACACAGGCTGAGAGTGGAGTAACTGCACTGACTGACCCAGCCTCTGAGAAACAACCGAAAGACAAAGGGCTTCATCTCACAGTGCCCCCTAAGCTGACAAACACTAAGGACATAATTCAGCTTCCATCCTCATTTGATTTAGAAGTTCCCACAACATCTTTTTACAAGATGAACCCTCAGCCAAGCCCCTCCAAAAATGGACATAAATCTACATTCATAGACTTAAGCCAGAGTACCTGCTCTTTGGAAAAAAAATCATTCTTGGAGCAAGAGCAGAGGCACACTGGCAACCGAGATATAGAGGAGCAACAACAAGTTCTGCAACCCACGAGGAGAAATATCGAACCTCACAACAACTGTGTTTATATGGGAAGCTTAGATGATATTGACCCAGCTCCATTGTCAAGTTGACATCTGGCATTTCCACTATCTAGCCAATCAACCAAGTCAGACCACCTTGCCTCTGAGAACCCCATACAGTTGATGACCTGGAACATAGCTGGCTGGAAAGGGATGGTTGATAGTGGACTAATGAGCTTTCTCTCTAGATTTGACGTAATAGCCTTTCAAGAAACCTGGCTAACCGAAGTGGATGAACCAGTACAATTGCCAGGCTTTCAGGGATGGGCCTCCCCAGCCCTAAAAACAAAGAACAAAGGGAGACCCTCTGGTGGGCTATGCATTCTTATAAAGGAAGAGTTGCAATGGCAGGGAGAGAAATTATATAACGAAGATAAATATCCATACTTTCTAGCTGTCAAATTTGAATATGACCAGTTTGAGTTAATATTGGTAAATGTGTACATTCCTCCAAGCACATCCCAGCACTATAATTTTGAATATTGGATGGGCTTGGAAGTTATCTTAGAAGATATATCTATATTGTACCCTCGGTCCATAGTGGTATTATTAGGAGATCTGAATGCTAGACTGGGTCCCTCTCTGTATGAGCTTGCCCAGAAGAAGGGAATCCCAGGGGAGTTCTTTGATAACCATCCACAGTGGCTCTCGAGAGACTGTAAAAGTAATGCCGCTGGCCTGCTCCTAGTCTCCTTAATTTTTAAGGATAATCTCCAAATTTTGGGAGGTAAGGACAAGAATTATACATACCCTTATACATACCACTCAGCCAATTCAAGTAGTGTACTGGATCTCTTTTGTGTGTCTAGAGATAAGGCTGACCTCTTCTCAGAGGTCACAGTACACCTTGGCAACAATAGCGACCATCAGCCTGTAAGTGTGACATTGCGAGGCCACTCAGATTTAAGACCATATAACATGGCTGACAGATGGCTCACCAAAAAGGTAGAGGTGACCCAAAATAAAAGGTTAATTTGGGCCAAAGTTGATACTAAGGCAATATTAGAATGCCTTAAAACAGAGAATGCTACTAAGTGGGCTAGAACAATACAGTCATCTACTACTGACTGGATGTCAGCCTTCAATGCATTCTCCAATCTTTGTAACATACTGAAGAAACACCTAACAGCTAAACCTACTACAAAAAGAGCCCAAGTGGGTAGACCTCGCTGGTTTGATCCTGATTGTCAGCGACATAAAAAGAAATTGAAGGCAGCCATGAGGCTTGCCCAGAGGAATCCTACTGCCCATACACAAGCTAAGATGCTGCACACAAGAAGGGAATATAAAAAAAGTATAACATTAAAGAAAAAACGTTTTGCCATTTCAATCTGGTCAGAACTTGAGTTGGCTGCCAGAAGTCATAATTCAGTATTATTTTGGCACTCTGTAGCAGGTATTCTGAAGGAACGGAGATTTGCATTTGACATACCAATCTCTGCTGCGGACTGGGAGAATTATTATCAGTGCTTGTTTGCCCCCACCGAACCGGTAAAGAAATTATTTTTAAACAATGATTTGGTAAATCCTAGAACTCTCCCCCCTTGGCCACCAGTCTCAGAAAAGGAGATACAGTCCATCATTAAAAGCTTAAAGAGCAATAAAGCCCCAGGCGAGGATTTTTTACCAGCAGAATTATTTAAGAAATTTCCCAACTGGTGGGGCCCTGTATTAGCAGGTCTTTTTACACACATAAATAACACCTGCCATATACCAGATGGGTGGAAGATGGCAATAGTTGTCCCCATATATAAAAAAGGGAATAAAAAGGATCCTAGTAATTATAGGCCCATCAGCCTGATTGACATTGTAGCAAAAATATATGCTAGGTACCTTTTGAACAGAATTGAAATCTGGGTAGAGGAAAACAACATCCTCACAGAAGAACAAGCAGGTTTTAGACAGAACAGATCTACTATTGATAACTGCTTTGTTTTGAACCATCTGATTGCCAAATATGCCTATAAGAGGAGACCCCTGTTTGCTGCTTTTATAGACCTTACAGCAGCATTTGATATGGTAAATAGAGACGTACTATGGAGTAAATTGACATCTCTTAAAATAGAACCCAGACTTCTGGCTTTGATTAAAGCCCTTTACACAAGTACCTGTTTGAGGGTGTGGTATGGGGTTAATGGGGCCCTGACTAACAGGATTCACACAAATAAAGGGATAAGGCAAGGGTGTATCCTGGCCCCATTATTATTTAATTTATACATCAATGACTTGCCAGGGTTAATGAAGGATACCATGGTACACATGCCGATGATCCTAAATACTTACTGCTTTATGCTGATGATACGATTTTATTATCATACTCACAAGTAGGATTACGTAGGCTATTAAGAAGATTCAGCTCTTATTGCCAGGATAACTCCCTAATTATTAGCAAATCCAAATCGAAAATAATGGTGTTTGGAAGAAACCATCAGAGACATAAGTGGCAATTAGATGGTGAACCAATTGAGCAGGTTAATACCTTTGTATATTTGGGAGTGACTTTTTCCAAGACTGGATCTTGGGCCTGCCATCATCAACGAAGTACATTTAGAGCAAAAGCCCGTTTGAATTTATTGCTCAAACTAAAGAACCATAGTTACCCAGGGTCCCTAGCTCCACTACTCAAAGTTTATAAGGCTAAGGTTACGACAATGCTCTTGTATGGAGCAGAAATTTGGGGTCTTTATTCAACCACAGCTTTAGAACAAACACAGTCCCAGCATCTGAGATGTATTTTGGGTGTAGACCCAAGAACATCTGCTGCAGCAGTTAGAGCTGAATTGGGAATTCATACAATTCAGGCATTATCGTCCTGTGCGCTCCCACAGGGAGGGCCTCCTCAGGGTACCGCCTGTCAAGGATTGCCGGCGGGTGATCCCCAGGGGGAGGGCGTTCTCTGTGGGCGCGCCTGCCCTATGGAATCAACTACCAACGGAACTTCGGACTGCCCGACTTCGTTCATTTCGCCGGGACCTAAAAACCTGGCTCTTTGAGCTATCTGGCCTGGACTGAGGGGTTTTAATGAATTTAAATTGTGATTTTGACTTTTTGGGGCTATACTTAATTTAATTTTATTTTAATTTTATATTGTATTGTTCTTAAATTCTGCCCTGTAAACTGCCCTGAGTTTTTCGGGAATAGGGCGGTATATAAACCGAATGAATGAATGAATGAATGAATGAATGAATGAATGAATAAATAAATAAATAAATAATAATCAGAATTTTTTTCCCACTTAAGATTTGACATTTTAACTTTAAAATTAATTTATTCCAGCTTAATTTTGTTACTCTGAAGTTAGAGCCCTTTTTGAATTATGTCCCAGTCTCATGGTTCATTGTGGAAAGCAAACAAAGGAAAACAGGTCAAGTGCAAGGTCACGACATCAATACCTTTTGTGAATCAGTTATCACATTAGTTCAATTCCTCCTGCCAAAGAAACAATCAATAGGATTGGGAGACAGCACTGCTTTTCATTGGGCAATTGCTTTGGACAGACACAAGAAGAACAAAATTAATTGCAGAGGCAAGATCTGTTTGGCAATGTAATCAGATTAAATTGCCAAAAACAAGCAAACAAAAAGCAGACAGCACTTCAAGTATGGCCATTAGCAACTTTTTTTTTCTCACAGCTTGGAAACCTCAACAGCTCAGTAGTTTTATTTCAAATACAAAGTATTATCTCTTGGAGAGTTCAAGTCAGACTTTCATCCCCAATGTAATACGCTCACCTTCTCACTGATCTCAAAGACTCTTTTCTCTCCTCCTTTTTGATGTGTAAGTCTCATCATTATTTTGTTCAAGTGCTAAGAAGAAAGGGGAATCTATAATAATAATAAAGTTGGAAGGGACCTTGGAGGTCATCTAGACCAACCCCTCTGCTCAAAAGGTCTCAAAAGGTGATCACATGACCCCAGGAAACTGCAAACCTCATAAATGTATGCCAATCGCCAAACGTCTGAATTTTGATCACATGTCCATGGGGATACTGCAATGGTCATAAACATGAAAAATAGTCATGTTATTTGTTTTCAGTGTCATTGTAACTTCGAACGGTCACTAAACCTTTTGAAACTCGAGGACTACCTGTACATTTTGTCACAACTCCATTCTCATTGGGATGTGTTAAAAAGCCAAATTGATTTGTAATACTGTAAAATATTTCTGATAAACAACTTGGGTCCCTTTGTCTCCCCACTTAGCAACTTTCAAGCAAGAGATAGTTCATAGTTCACCTTCTGAAAAGATTCATGCATTGTCTACCATGACGTCTATCCTTTGTATCTAATCTTCTTAAGACACAAAAGCTAAAGTAAAAATGCATTTGTATAAGAGGAAATAAAAGGAAATAATTAATTTGAAATAAAATAAAAGCAAGTAATAAATAACCACACAAATAAAAGGAAATAAAAGCATCCTGCCATTTCCATAACCTTCCTCTGTAATGGCCCTTAGGAACATATTTTAGTTTTTTTAAATGTGTCATTGCACAAAGTGCCTGACAGCACACTGCTTTTCATGCATCACTCTACTGTGAACTTATAAATCTTACTGTGAAAAAAGAAATTAGACCTATTATTTTTGCAGACTGCCACAGTTAGGCAGTGTTTCGAATCATCAAGTTGGCTGTAAAAATATTGGTTTGAACAGGCTGTTATTAGGAAAATTGCCAAACATGTATTATTTATATTAATTAAGTTAGCCTGGCCATCCTATTGGGAGAAATTTTGGAGGTGATGACAGAGTAAATGGTGGTGATAAAACAAACAGCAGCATGGCTCACTTTTTAATATGATTCTAACCTATGCTCTCTGAGGTAAGAGCATGTCTCAAAGTTCAGTGTGGTTTATTTCTAAGTTAAAATCTGTTAAACTGGGTTATTAAAAAAGAAGTATATTTGTTTTAAATGTTATTGAATGGATATCCTTGGGTTCAAAAGTACAGGAGTACTATCCCAGATGATGCACTATAAATTCTGTAAAATGTAATCAGCTTGGGAGTAAATCCCCACTGAATCGGGGACATGCATCCAGCTCTAAGTATCAGAGCCAGAAGCGAATAAAACAGGATTTGGCAGTGAACTGAGAAACCGCTTGTCATTCTCACCTGTGCTGTGAACTCAATGCCCCACTTCCAGCAAGTCTTACCATTCAACCTTGCAACTACAACTTGGTGATAAAAACATTAGTTCTGTTCTATATAAGGAAACCCAAAACAATTAATCACACAGGTTTTAATTCAATTGCTGAGCAATCTTGCACTTGTCCTACTCTAAAATAAATCCTGCTGCGTTCAGTGCAACCTATTCCTAGTCATTTATTCTATACTGTGTATAAGACTGGTCTAAATCTGCATGAAAAAATCAAAACATAATTCCCTTCCCCATGATATTACAAGATTATCCAATCAGATCCTCTCCAGATATGTTGAGACTACAATATCCACAGCTGCTACACTCCCTGGAATGCTTAATGGAGGCTATAGTTCAGTGTCTGGAGGTGGAGAAGTCAGATGTATAATGGCAAACCTGGCATTATGTTAAAAGTTTTCCTTAAAGTATGCTTCATGCTGTAAATTTGTTCCAAGCCTCACATCTGATGGTGCCAGTTTAGTAGAACTATTTTGTTTAAAAAAATCTAGATCCAGAGATAGAAAAATGTACTGTTTCACTGTTTTTTCTTGCAAATGAAATTCTTTAAGAATCTCCTTTATGACTTTTTTTTTTCCAATTCCTTTTTCCACTTGAAATCACAAGCTTATAGCCTACCCCATAGGAAATGTTGTGCTTGTGTGTGTGTGTATATGTATGTGCTACGAACTGAAGCAGCACTTAAAAACCTGTAAACAAGAAGTCTTTGGAGGATCATGTTTCTATATACATAGTAGGCCTAACATTATAGGTGAGATAAAATGGAAGTAGCGAATCCTTCAGTTTGTTATGAAATAACAACTGTTCTACCAGTGGAAGGCTACATTTACCTACTACATCTAATTTTTAGATGCACTCAAGAATATTTTGCTAAGTGCAAAGTTATAAAATAGAATGGCAATAACATAGAATATAATGGGAAATAGCATTCTTTGTTAAATAGTCTGAGATACTGCTCTGTTGAATTGGGTTAGTTTCTGATGGTAAATGTCTGGATTGTGTTGGCTGAGTGACCACATAGATTTACAGCATATTCTTTCTTTGGTGAAAATTAATTTAAGCTTGGAACAAAACTGTAAAGTTAATTATGTTTTGTTTCACCTCCCATACAGACAATAACAAGCAGATTCAACTTTTATTACAAATTGAAATAAGATGCAATTTGCTTTTATTTTCTCATACCTTTTCCTTGTTGGGGGGGAAAACCCCCAACAACTGCAGAATTGTTTGTTTGGAATCTGGATCTCACCACGGGGAGAAAGCATAAAATTTACGACATAGCGAAGTATTGTATGCACACCACACTAAGCCATCTACCTTGTGAGTTCACACAACATGCTAAACAAAAACTAAGCAAGTATGGCTTAGCACAAAGTGCAAATCCCACTTATTACACTTCAAAACGTTGCTAAGTACCGTATTTTCTGGCGTATAAGATGACCCTCTACATTTCCTGTTAAATTATAGGGTTTGGGCTATATTCGCCGTATAAGACTACCCCTCTTCCAACGCACACCAAATAAAAATTAAAAAACATCAGATTTGATTTTAATATAGTAATTTTAATTCAAATGCTTATGACATGTAGGTACTTAGTAGGAAAACTGTCACTTATAAACATAAGGCTGTTTGTCATCAAACATGTAAACATAAAACAGTGCAAGTGGATTAAACTTAATAATAATAATAATAATAATAATAATAATAATAATAATAATAATAATAATAATAATAATGTTGGAAGGGACCTTGGAGGTCATCTAGTCCAACCCCCTGCTAAGGCAGGAAACCCTATATCATTTCAGACAAATGGCTGTCCAGTCTCTTCTTAAAAACTTCCAGTGTTGGAGCATTCACCACTTCTGGAGGCAGGTTGTTCCACTGGTTAATTGTTCTAACTGTCAGGAAGTTTCTCCTCAGTTCTAGGTTGCTTCTCTCCTTGACTAGTTTCCATGCATTGCTTCTTGTCCTGCTTTCAGGTGCTTTGGAGAATAGCTTGGCTCCCTCTTCCTTTGTGGCAGTGCCTGAGATATTGGATCACTGCTATCATGTCACCCCTCACCTTTCTCTTCGTTAAACTACACATACCCAATTCCAGCAACCGTTTCCTATTTTCCTAATTCACTTTTTCACTTTTCCCTAATTCACTCTAAAGCTTTCCCTGCGCAGAGCCTTAAGTAACACCAGCTGCCTGCAATTAGTGCAGGTTCTCATCCCACCAGGCTCAAGGTTGAGTCAGCCTTCCATCTTTCCGAGGTAGGTAAAATGAGGACTCAGATTGTTGGGAGCAATAAGCTGACTTTGTAATAATGCTGCTGGGGGGGGGGGTGAAAGCTCTAATAAGCAGGCATATACATAGAATGAAGGCTAAGCACATTGATTTGTGCTTTAAATTGTAAGCCGCCCTGAGTCTTCGGAGAAGGGCAGGATATAAATGGGATTAAAAAAAAAGACCAAATGGGAGATCCGCTCCAGGTTTTCCAGCCAGCCCGCCCAGTTCCTGAGTCAAATGTGTCCTTAGAGCTAAGCAGCTGCTCTGGCTACAGCATTCCCCACCAGCCTTTCAAGTTGCTCTTGCATTTCCCACCTGCCTACAGCTGCTCTTCAACTTTAGAAGGAAAGACCCCAGACCCCAGCCTGTAAAAAATCACAGACTGCAGCTTCTACTCCAATTGGTCCCGCTTTCCCTGCGCAGACTAAATGGAAGATCCGCTCCAGGTTTTCCAACCAGCCCTGTCCCTAAAGTTTCAGCACCTGGCGTATAGGACAACCCCTGACTTTTGAGAAGATTTTCATGGGTTAAAAAGTCATCTTATACGCCGGAAACTACGGTATCTCCACAGTTATTCTCTACATTAAAAACTCCCACTGGTAAAAACCGAACGTCAGAGGAAAAAAGGCCTACTTTAACCTTCTCTATGATGTTTCCCCTGAAGTAAGTTCTTAATATAGAGATTTCTATTTAACAGAAAGCATTTGAACAGCCCTTTCCCACTGTAACATAATAGAAAAGAAAGCAGGGGTAGCTTTCCCTCCACCCATCTCTCCTGAATGGGCAAGCTGTCTGTCCATAATTAACCAATCTCCTAGCTACAATAAGAGGTGGAAATAATATATTCAATGACCAAGAATAAGACATGTCTGATTGTCTTGCCAGTGAATGGAAACTGTAAAATAGTTCCCATTGAGCTAATTATGGAATTCTATCAATTCAAGTTCGAAAGGTAGCAGATATGGCAAGGAAGAGCCAATATTCAGCCAAGGTGGTTCTTCTTATAGACAGCTTCATCTTATGTCTTCAACATCTTTAGGATGAGATAAGAAAAAAAATCTGGCAGTTACCATCAGCATGTATGAATGATGCAGTTTGTCAAATTTACTGGGGAAATAGGGAACAAGACTATTCTTTTGAGGCTGGAAAGCAATACAGTTAATATCTGGGTAGTGACTACATTTGACTGTGTGTATCACTTTAAAAAGACATACCCCAAAGAATATACATAGGTGTCAAAAGTCAAATGATAGTAAGAGGGACAGAATGATTCATGATGTTAATGTATTCCATGTGCATATTTGAATGATTCTCCCTTTACTCATTATCTCAGGTATTTTCAAAATCAAGCCAAATGATCTGCATTAAGAAGGCATAAATACATTTTAAGCATTTTAATTTCCTCATAATCTACCAATCCTCTCTGGAAGTATTTAATAATAGTAATAACAAGCCAATTTAATATAAATAACTTAAAATAAATATAAATTTATTATAAATATTGTTGTAATTTTAAAATTAACACATTTAATAATTATTAAATCGATCAGTCACTCAACTCCTAACAACTCTAGGCAGTTTCCAGCATACTCATTACAGCTGATGCAATTATACGGTAATCTATTCTTCACAGAAGACTGAGAAAATATCCTATTTGCCCGAGTCTAAAAATGTCAGGAGCTAAATTCTTGGTAAGCCATAGAGGAACCTACAATATAGGAAGGAAGCTGTTTCCTATTTCTTCAGCTGAATGCTGCTTAGTGCTCCAAGATCCAGGACAGGGTCTTTGGTAAATCCATCTGAAGAACAGGGAGCCTGTCTTTCAATATCACTGAGGCCTTCCAGATGCTCAGTATACCTCACAACTCCAGCCAGCATAGCCAAGTGACATTTGCTGTAGGGAGTAGATCAGTAACATCTGGCCATTATATTACTTTTACCACAATGGGTTTTGTCTTGAATTTATTGATTTAAGCTAAACTTCCATAATAATGGAAATAATATTGGTGTCACCGTCTCAAGATATTTGGAGGAAACAGTGCTGCCAAGCTCTGGGATAGTTATTTACCTTATACTCTTTCACTCTTACAATCCATTTTATCCAAAACTGTTGAGTGGGCAGCTTTGATAAAAGGAAGCACTTAAAATGATGATATGTGGAGCTGTCCTTCAATTAAGATGATTCCAGAAATTAAAGAAAAGACTGCAGTTGTGGACAAGTTCTAATTAGAACTTCCCCAAAACTTCTCTTGGGCCACTGTGGGAGCAGATCTTTGGCCTCATCTTCCATAGCTTTCCTTATGTTTGATACATCAGGTACCCAAGTGACAAATTTCTGACGGAAAAATGTTCTCTGTCCACTGCACGACAACCTCCTGTGTTGTTTGCTGAATCTTAAATGATAAAACTGGTTCCTCTTATATAATTCAGAGATTATATGGCTATGCAACTGTTTCAGCTACCAAGTCTTTCCTATATTTTGAATGATCTTAAATCCATCCCTTTTGAATAACCAGACCAAAAAGACACTATTTTCCCATCTACAGTTTTTTTTAATGTTCTTTTACAAGTTCCCTGGGTTTGGCAGGTAACATGGCAACAAATGACATTAAATTCAGCCTCATACTATATCCGTACAGCAGCCTTCATTACTTTAAAGTATTATTCCCCAAGTGCTCTTTAATTCATTTTCTAAAAACTACAGCCAATTCAAACTGCCAACGCCCAAGGATTGCGCTTTCAATCTTAAAGAATGTTGTTTTTATAAAGTTAAAATAAATAACTTAGGTTGGTCTTGGAAGGCTTTCTACATTATTTCAGAATTGAGGAAAACAGGCAATTCCTCTTTCCTTAAGCAGGAAATCCCCAGAGATATAGAATTTTATTTTATTTTTTTAAAAAACCAGCCATTACAATGCCAGATGGTTAGATGCAATGTATAGTGCGGAAAGACCAGCGCTACTTAACATTAGGAGAGTAGAAAGAGACTCTTATCAGAGCTCACAGAATGCGGGATCTCTTCACAATGATGTCATTGTTCTCTACGTCTTCCTTACAGAGGTTAGCCCGAAAAGATTTCACTTTATCTTGAATCTCGGAAAGGAGAGCAATCTTTTCTGTCAGCATGGTTTCAAACTGGGTGGCGTAAAACTCCATGTCATATTCAACATCTTCAGCCATCTTCAGAAAAGCTTTCAGCCATCTCAGTGATTCCTGATGATCTTCTGTCTGAGCTTTCTCAATCTCTTTCCTCTTCTTCTGCCCTTTCCCTCTGGTGATGATGCTAAGAGCTGGCAATGGGACTCGATTTTCTTTCTGCACACAGACGATTTTGAACTGATCAGTCTCAGGCAAGCTATGACTGCTCCAAGGCTGGATTGAATCCTCCAGCTGATAGAGAGATTTAGACAGGATACGATGGCACTGTTTGAAGGCACTGGGATCAACCACCAGACCTTTTACCCGACTGGCATATCTGAGGGTATTGAGTGTGTGCTCACATGACTTCATGCCTGGGGAGATGGTGGCAATCATGCAGGTGCAAGAGTTTTCTCCAATGAATGAGTCTCTTAGCACTTGGGTCAGCTTGCTAGCTCGGAAAGGTGTGTGACCTTTATTGCGCCCCAAGGCTCGGATGCATTCTTTCAGCGCCAAGAGGCTCTTATTAATCTCAGCTCCCTCCAACCTTGTTAGTCTGTCGGCCCTGGAGGTATCTGCTCCCCGCTCATTGCCAGCCAGGTCAATCAAGGAAAATTTGCCATACAGTCTCCCTTTGCGTTTGAGGATAATTTGGAAAACCGCATGACTCCGGGAGGAATGGGAGTTGGCCGAGGTCTGGCCGGAGGTCCTGCATCGGTTCCCAATCTCAATGAGCTTCAAGACGTCCTCAACACAGATTACCTCCTGCTCCAGCAGCCCCACCACCTGCACTTGCTGATTGCTATCCTCCAGGACCCGGAGCCGGTTCTTCCAGTTCAGCAAATCGTAGACTTTTCCCCAGTAGATCTCAAAAAAGGCGCCGAAGACCTGGAGCTCCAGCATCTTGTAAGTGGGCTCCTGGAGCAGAAAGAAGACGTCGCGGGCGGCCATGGCGTAGATGCCTTTGGTGGAGTCCTGCTTCTTACCAGACAAGTCCCCTCCCATCGTGTGGGTCTTGCCGCTGCCCGTCTGGCCGTAGGCAAAGCACGTGGCCATGCCGCCGCGGAAGATGGTCTCCACCAGCGGCTGGGCCGTGTGTTGGTAGACGCTTTCGTTGGTGGCGCCGTCGTCAAAAGCGTGGTCGAAGCGGAAGGTCTGGTGCTCCAAGTAGCGGGTGAGGTCCAGCTTTTGCCTGGCCTCGTGCACCATCACCACGCCCGAGCACGGGATGGTCACCACGTCCACCTCCTTGATCTCCGCCTCCCGCTGGTTGAGCGGCCGCTTGCGGACGCAGACGCAGATCTTGCGGGAAGCGGCCCCGTCGTTGCGGCCGCTCTGCGGCAGGCAGCTCTGGGCCAGCAGGGCGGCGCCGCCGCCGCCGCCGCGCGACAGGGCCTCGCGGCACCGCTGAATCATGGCGATCACGTCCGCGTGCGGGTGGGCGTCGCGCGCCTCGCGCCGGGCTAGCCTCTCCAGCAGCGCCGAGTGGCGTTTCTCGCGCTCGACGCGCAGCCGCTCCACCTCCAGCACGCAGGGCGACTTGCGGGCGGCCGTCGAAGGGGGTCTTCGGAGCTCGCATTCCACGCCGTCCCCGCCGGGCTTCTCTCTGCTTCTGGGGGTCGCCACGTAGTTGAGAGGCGGCGTCGGGTGGTCGCCCTGCTCCGACGGGGTTTGCGCCGCGAGCGTTCCCGGTCGGAACTCGGCCGGGGCCAAGTGAGGGTTGAGGCTGAAAGCCTGGCCGAGCTCCACTTTTTTGCCCTTGTTGGTGCCCCTTTCGATCCATTCCACCGTCAAGCCGTTGGCGGCGTCGTGCAGCGCCGTCACCAGCGCCGGGTGGATCCGCCCGTCGCTCCTCTTGATGTCCAGATAGGTTCCCACCCGGATGGCCCCGAACGGCCTCGCCATGGCGCTCGACGGCTCGGCCTCGGGGTCACACGGGTAGCTCCTGCCGATCCCGGGCAGCAGTGGGAAGCGAGAGAAAGGCGCGGCTAGGCAAGCTGGTATCCTAGCTGGACAGTCACGCTCGTTCAGCGCCTGGTGGTAAAAGGCACCCTTGCGCATGGCCCAGCCACTGCCCTTGGCCCTCCGTCTTGTTTGACGGTCATTCGCACGACGACCTGCGTCATAAGGGCTCCCCGAAGTGGTTACGACCCAGGCCTCGGGCTTTACGCTCGCCCCGTGGCTTTGGCAGGATTTCGCGGGATCGTTTGTGCCAAAGAAGAACCGTCGGTAAGACTTGACCTAGCAGCTGGATCCGTAGCCTCTCTTTACCGGTACCTTCTCCTAAGATGAAGTTATCAGGTGTCAAGAAGTACTCCTTTCTCTCGGGGTTCATCGCTAACCGCTCAAAGCTCCCGTTCTTATGCATCCGGCTAGTTCCGGCCAAGTAGAAATACGTTTTTCCCAAGTAGATTGTTGAATTCCCGGTGTAAAAGAGAGGAGGTTTGAATGAGGCTGAAATGAGGCTAATGAAGATAGAAATTATTTCCGAATAAATCAGTTCTAGTCTTCCGTAGCCTTCCAGATTAGTTGGGCTGTACCTCCTAACATTCACAGCTATTGATTTAGGTGGCTGGGAATTCTGGAGGGCCATGGGTTGGGAAAGAAGCACACAAGTGTGATGGGTGATATTGAAATTTGAGAAATAAATAATGAAAATAGAAATAAAGCTTTTGCACTCCATGCCCTCAACAGATTCTTGAAGGATGTCAGCTCACTGGTCAGTCTTCTGTCCATAGTATTCAAACAGTGGCATTTGGAACTTTAATTACTGTGTTGTGCAGTGATGACACAATCCATGCTCAGTTTGCTGATTGGATAATGGATTAATGGTCCAGTATTCTGAATCTTTTATCTAAGCATGCATAGAACTAGAACTGAAGCTTTATAGTGCAGACTTCTTAGCAGGAATCCTCACTGAATTGATTCTTACTTTCTTGTAAGTGTATGGCAGTTCTTTCTAAATATACTTACAGGAAAATGGGTACCTTATGTTTTCCCAGTAATAGTAGGCTAAAACTACACCCACGTTCAGATTCCTAATAAACCTTATTTGGCAATTTTCACAGAATGGTTTGGATTAAATGGAGATGATGGGTGTTTACTGTATATTGGCATATTTTATGTATATTGGCATGAAGTTCTAGAAGAAAGGAAGGATTTTGTTTTATTTATTTGTATCCTGCCTTTGTTATTTTTACAAATAACTAGGTTATGAAAGTAATAGATATTCTAATGAATTGGAAATCTTATCCATAAGATGCCATATTTTTTTCTAATTTTTATGTGTTATTAAAGGAGTGGTGTCTAAAAATGCAGACTCATTTTAAAGCTTGTGAATTTCTAAAGAATATTTTGCATTAGCGTTCTGTTGGGATGGATGCAAGACCAGGTGATTATCAAGTTTAGTTTGTGAAATCCTGGGAACTTTCCTATATCCTAATGTTAAGAAACATTTAAAAAAAAAAAATCCTGAAAACATGAATCCTGTCATTAATCTACTTAACTGACTGATGTACTAATTACTCATTTAACCGAAGTGTTGCAAATAATTTGTCATATCTAGTCATGAGAATCCTCACTGAATAGCTGCAAAGAACTTATTCATTGAAACTACATTACAACCTGGGTTTTTATTCAGTGTTTAATTTAACTGAGACATTTCACTGGTTCTGAAACATTTGTGCTGATAAATTCTGTACTCAGTGAACAAATAGAAAATAGAAAAAAAGGTGTTTAAAAACTCAAATTAATTTCAGAAGAGTATGTATATGTATGTGAACCATTGTCAGATTAGCAAAAAGGAGCCTCTATTTTTTTCCTATAGTCATGCGCCTGGTTTAAATTGAACAGATGAAGTATTATGCTGCCCATTCCTGTTGAATATCTTTTAAATACATGACTACTAATTTTAATAGCCTGCCAGAAATATGGAAAACACAATGCTCATTAAAGTGTGACAGATATGGGAAGGACATGTTGCACTAACTCATGATGTGTTTCAGAATTGGTTGGATTCACATGAGATGCTAAACCCAAATCAAACAAATATAGTTACAGGTGAGTGTAATATGTAATCCCAAGCATGTATGTCTTTTACCCTTTCAGAAGCATAATTACTCAGATGCTTAAGTACCTTACTTTTTTAGCTATGTTTTTTTTCTCCCAGAGATAGCTAACTAACATGGAAAAATAAAATATCGGGGACCGTTAGGAAATGAAATGTCCGCTGTAACTGCATTGGCTTTCTGCAGATTTAAGATCAGTTAACACGTCTCACAGGAAATCCCCTCATCATTCTTTCCTAGCTAACAGCTGCGCTGCAGACTTGCTTTTACAGTTGCCTCCAGCTTTTCTTGATTTTTTGCCTTCCCAACTGAGAAGAATAACAAACAACACCCACGCCCCACAAAAAAAGAAAACTAGCCCTCAACTGTCAGATCTAAAAAGGTCAGGAATCATTCAGCCGACAAGTTGACATCCCCCAGAAGAGACCAGTGAGGGGTTAGAAAGTAGATGTTGGATTCAGTTCATGCATGTTTATCAGGACATCTTGTTGAAATTTTGGAGGTTATTCCAAAGTAAATGTCGTTCAGTTTCAGGTATTAGTGACAAAATGGATGTTTTTTTTTAAAGAAAAAAGATGTTTTCAGCTTCAGCCGCATTGTTCATCTAAGCTTTATATTCTTCAGTTTTACAAGAGGTACATTGTAAGATTTCTTTTCCTATTCAACTTTGTTGTTTCTAGAAGAAATGATAAAGAAAGAGGTGGTTGTAGAGTTGTGTGCATGTGCTCCCCCCACTATTCCTTTAACAGCACTCAGTGCATCCCTGTAGCAGGTTGTTGAAAAGGTCCTTATAAAAGGGTTGAGAGATTTAAAGGGCAAATGGATGCTTCAACATTTTTTAGGACCTGAGGCACTATTCCATCTCTTTAAAAACCTTCCTCCTTGGGGTAAATTGAGGCAAAGTAAGCCTTTGTAAGCCCTTTCACTTCCTTCCAACCAAGTTTCCCAAAAAGAAATTGTTGATCTGTACACTCATGACAAGCTAGTAGTCAGTATATTCAAAAACAATTGTCTTAACACCAAGATAAATGCCAATGGGAGTTTTATGAATTGTACCTTAAGTGGGTACATAATATGTCCATTCTGCTTGCCAGGAACTTTAAGTATGACAGCAGAAAGACCCCTCTGGAACCATCTGACTAGCATGTAGCATCTGCCTAGATGTTCATGTCTACACCCAGATTCAAAATATTTGGGATGCCTTGCCATATTGTATACCGTACTTTTCAGAGTATAAAGGTAAAGGTAAAGGTTCTCTTCTTTTCCATTGAGAAATTCTTATGCCTGTGAGAAACTAGGCTCCTGTTCCTGCTATCACCCAAATAGAAAAGGGCTGTAACATCCTCTCACAATACGATGTATTTTTCGTTTTTCTTGTGCTTGAGATTTCTTACAGAAAAATGGCCAGTCCTCTTGGCAAAACAGAAGCAATAAGGGGTTTTGTGGTCTCTTCTATCCTCTCTGCCTCTGTTTTACATTTAAAGAACATATTAAATCCCCAGTATTTGAAATTTAAAATACTTGCGTCTATCCCATGCAGATCTGAGTTGGAGAGAGGCCAGGGACAAAATGCAAGAGCCAGTCCTCACAAGGATTTTCCTCCAGATTAACACCCCCCCAGCTCTACCACCACACACACACACACACCACACCACACAATCTTGTACTTTTGAAAAAAAAATGCATTACAATCCCCAAGCCTGGTCCCATTCTTATAATTGGAATACCTGTGTTCCCTATATCTTTTCCTGTCCAAAAAGTGTGAAGTTAAGATTTTCTACATAAAACAGAATAACATTTTTTGCCCTTTCTGCTTTTGTTGAAAATGGCAGGTGTTTACTGTTTTCAAGGTAATAAAGGTAAAGGTAAAGGTTCCCCCGCACATGCGTGCTAGTCATTTCCAACTGTAGGGGCCGGTGCTCATCTCCGTTCCAAAGCCGAAGAGCCAGCGCTTGTCCGAGGACGTCTCCGTGGTCATGTGGTCGGCATGACTAGACGCCAAAGGCGCACGGAACGCTGTTACCTTCCCACTGTAGTGGTCCCTATTTTTCTACTTGCATTTTTACGTGCTTTTGAACTGCTAGGTTGGCAGAAGCTGGGATGAGTAACAGGCGCTCACTCTGTTACGCGGCACTTGGGATTCGACCTGCCAAACTGCCGACCTTCTGATCGACAAGCTCAGCGTCCTAGCCCACTGAGCCAAAAAAACTGAACCAAGTAGAGCCAGCTTTGTTGTATCATATAGGTTATATCAATAAGGTTATGAATCATACATTATGTTAGCATTGATTTTTAATGCTAAAATATAGGGGCAAAACAGACACCAAAGCATTAAATTACATTACTAGGGACATATGTGGAAGTGAACCTGAAGAATTTGACAGTTATTTTTGGTTCTCATTTTGCACATGGCTGTGAATTACTGAGAGCCAGGGCAATTTACCTGATTGCCCTGGAGGGTGAAAAAACAATAGGCCTATCAATTGGTCAGGCTTCATTAATGAGTTTTCCCTGGTCATTGCAATGTTCTGCTTTTCCCAGCCTGGTTCTGGCAGATGTATGAGAAGGTATCCTCCACATTTCCACAGAAAGGTTGAAACTCACTTTTTGTTTGTATTTTTGTATTGAACCATTTGAAGGCAATATATAAACATGTGTTTTAATTTCAGTTTTTTTCAAAGATTAGCCAAAAAGAATATAGTTTACCACAAGGTACACATTAAAATATATCGGTACATAATAATAAATCTCAATAACCAGTAAGAGAACCATGAGCCACGAGAACAAGTTAAAATCCTAATGTGATTGCATAATTGGTATGCAAAGGAGGAACATATCACAACCTGAAGCATGATTATGTGGTTCTTATCAGCCGGTAACAGAAATATAGAAGGAAGCAGAAATGCCAGGACAATGCACAAGAATCAATGAGTGACAACTGTGGATCCCTATAATATTGGCAAGATATTGAAACATGGCAACTGATTCCAGGACCACATGCCCAAAACCCATTTAGAAAAATTGTGCAAAATTGCTGAGGTTGTTGCATCAAGTTAGCAGTCTGAATAACAGTGCCCTATAGGCGGTCTTTAACTATTTTCTTTGCCACAGAAAATCCAAGGGTAGTTAAGATTGATGAATAGGCACGTACACTAGTTGTCTTCTCCATAGTAGATTTCTGCAGAAATATGATTATAGCTAGGGTTGATGATGGCTGATCTTCAGGTAGCTTTTCAGGCCTTTCACTTTTTGAGTTGTAATAGGAAGCCATCTTGGATATTGGTGAAGTAATCTGCTATTAGTGCAGCTGCAAGTGTTCTGGCTATAAAGTGAGATTGTAAAAACAGTTCCAGTGTTTTTGCTGTCCCATGGCATTCTAATATCGTTGGAGACTGCCCTTAAACCTCTCCTAATTATTTTCTGCAAATTACTTTTTTGCACTAGTGAATCAGGTATCTGAAATGAACCATGTGGGTCTAAAGCTTTTAAATTGTGCAATCACATCATTTTTGCTCTAACATAGTCTTTATCAAACCAAATCTTTGACTTCCTTTGTTGATGGAGTATGCTTCCTGTTTGAAGCAAAAACATTCTGAATTAGTTTGACCTTAAGGAGCACTATCAATATCTTAAAAGTATGAAGTTTGCAGTGCCTTGGACTTCTAAAAGTTCTTCATGTAACCTCAGGAATCTCCATTCAGCTAATTCTCTGTGGCATACATTCCATTTTCTGATCATTTAACAATTCCACACTATAGGTAGTCCTTGATTTATGACCATAATGGAGCTTCAAATTTCTGCTGTTGTGAGTTTTGCCCCATTTTATGACCTTTCTTCCCAGAGTCAAGTGAATCACTGCAGTTAAGTTAGTAATAAGGGTGTTAAGCGAAACTCGCTTCCCTATTGAGTTTGCTTGTCAGAAGTTCGCAAAAGGTGATTACATGACTCCAGGACATTGCAACCGTCATAAATGTATGCCAGTTGCCAAGTATCCAAATTTTGATCATATGACCATTGGGATGCTACAGCGGTCATAAGTGTGAAAAATGGCCATATGTCACTTTTTTTAAGAACCATTGTAACTTCAAACTGTCACTAAGTGATTATTTTAATTCGAGTACTACCTGAATGACATATCTAGGTATCCTGAATTTAGAGCTAAAATAGTACTTCCTTCTATGTGTCTCTGCTGCTGGTTTATCTGAACATAAAATAACTCTTTAGGTGTGAAACTTTGCTGTTTTCATATTGGGAACATAGCAAGATACTAGACTTTTAACTTGTTTTAATGGTAATTATTGGTTATTGGGATATATTACACTTTAATTTGTATTTTATTTTAAATTGTACCCCTTGTTGGCTGGTTTTTTATTGTAATAAATTGAAATATAGACTTGCATAAAAGAAATCATGAAAAGAATAAAACAGATAAATCGGGAATTTAAAAATGTCATGGGTTATAGCTTTCTAAAACATTATTAGTTATGAATAATCCTACATACTACATTAAAAGGACAAATATGAAGCTAAAAATTAGTAACCAAAAACATGGTGAACATAGAATAAGTCACTAAATGGAACTACATTGTATTACGGTACGTTCAGCCTGTATTACTAAAAATCCATTCAGATTTAGGTATCTCGTCAAATGGAAAATACAGATTCTGTGGGTTCAAACTTCAGTCTTGCCCTAAAAGTAAGCTATCCGTCCTCAGAAAAAATGGTTGTTACTGGAATATTTTATTAGTAATGATTGGGCATCATCCATGACATTGAAAGACTATGAGACTGCAGAAGCAACTCTTCAGAATAATAAACATGTTCAGTATTCAACAAACTCCCAGTATTCCAAAATTGGCAAAAAGCATGAAAATGGTAAGGGTCAAAAGGGACCAAGAAAAAGCCAAAACATGGAAATAATACAGATTGCTTTCTTGTGATCAATAGCAGGGACAAAAGGGTCAAAGAGCCTCAGGTGCTATTATTCTCTTGGCAACAATATTCAAGGATATACCGATGCTATCTTTTGGAATGTTTTTGTTTGATTTGCCCATGTTGTTTGTGAGCTCTGAGATGTTCACATCTTGTCTTCAGGTTAACCCCCTACTAAGCTTTTTGAGATCAGCCATTATCACTTCAATGCTGCCACCTTGTTGGGCTGATACAAAAGAGAAGAGATGACACCATATGATTTGTCAGCTTGACCATAATACTTCTATACTTCCAAACTGGAGGATCCCAGTATTCTGGGTTTTTTTTTTAAATCCAGACCTTAAAGTCTGTGTGCTCTTTCCCAGAAAGTGTAATTTGGAATGGTAACAGAGGAAAATTTAGTAGCATCTTGAGATACCATGAACAATAAATCGCCCGCTAGAGATTTATCTTCTAGATTGACTACAGGTTTCACAAATACAGTGGGGAGAAGCAGACAGAAACCTGGTTTGATGAAATGAATCAAACAGCTGCTGGGTCCAGGGCTGTACAAGCTGCCAATTTTAGATTTTTTTTTTCTTCAGAAAGATTAGTCAGTACAAAGCAACTGAAATTTAATAATACTCAACACAAAACTCACTTGGAAAATTGCTCAGTGACTAAAGTGTTGGGGGCATTAATCCAATTTGGAGCTTATATTTTTTAGTTTTTAAAAACACATTAGCCATAGAGAAGCTCTTATTCACTACCTCTCATGAAACTAATCTCACGTTTAAAGTATATCAGTACCAGTGAAATATGAAAGGTGCTAGCTTAATAGTGTGTGTTCTGGAAGAGTATAATTAGGTTGAATGCAGGGCAATCATGTAATATAGACTAAATAATACAGACTAGCATGAGGTTACCAGATTTGGGCTTGAGAATCTGGAGGAATGCTAGTATTCAACACAGTGTTTATTTCATTTGCTGGCCACTAACAAAGAACCATCCAAATATTTTCAGCTAGGTGTGGCAATTATGGCCTTTGAGGACTTTTACAGCTCCCAAGATTTTGGAATGCCAGCAACAGCTTGTGAGCTGTCGCATTTAGATGGCAGGTTACTAGCTATGTTTATATGCCATTCCTTATGTTAGTACCCAATGGCCAGAAAAAACAGCATTATTAAAGGAAGTAAAGAACTGTAAAAGACTAGCTTAACAATGTGTACCTCCTAGCTTGCAGAATAGTCCCTAGAGAGTGTAACTCCTATAGAACAGTGTAAGTAAATTTGGATTAAAATTGGCCACCTTAATGACCCTGTTTTGACCTGCTAAGTTCTTGGGTGGAAGACCAGTGTTCTGTGACATCATAAGAAAGTCTTCAGGAACTCTGACTTTCAACCCCCCCCCAGCAATCTTTTAGGGATTTAAAGTGGGCATATGATGAGATTTATATGTTGATTTTTACTAAGGTCACATGAAAATCAAAAGGGACAAGGCTTTTTCTTGATGAAGCAGTAAAAATATCTAAAGGGTTGGCAGAAATAGGTTTAATTTTTTTAAGCTTATTGAAAAACACCCCAACTCTATGTAGTGTATGCCTTTAAAGCATACACAGAAATGTCAGCACAGCAGGGGGCTGGACAGCTCCAGGCTATAACCGCTTTGGCGGGAAAGCCTGAATAGAGCGAGTCGTTGACAGCCCCAGGGCATGGTCAACTCTGGCGGGAAGCCAGGGTTTAAATCCATTGGCCACCTGCACTGGCGGGAAGCCCAGGTTTAAATCTATTGGTCACCATTCACCTGGGCAGGTTATAAAGAGACGCCAGGTAACCCCTTTGCCCCAGCTTCATTTCTGACTCAATAAAGAAT
Source organism: Vipera ursinii (assembly GCF_947247035.1). Taxonomy (NCBI): domain Eukaryota; kingdom Metazoa; phylum Chordata; class Lepidosauria; order Squamata; family Viperidae; genus Vipera; species Vipera ursinii. Next base: position 141,714,321 of record NC_139513.1, on the reverse strand, counting down.
CAATACCCAGCTCAAGTGTCCGCCTCTCCGTTCAACCACGCGACATTGCACTCTACATCTCCTCCTCCTCCTCCTCCTCCTCCTCCTCCTCCTTGTTCTTGTCCTGTCATATTTTTTTGGGGGGGCCCTGCGGTTTTGCATTTCACCTGCTACTTCGTCTAGTCTGTAGCATTGGTGGGGCATATGCCTACAGCTCATGTGTCTTCATGCATGCAGTCCATCCATTGCTTTTTTTTTTTTTTTATTGAAAAGTTTTAAAAAATACAATTTTCCTTTAAGAAACCCCCCTTCCCCCTCCCTCCTCCCCTCCCTACCTCCCCCCTATCTCCCCCCCTCCCCCTCTCCCTCCTCCCTCCCCTGCCTCCCCCCCTCTACTTCCCCTCCTCCCCCCCTCCCCCCCTCCGACTTCCCAGAGCAAAATACAAGGTATATATCTAAAAAGCAATCATAAACAATCATATACTAACCATTATAAACTCTAAAATCCATCACTCTCTAGCTTATATAGAGTAAACCAATCCTTAACAATACTAAATATATATAAAAAACTAAAATAAAAGAAAACTAGCACCATTCCCATCTATGTTCTTCCACCTTTCCCTATTACCTAAACATATTCTCATTTACACATCACAAACACCTATCCCTATTAACCTCTCTAGCCAAAATAGACTATAATAGATAGTTCTTACACAAATTAACCCGCATTAACCCACAAAACTTTCTTCCTCTTCCTCTGTAATAAATTGTCCATTAATTCCAAATTAAAGATTCTGTTACCATACATATCATCCCAAAACTTTTAAAAACACAACTACCACTTGTCTATAAGTATATTGTGGAAGTTCCATAGATTTCTGCTGGTCTTATTTTTTTGTCTTTTTTGAGCGTTTTAAGGCAGCACGCGTCACCCTCTGTTCTCTAATATCATCCAAAAGAGTTGCAGCTTGAACTCCTCCTGTACCCTTCTCGTCTATCTGTCCATCTTCATCCTCTTGATGTTCTCCTTCTCCAGATCCCTCTGCAGCTTCCAGAAGTGTTGATGGGGTTACATTTAAAACATTGTTGTAAAAGTCATGCGCTTGTTTCACATTACCCAAACAGTACCTTTTGCCATCATACATGAAGCTCAACCCAGCTGGGATCTCCCATCTGAACCTTATATCTCTTTGCTTGAGCTCTTGCACAAGAAAAATAAAATCCTTCCTTCTCTTTAAAATCTTTGGAGGAATTTCTTTTAGAACCAAAACTTCTTGACCAGCAATCACAACTTTGGTATCATAGGCAGCTTGTATAACTTCATCTCTAACTTCCCTTTTTACAAAATAAACCACCACATCTCTAGGCAACTTTCTCTGTTTAGCAATCCACGAATTCACACGAAACACTTTGTCCATACCTTGTTTTATTTCAGATGCTGGATGATTCAATACCCCCTCAAAAGCCTCAGAAACCAGCTGCTTTAAATCTTCCTTAATATTCTCTTTTAGGCCTCTAATTCTCACAGCAAACTGCATCTGGTAAAATTGGGCCAGACTCTGTTCACAATCCATTTTGTCTTTTAAATCTTCAATTTCCAAAACTTTTGCTTCTAATATAGCATTCTTTTGAGTCAAGTCTTGCACTTGGTCATCCAGCACCTCCACACATTTAGCAACTTTATGCACTGAGGACAAAATGTCTGCTTTCATCTCTCTAAGTTTCTGTTCCATCCTTTCTTCCATTCTCTGCTCCAATTTCTCCAATTTCTCCTCCATCTGTGCAAATTTAGCACCCATTGACTCCAGAATTAACTGGGTATGTTTTTCAAGATCCTTCGAAGTCAATACATCAGGAGAATGCAACGCCTGCAGTAATGATTGTTGTTGCACCGGAGAATTTCCAGCACTCCGAAAAGTTCTAGGGGGAGGTTTAGCCGCCATCTTTTACTTACAATTGTGACGCACTTTCACTTTAAGTTTTAAGCAAAGTCCATCAAGCTTGAGAGTAAAATAAAATAATCTTCTTCATCTCTTCATCTTTCCCTCTTGTACTGCTCTGCCTGCTCTTTTCCTTTCATAGTCTCTCCTTCAAGCAGGGATGGTCGCAGACGCCTGGCTCTGCTCCATAAAATCCGGAGCAGAGACGCTAGTCAGCTGGGAGCAGCCCAGGCTACGGGGGAGTTCAATCCTTCAGCCGCCCAAGCTCCAAGCTCAGGCGGCCCCGGAGAACTCAACCCCCACCTGGGGGCTCACCCCCTCCTCTTCTCCCGAGGAGGGGGCTTCAAATTCGCCCGAACAGCTGATCGGCGCTGTTTCGGGCGAAAAATCACACAGCTGAGCTGCGGGCAGCCCGGGAAGGCTGTCTCCGGCGCCGCGGAGCCACCGGAAGTCCCCATCCATTGCTTTTTCAGTCGTCCTTGGGGCCGCTGGCCCTCTGGGCTAAATGCAAGTGCCTCATGATTAGCTCTGACGACATGCCGTATCACCGCAGCCTCACTTTTCTCATCCTGTCCGGAATTGGAGCAACTTTGAAAACCTTCCAGAAGTCTTTGTTCATAATGTGATCCAGTCGCATGACTCCCAGTAACCATCTGATCATTGACGTTGGTCATAAGCCAACTCTCTTATGCTACAATTGTATAATGAATCTAGGAGCCTGCAGCCTATCTGGTAACTCTCAATATTCTTTAATGCTAAAAGCCAAGTAAGGAAAAGGGCAGTAGGATTCATGTTAGAAGCAGCAGCTCAGTATTTTTGTTTTGAGTCTGTATGGCTGCATATTTATTTTATTTTTATTTTATTTTAATTCCATTTATATCCCGCCCTTCTCCGAAGACTCAGGGCGGCTTACAAGCTTAGCAGTAGCCTTCATTCTATGTATATGCCTGCTTATTAGGGCTTTCACACACAACCCAAGCGGCATTATTACATATTCTAAAACAACAACAACAACTCTGGGAGAACTGGAATAACGTTGGGGAAAATATAGGCAAGAGCATCAAGGAACTTATATTTCCAGTGCTGTTTGGTTCAGTTAGGTAGCTTTATGGTTGCTCCCATTCTCTGTCCCTCCATCTTTTTGTTTTGCTTGTTTGTTTTCAAGTTAACCATTGCTAGTTTTGGTACACTGTTCTAAGCCCCCTGTATACCATCTTAGTTCTCAGGCTTATTATACTTTGTGGTTTTTATTGAAATAAGTGCCTTTATTCCTTATTACTTCAGAGTTGGATTGTATTAGCAGGGAAGACACCGGAATCATTTGGGACTGGTTACTCTGATAAAAAAGGAAAATTGGGACTATTTTTTTTTAAAAAACAACACCTCAGTTTTTTAAAACACTTTCACCTGGAGGAAAATAGCTGTACCTTGGAATTTCAATAGAAAAGAAAAACCCCAGGAAGAGACCTGGCAGGCTTGTGTTGAAATCTGTGACAGATATCCTTTTACTACAGCTTGGCTCAGTGGGTTAGGATGCTGAGCTTGTCGATCAGAAGGTCGGCAGTTTGGCGTGTCGAATCCCGAGTGCCGCGTAGCAGAGTGAGAGCCTGTTACTCGTCCCAGCTTCTGCCCACCTAGCAGTTCGAAAGCACGTAAAAATGCAAGTAGAAAAATAGGGACCACTACGGTGGGAAGGTAACAGCGTTCCGTGCGCCTTTGGCGTCTAGTCATGCCGGCCACATGACCACGGAGACGTCCTCGGACAAGCGCTGGCTCTTCGGCTTTGAAACGGAGATGAGCACCGGCCCCTAGAGTCGGAAACGAGTAGCACGCATGTGTGGGGGAATCTTTACCTTTTACCTTTACAGCTTGTTAGTTTACTACTGTATTTAAGAAAGCAAGACTTCAGGAGTGGAGTTTAGAAGCATCAAAACAGCAAATAGTTTTTTGTTTTTTTAAAAGGTTTGCCTACACCAGGGGTAGGCAACCTCGGCTCTTTTATGACTCATGGACTTCAACTTCCAGAATTCCTGAGCCAGCTTGTCTTCAGCTTGGCTGGCTCAGGAATTCTGGGAGTTGAAGTCCATGAGTCATAAAAGAGCCGAGGTTGCCTACCCCTGGCCTACACCATTTCAGTTTTACAGCTTTTAAGAGGAATGATTTCTAAGAGAGATTATTTTTATGTCTGTGTACTTTTATGTCTACAACTGCATTTTGATTACAGAATTGTCTGCATGCATGTTTAAGTATAGAATTTTGACTAGACAAAGCAGCATATTTACATGTTACCAAAAAAATGAATACAAACCTACTATTTGCTTTTTGAGAATACTTTTTTTGTCCAGTTTTCTGATACAAAAAACTTTTCTCTGATAAATTTTGTTGTCCCTAGTGGATTTTAAGAGCACAAGAGCAGAGCTATTGGCAATTTATTGTTACAAACAACTGACTTTATATGCCAATTTACTGAGCAAATGGTCAGTCATCTCTAATTTTCTCCCAGGAATCAACATAACGTTATTTTATTAGAGTTTCAGTGAAAATATTTGGGCTGGTGAGCCATAGTGCAATAATTTAGACCTGACATGTTTAACAGTATTTGGCCTTCAGGCTTATTCTCACCATGCTCTCTGAGTGAATAATAGCACTCTAGTTCACAGCCTGAAGTAACTTGTTCATATATCAACTAATTTTCTAATTGTGAGAATAATCAGTCAGCATTTTCTTCCCTGGAGAGAGCATGTAAAGCAAAAGTCTCAAAACTCAGTTTTTTTTCAATAAGAAGCAGTCTAATGTCTTGTGGATGCCTTTCTTTTAGCATCTCTTCCCAACCAGAGCATCAAGTGCACAAATTCCAATTTTTAGAACTCAGCAATGGTCATGGTGGCTGGAAGATTTGGAGAGCTGAAATCCATCCGGGTTTGAAACTGTTCCTGGCTTGAATCCCTTGCCAGAAGAGGCAAGCCAGGAGAAAAATGTCAGTGTCAAATTGACTGACCTTCAATAAGCAGTCAATGGGTATGGCTAGAGGTGTGATTACCATAATCAGGGATGGAATCAGTTTCCTGAGGTATGGAAGATAGGGTCCCAGAAAGGATAGTTGACTGCATACCTAAAGGATTAATGCTGCATTCCCCAATCTGGTGATTTTTAGTTCAGTGGGGAGTACAGCCCTCAGATTATTCAGTCAGCCTGCCCAGGACAAAGGGCTTTCAATAAACCCATCAATTTTATAAAATGATTGGGTAGGTAATCCAATGATTTTCTCTTCTGTATAAAGTGAAAATTGTCTTTGGCTGTAGCATAACCCATAAAATATCAAAGCTTCACTACTATAAAGGGAAACAGAGGAGGAAACTGATAAATGTGAGGATCACATAATTTTGAATTTAGTCTGGGACCAAATATCCATTTCTTACTTTATAATGCCAGAGGTTGAAGGCTGCTGTAGCTTTCAGAATATTTCTCCTCCTAGTTTTGTATTTTTTTCCTTTTTGAGAATTCTATTGTCTTCTCTTACCAGTGCTCCTCCTGCTAGGAATAAGGACCAAGTTGCCTCTGAATTAAATGCTAATCTAAAGTCTCGGTGATTGATTTTAAAAGCTTTGTGAGTGACACATGCAGTGCTTCTAAGTCATGGATAAAAAATGGCAATGGCTATAATCAATCCTTGTGCTTTGGTATGTAATTTAGATGGTATTTAGAATTGATAAATACCTTTTGCAAAATAGCTGTTATGGAAACATTCATCAGAGAACCAGAAGCTACAAGGGGTACTGCTTACTTTTTTATTTCAAAATTTTCCAACATGACCAGATGGGATTAATTCATCCTAACATCTCCATGGGGGGGGGGACATGAAAATGCTATCATTCAGGGAACCATTGATCCAAAATTTGACATCTCCCACTAATGCTGAGAAAGATCCTAGCTGAAAATTTTCAAGTTGCTGCTGTTGAGCGTCAGGCAATCTAGTGATGTAAGATTTAGGATTGACGCTTTTTTTCCAAAATTTGAGCTGCCATTCTGGATTAAATTTAACTATACCATTGCTATGATATGATCTCCTTTAACACAGCTATAATATAGTCATGGCTTGTTAGCTTGGTCAGCATTTGTCTTCTCCCTGAATTTGTGGTTTCTGTCATTGATTGACCTCTTTTCCGTAAATATGCTTACTTTTTCAAGTAAACACAAAACCTGAGTAAATTAACGCAAACTTGGGTAGCTTTGTTTTCTCCTAATGCACATGCAAATTCATTATTCAGTCACAACAGGGACATTTAACTTTTTTTTTTATTGAACTTATATACCGCCCTTCTCCCGTAGGACCCAGGGTGGTTCACAAGGCAATTAAAACAACATTACAGTACAAAAAGTTAATAACAATTAAAATAGATTAAAATATCCTTGATTAAAAATCTAAAACCCCTATAAATCTGATTAAAAAACCCAATTACAATAATTTAAAAATTAAAAATTCTCAGTCCTGGCTGGAAAGCTCAAAGAGCCAGGTCTTCAGGTCCCGGCGGAACGAACGAAAATTAGGGGCAGTCCTGAGCTCTACGGGTAACTGGTTCCAAAGGGCAGGTGCACCCACAGAGAAGGCGCATTTACCTGCATTAGGGTAAAACAGACATTCTGATAAGTGGTTTGGTGTCGCAGTATTTAAGTACTGTCCCCTGCCAGGAGTTCGATTCTGACCCACTCAAGGTTGACTCGGTCTTCTTCCATCCTACCGAGGTTGGTAAAATGAGGATCCAGATTGTTGGGGGCAATAGCCTGATTCTGTAAACTGCTTGGAGAGGGCTGTAAAGCGCTACGAAGCAGCATATAAAGCTAAGCGCTATTGACATTTCTAAATTTGGGAAGCATTAATCTAAAGCAGGGGTGTCAAACTGCCGGCCCGCGGGCTGGACATGTCATGACAAAACCGCACCCACCACATTGCCTGCAATGGGGAAAAAGCTCCAATACGTCGTGTGATGTCATGTGACGTTGCGAGTTTGACATGTCTGATCTAAAGTATACTTACTATGATGACTATATAGTAACTCTGGTGGTTGTCAATTCTATGTAGTGTCACCATAATCATCATTCCACCTTTTCTTAAAAGAACTCAAATTACTGGACATACTCTGTTTCCCAATCTACTTATGGTATTTTTTAAGGAATCTCCAAAAACATTTAACATCTTTATAATAGATCTGGGAGTACATTCCAATGAGTCCCAGGGCCTCAGTCCTAAGTGTCCCAGATAGCCTTATACTCTTGATTCTTTACTACAGAGACTGTAAGCTTCACAAAGCTCTTTTGTGCCTTGAATCTGCTTCCTATCAATTTCATTTGTGACCTTGAATTCTAGGTACAGAGAGCAGCATTTAATACTACCCAATGTATCTTCATATCTTTTCTACTGAACCACCCATTTCCCAAGCTAGATTTGCCTCTTCCACAAACAAATGATAAATCTTGGCTTTTTCAGCATTTCCTCATGAGAAAGATACTTCAAGCCCAGATGTCTCCCACTTTTATTCATAGGAACGAAATAAAAGCATTAAAAATATTCAATAGAACAACTTTCTCATCCTAAACTTTCATCATATATCTGAATTTAAACTCCCAGAATTCTTAGCATCTTCTATGCTGCCTGAGGAATTCTGGAGGAGGTACATTTAGAGAGGGTGGGCACTTATTTTTTAAAAATGCAACTTTTCAAAACCTAAGCAACATGTTGGCAAATGAGAACAGTGGACCATAGTAGAATTTTTTTCATTTCTGGTCTTTGGGTTCCAGCAAATTCAATTTTGCCAATCAATATCAGGTAAAAAATAAATGAATCTGGGATCAGTTTCTTTTATCTCCTTAAGACAAACATGAACTAAATGTGGGTGCAATTGTACTTCCTTTACCTTGCAAAACAGATAATGGTAACTTTCCACTTGCATTTTTATCTTTAGAATGATATATGCAGCCCATATTCTCTGGAATATTCTCAGTGGTATATATGTTCAGTGCCATGTTTTGTTGTATACCACCTGGACAGTGCATCATTGTTCACGTCCTTTCCTACCCCCCCCCATTTATTGTATAATAGACAACAAATGAAATGGCTGCCCTTTGTCTGTACCTGCTTACAAAACTAGCTCTACATAAAGCAGCAAAATAAAGTGCAGCATGTCATGGCCATTTTGTCTTTACCCTACGTGTAAATAGCATGAAAGAGCAGAAACCTATTACTCATAATGCAGCCTTCAAACAACAACTTAAACCCAACAAAGTAAACTGAAGGTGCAATGCAAACTGGCGCTTCCTTAACATATCTTCCTCTCTGCCCCTATAGCTACTCAGATACTAGGAGAAATGGAGGGGTTTCTTTACAGATGAATTTGTTCTGAATTGAAAGTGTTCCTAAAGAAACGGGGTGTGCACTGCTGTTTCCTTGGGAAAGTGGTGCTGTTTATTACATCTTTCAGGTGTAAGCATTTGTTAAACCCCACACAACTGGAAAAGGTTGAGGAATCAAGAACAATACAGTAAGGTATCTTTTACATTTGTCTGGGGCACTGTATAAATGCAGGGTCTTGGAAGTGTAATAGGAATTTCCAGCCCTCCTTTATAGTAAATTAATTGTGGTGGAGTCACCTTGAGTACTTTGAATGCTTGCTTGATTTCACCTGGGCTAAGGTGTCATTTATGAGATAAGCTGTCAAGTGGCTCAACTTCTGTCACCTGTTTATGTCTACTCTCTCTTCCATCCCTTGCCTTTCCTTCCATAATCTCTTCCAGCATGTGGTTGGCATCCAATTTGGATTGTATTTAAATGACGTGTAATGGAAGTTTTATTTGAATCTGACTTTACCATTTCATGATTCACACATCATGAATTGCACCATCTTGCTTAGTTAGATGTGCTATTTAGTTCGGTGTTAACTTTACAATTAATTTCTTAGCTTAGAAAGCATTGTAAAGCTACCCTGGTACCCTATCTTGGCTGAAAAGTGAGACAGAAACAGAATAGATGCCTGTTTATTGTAAGAGGGCCCTCTCTCTCTCTCTCTTTTTTTTTTGCAACTTGGAATTGCAGTTTTCATCTCGCATCCAAAGGACTATTTTTAGCTCAACCCCCTGTCTTTTAACTTTTGAATTAAAAATGGTTTGGTCTAGTGGTTAAGGCACCAGACCAGAAACCAGGAGGCTACAAGTTCTAGTGCCTCCGTAGACAGGAAAGCCAGTTGGGTGACCTTGGGCCCCAGTCACTCTCCCTTAGCACAATCCACCTCCAGGGTTGTTGTTGTAGGGAAGGGGTGTCAAACTGCCAGCCCATGGGCTGGATGTGTCACGAGGAAACTGTGCCCACTCCATTGCTGGCAATGGGGAAAAAGCTCCGATACGTTGCACGTCATGTGACATTGTGAGTTTGACATGTCTGTTGTAGGGGAAGAGAAGGGAGTGATATGTACGTTCGTCACCTTGAGTTATAAAAATAATAAAGGTGGGCTATAAATAAAATAATAATAAAAAATTTCTACTGGAAATTTACACATAAGTGACTCTGCAGCTTACAACATTAATAATTCACAACATAAAACCATATACCATGCTCCTCCCCCAATGTCAGCAACAACACAATCAGACCAGCCTCTTGATTGGTTCCATCTCCATTCGTGATCCCCAGGCCTGCTGACAAAACCATGTCTTCAGGGCCCTTCAGGAAAAGCAATAGGGTGGGAACCAATTGTACCTCTGGGAGAAGGATGTGCCTTAAGGAGGTACATCATTTTAAATTAAAAAAATATCACTCTCAATCTTGATTGAGGGAGGCTCAACCTTTATTATTATTATTATTATTTTGAATGTGTGATCTAAAAGGAGTTTACAGATATTTCAGAATGGTCTTGATTTGTTTCTATCCTGTCATACCAGTCTGTGAGGGCACACCTTTTGGGCTCAATATGTCAAAAATTTGGAAAATGCCTAAGTTGACTCTAGTGGCATGTTATACACATACATGCACACACACAAATATCCTGCCCCCCAAAAAGAGAAACAATTCTTAACATACTCACTTATTTTAAAATATATAGTGCAATTGTATGTGATACAATTGGATATGCCATGTGCTGTTTAGCTTCAGTTGTTCTCTTTCTGCTGACAGGCCTACCCCCAGGCAGCTCTGGGTCACACAAGGCCTTCATTCTTTAAGCAGCTTCAGAGGCTTCTGGAGCTCCCCAAAACTACACAAAAGCATGCCCTATTCTTGTATGATTTTTGGAGGCCACCCAGGAACACACCCCATTCTCAAGTGGCCCCTGCAGCCTCTAAAAATCAAGCAAGAATGGGGCATACTTTCAAGAATAGTTGTCAGATGTTGGTAAATGCTAGTGTGTCTTCCAAAATAATGGTGCGTCAGCTTTGACATGCATGTCATAGGTTCGCCATCACTGGTCTAAGAGAAGGAATGCATTTCTTCAAAAAATCAAATAAAAGGAATTTGAACACATAACATGTAATAATGTAGTCATATCTGGAGTCGGTGTTTTTGTTCAGAATCCCCTCCCATCCAGTAGTGCTGAAAACAGGAGGCAGGACTGAATATAAGTCAGAAATGTTAGAAAGGCAGCAGTCATTCCCTCCCTTTCTGCCATTGCTGCTATTTCTAGATGTGAAACTCCTGGCTGCATAACTTTCCTTCAGGTTTGTTAATTTCTAAAACATAAACCTGGGCCTAAAGAATAGTGCAGCTACTTTTGAGATAAATATTTCTCTCCATCCAACTCTGGCTTCCAGTTAAAACAGACTAATTAAGCTGGATATCAAATGGATATCACCAGTACTTACCCAGCAGGTGAGATACCACTGGGACTTGAGTTTAAAGATGATTGTTGGCTCGTATCCATGGAATTTCCAAAGAACAGGGTATCTAATGACATGTTGCTTGTTATGGCAATCTTACCCATATTGACAAAGAAATAAACGTACTGTGTTCTGTGAGATTTATCCCCTATATTGAAATATAGTTAGATAGGTAGCCTTAATGCTGTCTCTTGGAATTAGAGGAAATTCAATCATTCAATCCCATTTGTCCAACAGGCTGTGTATATTATCTATCTATCTATAGATAGGGACGCGGTGGCTCAGTGGGTTAGGACGCTGAACTTGTCGATCGGAAGGTCGGCAGTTTGGCGGGTCGAATCCCGAGTGCCGCGTAGCAGAGTGAGCACCTGTTACTCGTCCCAGCTTCTGCCCACCTAGCAGTTCGAAAGCACGTAAAAATGCAAGTAGAAAAATAGGGACCACTCCGGTGGGAAGGTAACAGCGTTCCGTGCGCCTTTGGCGTCTAGTCATGCCGGCCACATGACCACGGAGACGTCCTCGGACAAGCGCTGGCTCTTCGGCTTTGAAACGGAGATGAGCACCGGCCCCTAGAGTCGGAAACGACTAGCACACATGTGCGGGGGAACCTTTACCTTTACCTATCTATAGATACTATCTATCTTAGCAGGAGCTGTCCATGGAAGGATATGTTGGAAGCTGACTGGGTAATGGCTGAGTCACTTAAAACAAAATAAGTCTTGAGGATGTAAATGTGCTGGAATTTCCAAGACGGTAGCAGCATTATTTCCCCAACAATACTATACACTCAGAGTGAAAGCCAGTCTTCCAGCTAAAAGGATTTTAAAAAAATAACTGACAAAGGATTAATTGCCTGGCACGTTAGCCTTCCCCCTTCAGTATTTATAGCATTTCAAGTTATTAGCTTTCTAATTAACACTGAAAGATCCAAAGCCACCTAATTGTATTCCACAGTAATTATAGAAACAAAGAATGAGTGCAGAAATTAGAATGTTGGATGTTCTAATATTTTTGTTCTAAGAATATACAAAGACAAGGAATGGTGCTTTTAGATCTCCCAAGTGGATTTGTTTTCAATTAAATGGTGTAGAGGTAGCATGTTCATTGAAGGCCAAATATTTTTGCCTCCATTTGGGATTTGTCAGAGCATGCACAGTCTTTTTGTGCTGAGATAACCCAGGAGTAAATGGCTGTCCAGTCTCCTCTTAAAAACTTCCAGTGTTGGAGCATTCACCACTTCTGGAGGCAGGTTTTCCACTGGTTAATTGTTCTAACTGTCAGGAAGTTTCTCCTTAGTTCTAGGTTGCTTCTCTCCTTGACTAGTTTCCATCCGTTGCTTCTTGTCCTGCCTTCAGGTGCTTTGGAGAATAGCTTGACTCCCTCTTCTTTGTGGCAGCCCCTTTGGACACTGCTATCATGTCACCCCTAGTCTTTCTCTTCGTTAAACTACACATACCCAATTCCAGCAACCGTTCCCTATATGTTTTAGCCTCCAGTCCCCCAATCATCTTTGTTGCTCTTCTCTGTACCCTTTCTAGAGTCTCAACATCTTTTTTACATCGTGGTGACCAAAACTGGATGCAGTATTTCAGGTGTGGCCTTACCATGGCATTGTAAAGTGGTATTAGTACTTCACGTGATCTTGATTCTATCCCTCTGTTAATGCAGCCTAGCACTGTGTTGGCTTTTTTGGCAGCTGCAGCACACTGCTGGCTCATATTGAAGTGATTGTCTACTAGGACTCCAAGATCCCTCTCACAGTTACTACTATTGAGCAAGGTACCACCTATACTGTACCTGTGCATTTGATTTTTCCTGCCTAAGTGTAGAACCTTACTTTTTTCACCATTGAATTTCATTTTTTAGATAGCGCCCAGTATTCGAGTCTGTCCAGATCCTCCTGTATTTTAAGCCTGTCTTCTGGAGTGTTGGCTATTCCTGCCAGCTTCGTGTCGTCTGCAAATTTGATGAGTTCCCCATCTATCCCCTCATCCAAATCGTTGATGAAGATATTGAAGAGCACTGGGCCCAGAATAGAGCCCTGGGGCACCCCACTGCACACTTCCTTCCATGTAGATGCAGTTCCATTGAGGACCAAGCGCTGAGTACGGCCTGTCAGCCAGCTACGAATCCATCTGGTGGTGATGCTATCTAACCCACATTTTTCTATCTTATCAAGTAGTAGTTTGTGATCTACTTTATCAAATGCCTTACTGAAGTCCAAGTAAATTATATCTACAGTATTCCTCTGATCCACTAATTTTGTCACTTGGTCAAAGAATGCAATGAGATTTGTCTGGCATGATCTGTTTTTGACAAACCCATGTTGGCTTTTAGTGATGACTTTGTTTGCATCAAGGTGTTCGTTGATTTGTTGTTTGATTATCTTTTCCAGAATCTTCCCAGGTATTGAGGTCAGGCTGATAGGTCTGTAGTTTCCAGGATCTATTTTTTTCCCTTTTTTGAAGATGGGAACTACATCAGCTCTCTTCCAGTCCTCTGGTAGTTCCCCAGTGCTCCGGGATCTTTGGAACATATAGTTCAGTGGTTCTGAGATCACGTCTGCCAGTTCCTTGAGAACTTTGGGGTGTAATCCATCTGGCCCTGGTGATTTGAACTCGTCTAGGCTGGACAGGTGCTCACTTACCATTTTCTTGCCTATCTTAACTTGCGTTTCTATTCTGTTTTTTATGGCACTGGTTTTGGTAGGTTGGACTGTTTTTTCCCTTTGTGTAAAGACAGATGCATGCAAAGACATACATGTGCTAATACAGCAAGATCCAACAAACCACAATTACAGCAGGAAATGGAAGAGAGAGAACACATCAGCAGAGCCTTCCCTTTGTACAAATGCTCTTAAAGAGAGGCAAAGCCTGCTGAGTCATTCCTATCATTACATTACATCTTATATCTTACATTACATAAGTTGGTTAGCTGTTAAATCAATACCTTGACAGGATTGTGTCAGGAGAGCAGGTGGTGAGCCAAAACATTATCAATGAAACACATGCCTTTTATTAACAGGAGGTATTCCTCCAAAGCTAATATGTTTTGTAAATTATTCAGCACATGCCCACCAAGGCTTGGTATTGTATTAGGTCTTAGCAAATAAACAAACAAATAGTTTGCTGTCCTTTTGGTAGAGAGAAAATCGAAACCATGGTCTCTGCTTTTAAGTTCTTGAAAGAGTAATGTTTAGGAGCAAAATTCAAGGATGTGTTGCATGTTTTGTCTGTTTGATATCTGGAAACAAAGTACCACTCAAATGGCCATTTTATATTCTCCATCAAATTATTGGGGAAGGAAAATTAACCACAACACTGGCCTGTAGTGGTGATGATAGTATCACTTTGAAGAAGCTCAATGGGAGGAATTACCTCACAATGTAGACCCTCAGGTTATAATGGAAATAAGGGAAGCCAGAGAGGTTGCAGAACTTCAGAAGAGGAATTACACAATGAAACAAAACTCACACATATCACTTGGCTATTGTATAACTGTTAGATTGAGAGATGTTCCACTTCATAAGATTTTCTATGGAAATACCACTAACAATGCAAAAAAGCATATAAATTGGTAAGTCTGCCTACCTAGAGATAATGCAGATCTAGAGAAACTAGTTGGCACTTGCCCCAAAATGTGGGGGCTCAGAAAAGTTACTTTCTCCCAAAGCAAGAGTTGTGCTTTGTGATCTCCTTGTTGCTGAATGCTTTTGTTGTCTGGAGCTCTTAAGAGCTGGAGTTTGCAACATTTGGTTAGGGACTGGTTTCTAAAGTCTCTGCAGTGTGAGGCTATGCATAAGTGCTACTCCCTATTCTTCCAGTAGTTGCTTAGTAAATTTTGCTATGAGAATTGTAGATATGGGAGCCATTAAAGGATGATGCCAAGATTCCTATCAGAAAGAAGAAGCTTATCCTGCATTTCAACTCTGAATTTCTCAAGAGGGCGAGGCTGGAAGACCCTGAAGGAAGAACTGCTAAATAATAGAGACTTTCTGACATTGAGTGCAGTCTTAACCCAAGCTGGTTATCTTCCAAGATTTTGGGCAGCACCTGTGGGAGTTCTCGGAGTTGTAGCTCTAACACTTCTGGCAAGAAGGAGAATCAGATTCCCAGAATCTGCTGCCCCAGATGGCAAGAACTGATTTTTTTTTTGAATAAAGAAGATGCTCCATTGTTCTCCTTTACATTTCACATGGGTGGGTTTCATTGCAGCTTAGGTTGCGGATAGGGAGAACATTTATCCAGAAGTATAGCTGGTGTGCCCCTGGATGGGAATTAGGAAATTTCTGAAATAAAAAATATGCAAAATGAAGAGAAGCAAGCAAGCCTCTCTTTCCCTGAGATCTCCAAGGCAGCTATGGTATGGTTGACAGGCAAGGAAAGTGGGGGGCGGGGGGACAGGAAAGTGGGGTTGGGTGGTTCCCAGGCAAATTTTTGGAACGCTATTTGTATTGGGGTACATAGTCCAGCTTCTTGAGTCATTCTGTCTTGCGGCACAATGTTAATACAGCTTTCCAGAAACACCAAACTTCATGCTAGCATTTATTACTTAAGTTATCTTAGAATTAATTATTACCAAAGGTTCTTACATCATTTTTCCAATTTCTCCAAAACTGTTGGACAGAAACCTAAGTAGCTAATTAGGTATTGCCACCAGGCACGGTGAAATGTACCTACTTGATTACAACCCTCAGATGTACTCTAGAAAGGCTGAGTTAATTTAAAGTCTCCTCTATGAAATACAGTCAACTCTGGATGATTTTGTAAAATAAAGTTGAAGGAAAGTTTATAGTTCCAGGTGGGCTGCTTGACTGCAGAGTAAAGCTCCTTTTGCCTTTTTTTTCTTCTTCTGCTTGGAGTAGAATGGAAACAGTTATTTCTGTTTTAAATGAAGAGGAATAGCTTTTCCCTAGACAAGGCTGAGATTTCATTGCTAATTTAATATTTACCTCTAAATGCTAAATGCTTGTGTTCCAAATAATACCATTTTTTTCCTGGGTTTGGTTGATGAAGAATAAAAAGGGCCCCTTATGCATGTCTGCATCAGAGACAGTATTATAATGAAAGGTGGTACCGCAGAACTCCATATTCCAATAATGACTTTATTTTAAAAAGACGGCGCTGCCTTTTCTGGAATCCAGGAAGGGCTTTGCAAATTTCTATATAAATCAAGGTGATTGTTTATTGATTTCTTTTTTTCTTTCCAAGACAGCTTTCAAAAATATAGTGGGAGAAGTTATCCTCATAGCATAAACCAGATAATAACCCCAGGACAGATTTGCTATTGCTGTAATGTTGTTGGCCTGGAGAGAGTTCATATATTGCAATGAAGTTGTTTATAGAAGCAAGCAGTGTAACTGAGACACCAGCAGGGATGCTGTGGCAATTTACAAAAAAATGGGGAGGGATAATGTCAATAGCAATAAAGTGCCCTATTAATATTTTACTACCAAATAATCCATACTGAGATGTATTGTCTTAATATATAGTATGATTTGAACATTGCATCATGTTCAGGAGTGCACAGGTACTTCGGTACAAAATCCATCTCACAAAGCACAAGCTCCCCTGACTGACTGGCATTGAGAAAATAAGAGGAAGCTGGTTCTTACACATTAAAGGTTCCCTGCAATCAATTTACATCGAGGCAGATATGCATCTTTTAATTTAGGGTAATGAAACATGGCCCTGCGTCTGTGATTTTTTTTTAAAAAAAACAAAACCCAGAAGTCAAAGAGACCAATTCGAGTGAAAAATTAGAAGCAAAGAACCTGAGGGAGAAGTGAAAAAATGGGAAAAACAAACACAACACTGAGGCAGAGTTTTTGACAGAAGCAAGCACCAGTGTGAAATCTCAGATAGTTGTTAAGGTCTCTTGTCTTCTACTAATCCTAGGATCCTTTTCAAACAACAAGCTGGACTTGAGAATTACGGTGGGGGAGATTATTAACATTTTCTTAACTGAATATTTTAATGTTATTTCCCATGTAATCATCTTGAAAAAGTTTATGAAGTGAACTACCTTATTCTTCCTGGGAATTGTGGAAAATTTAAGTGATATTTTTCAAACCTTAAGAGTGCTCCTTCCTTCCCATAACTACATAGACCTTCTGAGGCAAAATTAAAATTACTAAATTACCAAAAGTTATCTTTGATTTAGTGGACAATTTGGGGCTTGTAGACATTTGGAGACAGAAAAATGGTAATTCAAGAGATTACACAACTTTTCTGAAAGACAAAAGTCTTTTTCTAGAATAGATATGGTTGGGTTTCAAAGAGTTTGGCTATTAAGGTAGAGATATTACCAAATATGTTTTGGTATCATAATCCTGTGAGTTTGATTTACCAAAAACATACCCAGGTTTTTAAATGGAATATAACTGAAATATTGTTATAGAAAAAAAAAGCAACTGTAGAGAATTGTAAAAACAAGTTAAAATATTTTTTTAAAAATAAACTATGGTACTGTACTGATTTAAGAATAGTTTGGGATGCAAATAAAACTTACAAGAAGTATTTTATGGCAAAATCATGAACTCAAGAAGGAGAGACAAGGGAAACAATCTATTTTGGTTGAGATAAGGAGAAAAGGAAAAGAATTAAAGAAATTTGCAATTGAGTATATATAAACTCAGATTTTACCTGAAAACCTTTTTTTGTATCTCAGCACAAAAAACATTTTATAAATGAGAAATAATAAGTTTACACAAAGGTCTAATTTTGAGATAGCAGAATTTTGTCAAGGGGAACTAGTGACAAAGGGACATACGGTAATTGCCAATGGTTTTCTTATTTATAGTTATGAGAAAAACTTAAAGCAGACAAAAAAGTTTATGGTTTTGAACATCGTAACACAGCTTGAAGTGGAATTATGTGCAAATGGTGAACATACAGTATTGCTAAAATATATAAACTTGTACTAAAGTTTGAAAGAGAAGAACAAGTGATAAAGTGATCTAAAAATTTGGATATAATCTACAGATTGAACAATGGTAAAATATGTGGTTGAAAGGATTGGAATTTGCATTATAAGTGGTCCTCAATATATGTACACAATTGAGCTGGGAATTCTGGTCATAATTCATATGGCCTGACTTGATGGCGGTTTTTATGATGGTTGTTAAGCAGACCATGTGGTTATAAGCAAATCCAGCATATCCATACTTCTGCTGAAAAAAACAACAAATTGTGGTCACATGACTATCAGACTCTGCAACCAATTGTAGATATGAGTTTGTTGCTAAGCACCTGAAATGCAATCATGTGACCGTGGAGCATTTGGCAGTCACAACTTTGAAGATAAGTCATAAGTAGTTGTTTTTTTTAAAAAAAAAAGTCTGTTCTAACTTTGAACAGTCATTAAGCAACCTATTGTAAATCAAGGACTATCTGTATGTTATAATCTTAAAAAGAATTTGATAAAATGATGTACCTTTGCTATTTGAGAACCAGAGAAATTGTCTAGAATGTATTAAGGTACTTCATATTCATGTTGGAAATGTCAAGAATAAATAGGAAAGTTTTATCATGTCTGGTAAACATGTAAAAGAGATAGAAAATGTTGGCTTCAAATATATACCCTGATTCGTAGGATTTTAAAAATTAACATACAATTGAAACAGAGTTCTTTCTTTGGGGATTGATGAGAAAGAGTTGGAAAAAAAGTAATAAAACTCTGTTTTTTATATTATAACTGCATTAGATTATTGTGCACAAAGATGGAAAAATTTGGCAATACATAGAATAGAGGAATGGTTGATAAAGATGACAGAACTAACCGAGATGACTGGAACACCTTATGACATTTTTGCATAAAACAAAGATGAATTTGTGATTGATGGTTTCGATGATTAGACAGAATAGATTATAGAAAGAAGAGTGACATGTTGGTTTAGAGAAAGAGATAAATTTATAATTCTACTTGTAACTGCTGTGAAGATCAGAAGCCATTTCTTTGTATTGTTTTTCTTTTACTTTCCCCCCTTTCTTGCAGATTTAGCTTTCTCTTTGATTTCTTTTTCTTTTTTATTTCATAGTTTATGTGATATATTTGTGTTTATTTTCTGTCTTCCTTTTACAACTTTTGATAAAATTATGCACACATATATACTGTACACATACGTATTTATTTATTAGATTTTATCCTGTCTTTATAAATAATCATAAGACTTCCTTCCTTCCTTCCTTCCTTCCTTCCTTCCTTCCTTCCTTCCTTCCTTCCTTCCTTCCTTCCTTCCTTCCTTCCTTCCTTCCTTCCTGTTAGGAGAGAACTTTCCAAAGAACGCTATGCTGTGAACTCCCTCAATCCTATATAAGTAACGAGTTAAGACAAGAGACAAACCTTAAGTTGGTAGTCAAATCAAATTGAATCAGAATACAGCTGGAAAGGACCTTGGGAGGTCTTCTAGTCCAGCCCCCTGCTCAAGCAGGAATCCCTATCATTTTAGACAAGTGGATGTCCAGTCTCTTCTTAAAAACCTTGAGTGATGAAGCACCCACAACATCTGAAGGCAAGCTGTTCCACTGGTTAATTGTCCTCACTGTTTGGAAGTTTCTCCTTAATTCCAGGTTGCTTCTCTCTTGATTAGTTCCATCTGTTATTTCTTGTCTTGCCTTTGGTGCTTTAGAAAATAAATTGACCCCTTCCTCCTTGTGGCAGTCTCTCAAATACTGGAATACTGTTATCATGTCCACGCTAGTCCTTCTTTTCTCTAGATGGTCCATTCCCAAATTCTGCAACCGTTCTTCATATGTTTTAGTCTCCAGGCCTTTAATCATCTTAGTTGCTCTTCTTTGCACTTTTTCCAAAGTTTCAACATCTTTTTTGTAATGTGACCAAAACTGGATGCACTATTTCACATGTTGCCTTATTAAGGCTTTATAAAGCAGTACTAATACTTCATGTGATTTTGATACTATACCGCTGTTTATACAACGAAGGATTGTACACACTGCTGACTCATGTTTAGATGATCGTCCACTAGGACTCCAAGGTCCCTCTCACAGTTACTGTTTTTGAGCCAGGTTTCACCTAATCTATACCTTGTAGTTTTGGTTTTTCCTGCCCAGGTGTAAAACCTTGCTTTTCTCCACATTAAATATAATTTTGTTTGATAGGGCCATTGTTCAAGTCTGTCAAGATCTTTTTGGATTGTGAGCTTGTCTTCTGGGGTGTCGGCTATTCCTGCCAGCTTAGTGTCATCTGTAAATTTGATGAGATCCCCTTCTATTCCCTCATCTAAATCATTGAAAAAGTAAGAAGAACCGATAGCCTTTGAACTTTGTCCAAAAGCTGGAAATGTGCTAAACAGTATTATTATTATTGAAAAGTTTTAACATACAGTTTATCTTTAACAATCCCCCCTCCCCCTCCCCTCTCCCTCCCCCCTCCCTCTCCCCCTTCCCCCCCTCCCCCCCCCCGACTTCCCAGAGCTAAATACAAGGTATATATATATATAAAAAAACAATCATAAACAACCATATACTAAAAACCATAAACTCTAAAATCCATCACTCTCTAGCTTATATAGGATAAAACAAACCTTAGTAATATTAAATATATATAGAAAAGCTAAAATAGAAAAAGGAAAAAAAAAGACTTATTCAAATGCTACATAAAACTTCTTGACCCTATACTTGTTCTGGATAAACTCAATCCATTTTCTCCATTCCATCATATAACGTTCTTGCGAGTGATCTTTCAAATAAGCCGAAATCTTCGCCATCTCTGCCAGGTCTGAGACCTTTAAAGTCCACTCTTCTATGGTCGGCAGTTCCTCTTTCTTCCAATACTGGCCTATCAAAAGTCTTGCTGCCGTAATTAAATTTAACATCAATTTAGTGTCTACAACCGTAGCATCCGTAATTATTCCCAACAAGAAAAGTTGCGGACAAAACTTTATCCTTTGCTTGAAGATCTTCTGCATATTCCACCAAATTTTTATCCAGAAGGCCTTAACCTTTTTACAAGTCCACCATACATGAAAATATGTTGCATCTTCATCACCACATCTCCAGCATTTTGGCTGATAATTCGGATACATACTTGCAAGCTTTTTAGGATCTAGATGCCATCTATAAAACATTTTATAAAAGTTCTCTCTTAAGTTTTGAGCTTGTGTAAATTTTATGTTCCTCACCCAAATCTTTTCCCACGTGTCCATTGTGATAACTTCCTGGATATTTTGGGCCCATTTTATCATACAATCCTTAACAAGTTCTGTTACTGAATCAATCTCTATCAATGCAAGATATATTCGTTTAATATGTGCTGGTCCCTGATTTCTAATTTGCTTCATCAGATTTTCATCAGTCACTGTGAAACCATTTTTCTGATCTTCTTTCCACCTGGCCCGTAGCTGAGTATATTGAAACCAATTTTGAACAATCTTCTCGTCTCGCAAGAGACTATATGGCTTCAAACACCAAACATTTCTTTCCAAGCTTAGAATCTCCTTGTACGTAGTCACATCATGTTTGAAACCAGCATGTATATTTTCTATTGCGTGTTTTGGAATTGCCCACAATGGTATCTTACAATTTAACTTATGTCTATACTTCTTCCAAACTCTCATTAATGCCTGTCTTAAAATATGCACTCTAAACACATTATCTACCTTCTTGTCATACAACAAATATGCATGCCAGCCAAACAGCAAGTCGTGGCCCTCAAGATTTAATAATCTCTCTTGTGTCAAATTAATCCAATCACTTATACCTGCTAACGCAGCAGCTTCATAATATAATTTAAAATTAGGCATTTTAAGACCACTTCTTTCACGAGTATCCTGCATAATCTTAAGTTTAACTCGTGGCCTTTTCCCTGCCCAAACAAATTTATTGATACCTCTCTGCCATTCCTCCAAATTAGAATCTTTCTTAAGAACCGGTATCATTTGAAATAAAAATAAAAATTTAGGCAGGACATTCATTTTTACTGCTGCGATTCGCCCCAACAAAGACAATTGCAGTTTTTCCCAACTCTCCATTTCTGTTTGGATTTTTCCCCATAATTTTTCATAGTTATTTTTATATAATTTGTTATTAGAGGGCGACAAAAACACCCCCAAATATTTAACCCTTTTAACAATCTCAAATCCAGTTAACCCTTCTACAAGGGCCTTTTGCGATGCTGTCATATTTTTAGCCAAAATTTTAGTTTTCTGTGCATTAACTTTAAATCCAGAAACCTTCCCATATTGCATTATTATCTCCATCAGGTCCACAACAGAACTCTCCGGCTGGGTCACTGTAACAACCAGATCGTCTGCGAACGCTCTCAATCTATAATCCTGATCTCTAATCTGTATACCCTTAAATCTTTCCGAATTTCGTATTTTTACCAATAATATCTCCAAAGTTAACACAAATAACAAGGGTGATAACGGACACCCTTGCCTTGTGCCCTTCTCAATATTACATAATTCTGTCAGGCTATTGTTAACTATTATTCGGGCTGTTTGTTTTTGATATAATGCCCTGATTGGTTGCAAAAATTTATCCCCAAAATTCATTTTGTCTAAAACTTTCATCAAAAATTGCCAATTCAATTGATCAAAAGCTTTTTCAGCGTCTAAAAAAATTAGCGCCGCAGGGATCTGGTTGTTCCTTTCCAAAAATTCCAACACATCTACTATATGCCTCACATTATTTTTCATTTGCCTACCACTAATAAACCCAGTTTGATCCCCATGAATCATCCGTTGCAGAACCCTCATCAATCTATTAGCCAACACCTTAGCAAATATCTTATAGTCTGTATTTAATAGTGATATCGGTCTATAGTTTTTAACTTGAGTAACATCTTGGTCTTCCTTCGGAATCAAAGAGATAAAGGCAGTTCTCCAAGATGGAGGCACCTTTCCCCCTCTCTGGATTGTCTGGAACAATTCCTTTAACGGTTTAACCATCTCTAATTGTAAATTTTTGTAGTAGGCCGCAGTCAAACCATCTGTAAACAGTATTATTATTATGCTAGGCAGAAAGAAACAATTTTCTGACAATCAAGTATTGAATGATCCTGGTTATACCCTCTCCCCATGCATTCTCAGGGAGAATGTGTGGTAAAGCAACAAAATAGCACAAACAGTATGCTCATTTTCCTACCTGCATTTCACCAAATATTTAGATCATGACTCTTGTTATGTCTGACCATTAGCCATGCTGGTTGGTATTGTATGCATTGTTGTCTCAAATATCTGGGGAATGTTATGTTTGGGAGTGTGCCCAAAATATCTTTCTACTTTGATTGCCTGTCAAGCCAATCTGTGAAGATCCTTTTGATGTAGACAATGCTGTGTTCAAACAGGCCTTTGGATTCATTATTCATCTAGTCCCTTTACGTGTCATTCTTTTTTTACTGTTTCTCCTCCCTTTAATAATTACAGTTCTAATAATATGAGTTGTATAATTCATTGTGTTAAGATTATCTCTCTGGCAGTGTAATTAGATACTATGATAAAATTATGCAAAGTCAACCTGAGATCGTTAACATCAACTTAGCTGGAGTCTCTGGTTCTGTAAAATAATCTAATGTTCTCAAATTTCTTCTACAACTGGAAGAAAAATTGTATTCAGCTGATAGTGCCAGGCTTTTATTTTACCATTTAGATGGCTTTTGTTCCCAAATAATCAAAAAGGCCTGGAAAGATAGAAAGGTAAGTTCTTCTGATGGACTTTTGAATAAGAGACTTGTTAATCAGAAAGCAAATTCATTTCCATGTAGGCATTGGGAGGAATCCTGACATCTTAACCCTAACCCTGTTAAAAGGTTGTTTAGGTAGTTCATTAATTATGGTACATCAATCTTCTGTAAATTATTGTCTGTTTGCTGGAAATTCAAGGAATTGTAGTGCAACAGATCTAGAGAAGAACAGAATGGGAAAAGATGAACTTTATACTAATTTAAATATGTACCTAATACTAGTGTGTTTTCCATTGTTAATCTATTGCTAATATTTACATAGACCTGTGATGTGATAATCATGTGTTGCTATTCTGATCTTTCTCATACGTTGCAGCCAGTGAAGTGGGGGAAAGGGAAATATTGAAGAAAAAGTGGTAGTAGCCCATCTGCTTGAAATATTACCAGAAGAGGTGCATTGCTGGCAGTTATTTTGACAGTAGTGTAGCATTTGGCTTTGGTGATAAGAGAAAAAAGGTGGTCATTCAGCATGCCATGATCCCACAGCGGGAAATGTATTAGCAGCAATTTGACCATTACATTTTGAGGTTCAAGGCTGTGCATGGAGTAACAGTTGCACCATTTCTTTGTGCAAAGGTAATTTTTAACATTTGACAGTCATTGTAGATGGACTAAGAGAACATTGGAATCTGCTTTTTACCAAGCTAATTACTGTTATTGTTGTTGTTGTTGTTATTGATGGGCAGTGTCTGTCCAGGATTTCAGCAAAGAACCTGAAGATGCTTGACTATTTGGCTGTAGCCTCATCTTATCAAGACTACAGCTGTAGAGATTGGGCAGCAGAAAAAAACTATAGAATTGTTTCTGCTTTTAGCTTGAAATTAAATGGTGCTTGGGTTGAAAAGGAATAGAATCAACTTCTCACTTTCTCCTGCTTGCTCTCTTGATTGAGCTAATCAACTAATTATTTCAGAAGGAAGGAAGAGGAAAGAACAATAGCAGAAGAATTGAATGTGTGTCTGCTATTGTTGTGACATTTGTGGCAAAATCAGCCAAACTGTCTGTGTGCAGTTATGGCTAGAAGACTGGTTTTCATTCAAAACTGGCATGGAGGTCATTTGTCTGGGAAATTCTATTCCAAATGGAAATAGAAGTTGTAATATAGTTTAAATGTGTTTTGGCATATATGCGCATGCATTTTTTCCCCTTAGACTCCTAAGGAGTGAGAGAGAATAAAAAAAGTCAGTACAATTCTGGATTAGTGGTACTTGAAAAATGACATTTCTTGCACAGTCTGTCTTGGCTTATATAATAAGCCATAAAAATGACCTTAAGGAGAACATGAAAAATGAGCAATAAATTCCCTTTTGAACTTCATCTCTCCAGGCTAAATGAACTTGATCTGGTTCCAAGACTGGGCTGATCAGGATTTTCATCCATTGCATATTTGTATTCCACATGCCATTCTGGATATTCACTGTTAAATTCTTTGTTCCAGTCACAATTGCATTGAGATTCAATTTCTGTTCTAAAATCTGAATATCAGTTTTACTGTTTTTATTTTTTTGTTTACTTTATCATACTGCCTTAATTCCCTGGATGATGCACAAATAGTTAAAAATGTAGTCTACAATACAAGAATGTAAACAATTTAAAAACACTATACAGATTTTAGCAATCATGGAATAATAACAACTAGTATGACAAGGAAGAATGCAATAAAGTCAGTAGCAAAATAATATGTAGTAATTGCATTTTTTAAAAAAATATACTGCTCAAAAAAATAAAGGGAACACTTAAACAACACAATGTCCTGTATTTAATAGTAGAATGTCTTATCTTGTGTTCCCTTTATTTTTTTGAGCAGTATATATACAAAATTATAGGCAGTAGGTGAGCCTCTGGCATGAAGAATGATAGGGTTTATGTATTCAACTTACATGGATTAAATGAGTTAATTTGATGCCAGACAGCATGCAAACAAATCTGAAAATACTCCTACATTTCCTGGGAATACTCCTGAACCATTTGAAGGGTGTTCATCCAAAAGTGCATAGCTAAATGTCTATGGAGATTCTTGGTCATCCAGGTCATGGTTGTCCCAAAGGTGCTTTTTCAAGATGTAACTGGACTTTATTGTTTTTCTTTGAAGATGTTTTGCTTCTCACTCAAGAAGCTTCTTTAGCAAATTTTCTAGCCTACAACTTAGAAAAACCCCCACACAAAACAGGAATAATAAACTGGCATAACTAGAGGCAGAGCAATTAAGAATGAAGGTCTCTGCAGCCCTCGCCAATGCCAAAATTCCCCCTTCCAACCTCACAATTCAAGAAAGGAGAGCAGTGACACCTCTAGGAAGAGACCCAAACATCACCATTCTACCATCTGATAAAGGAAGATGCACAGTCATCCTGTACACAGATGACTACAAGGCCAAGGTGAGCAGTCTTCTGAAGGACACTGCCACATATGAGACATTGAAGAGAGATCCCACCAGCAGTTTCAAGAAAAAGATCATTGATTTCTTGCAAAAACTACTGAAGGACAATACCATCGACAAGCCACAATACTACCGTCATATATATATAATGCCGGCTTGTATATATAATTCTCATATATATACAAGCCGGCCTGGCCTGATGGGTGATGGGTTTGGGTTTTATTGCTGTTTAATGTATTTTAACTTATTGTTATAGTTTTGGGGCATCTTGTTTAATCTCTTTTAATTTTTGTATTCTTGTTTTTTAACATGTATTGCCCTGTTCACCGCCCTGAGTCCTTCGGGAGAAGGGCGGTATACAAATAAAATTATTATTATTATTATTATTATTATTATTATTATTATTATTATTATTATTATTATTATTATTATTATTATTATCATTATTATTATTATTATTATTATTATTATTATTATTATTATTATTACATTGCAAATCATCTAACCACATTATTAACTCCTTTAGTTGGCAACACCACCCATCACATCAACAGTTCACAGGACTTCACCAGCAAGGTTTGGAAACTAAAACTGGACCTGGATGAGACCATTGTTTCTTATGATATGACTTCCCTCTTTACCTGCATTTCAACAACGGAAGCTGTCATGGTACTGAAGAAACGACTGCTACAAAACAGCACCTTATGTGACAGAACCAACCTTAGCCCAGACCACATATGTGCCATGATAGACCTCTGCCTGACCACTATCTATTTTAAACACAAGTGAATGTTTCTACAGACAAAAACATGGTTGCACAATGGGCTCAGTTGTGTTCCCCATTGTGGCCAATCTCTACATGGAAGAGGTAGAAACTAAAGCTCTAAACTCCTTCACAGGAATTCCACCCCCTCACTGGTATAGGTATGTGGACAATACTTGGGTTAAGATCAAAACACAAGAATTGGAAGCATTCGCCAAACATATCAACTCTGTGGACAGATATGTCAAATTCACACAGGAAGATGTTAAGGAAAATAGTCTAGCTTTCCTGGATGGTGCAATACACATTAAGGAAGATAAAAGCCTTAACACTGAAGTTTACAAAAAACCAACAGATACAGATCAATACTTACATTTTGATTCTCACCACCTACTGGAGCACAAAATGGGAGTTATCAGAACCCTACACCACTGAACTGAAGGCCTGCCTACCAGCAAAGATGGGAAAGAAAAAGAACTAAAACACTTCAAGGAAGCTGTCAGAATGTCTGGCTCTCCCAAGTGGACCTTCATCAAATCCCCCAAAAGACCCAGCAGGAGCTCCTCCATAGAGCTCCTCCTCCAAAGAAAAGAATAAACGAAACAACATAGTAATTCCATACATTGCAGGAATATCTGAAAATCTCAGGAGGATTTTCAGCCAACACAACATAGGCGCGCACTTTGAAACCAAGAATACACTAAGGCAGAAGCTTGTCCACCCCAAGGATAAAACACCCAGACACAAACTGAGCCACGTGGTAAATGCAGTACAATGCAATGAGCCATGTGCAGATCTGTACACTGGGAAAACAAAACAACAACTTCATAAACCTAAGGCACAACATAGGAGAACAAACCCATCAGAACAAGATTCAGCAGTCCATCTGTATTTAATTTAATTTAATTTATTTAGATTTATATACCGCCCTTTCCCGAAGGACTCAGGACAGTTTACAGGATATTTAAAAGAAAATAAATACAAAAGCTAAAAACAATTTTAAAAGATTACATCATTCCCTGAGAAAAAATAAAAACCCCAGTTAAAGTTAAAAAATTCTCAGCCTGGGCCAGAGAGCTCGAAGAGCCAGGTCTTCAGGTCCCGGTGGAAAGAACGGAGGTCAGGGGCAGTCCTAAGCTCCGCAGGCAGCTGGTTCCAAAGGGCAGGCGCGCCCATTGAGAAGGCCCTCCCCCTGGGTGTTACCTGCTGGCAATCTTTAACCGGCGGCACCCTGAGAAGACCCTCCCTGTGGGAGCGCACTGGACGAAGGGAGCTTGATGCTGGCAGCAGGTGTTCCCTCAGATATCCCAGAAGTGTTACATGGGAGTATCGGGAAACCCCCATCACAACTCGCGCGGCCGCATTCTGCACCAGCTGAAGCCTCCGGGTGGTCCTCAAGGGCAGCCCCATTTAAAAGACAAAGGCCACTCTTTTGAAGACAGCAAAGTCCAGATTTTGGACAGAGAAGACCGCTGGTTTGAAAGAGGGGTCAAAGAGGCCTTCTATGTCAAAACTGCCCTCTCTCAACAGAGGGGGAGGGATACAACATCATCTAACTCCAGTCTACAACAGTCCTTTCAGCAGTTCCACGAAGATTCCACACTCATTTGCACCACTCAGGTGACCCTGAGGACACAGATAAACCTCCAAGTGGCCTCAACGACTCTAAAAGAATGCAAATGACCAGCTGTGTGCAAGGTGAATAAATCCTTCCATTCCCCACCATCCAGTCAGAACTGAAGAAGCTTCTTGGATGAGAAGCGAAATGACTTCAAAGAAAAACAAAAGTCCAGTTGTTTTTAAAAAAAGCACCTTCAGGGTCCCATTAACAGTTACCAGATCAATAAAACAAGGAATTTGGGGGATAAAAGATATCCTAAGGCTCACCCGCTCTTTGAATTATTCTATATCTGGACATGGTAGCACCTGCCCCTTTTGTTGATGCCGGGCAGCTTAGTAGAGGAGGACATGGGAAGCCGGGATGAACATGTGAGTGGTGAAATGTGCATGATAAGTAAAGTTGCATTTTGATTTTTACTTATTTACTTGTATGTTGCGTATCTCACTCTGAAAAGTGACTCTGGCATTTTGAAGTCATTGGAGTTCTGCATATTCTGTCAGAGCCTAATGTGCCTCAGTGTTTGATTGAAAGTACTTTGTGTGTGTTCCTAATTAATTCCCAACTGTTGGCCAGCGCCATTTGTCTTAAAAGTAACAGAATAAGGGAGTTGGAAGGGACTTTGGAGGTCTTCTAGTCCAACCCCCTGCTCAGGCAGAAAACCCTATACCATTTCAGACAAGTGACTGTCCAGTCTCTAAAAGCTCCTTATATGGAAAATCCAGGTAAAGAGTAGGGGGTGGGGGGTGGCTGCAAGATACACATCCCTCAACACTTCTCTGTGTGCAGAAGTAATGACCATAAATGCCTATGTAACACAGGCAAAAGCAGCAGTGAGACCAGTTATAGCAGTAAGTATGCCTGCCTCTTACAAAAAAGGCTTGATCTGATCAAGCAGTTACACTTCATGTATTCCAGGAATGTTTCAAAGCCTGCTTAGCTTCTCTGTCTGACCATGGAGAGATTCTGTTTGACCTGAGGCTTGATTGCACCAAACTTCTTTGGTCTTGCTCTCCTGTCTCCCTTGATTTCAGCTTGACTTGTTCTGCTGTCACACCCATAAGCGATAGCCGCTGGTGGAATAAGGCACATCACATGAGCAAGGAACAAGGAATGGATGTAATAAATCAAAATAGCTCTAGCAATCCATAGGCTAGAGGGAAAGTAAATGGATTAGAAATCAAGACATTTTGCAAGGGGGCACAAATGGCCATTACCATACCTTTGAACATAGCTAAAATGAAATATACCTGTCACTGATATATGCAATATATATATATATATATAATTATATACACTGATCCTTGAGGTATCAAAAGCTTTACGGCTGTTTAAAAAGAAGGTTTGTTCCAGTGATGTATGGCATGCCCCCTCAGAAATTTCAGATGCTATTAATTCCTATTACTGTAGGAAAAGTACTACAGTGCTGTTTAGTTCATAACTTGTAAGTTTTATTTTGACTCTAAACTTCTAGAAAGTTAAGGCACAAGTTCAGTAGGCTCAGTATTTAATGTACTGTGGGAGAGAATTCCTCCCTTCCAACACACAAAAAACCGTATCTGATGGTAAAGAAACAAAAATGCCAACTGGTTCAAAAGTTATAATTCTGTGGTATCCAAGTTTTAAAGAAGATCCCGGTAGTGGTATGCATAGCAGAAGCATGATGACACTTTGGATCTTCCTGGTTATGTTCTGGTTGTGGTCAAAGAGAAGAACAGTGGTCTTAACAACTTTTTAAGATGATTGCAAGCTATTCATGTTACTTGAGGTACCTGGGTATTTTCAAAGTTCTCTTAGTTATGGTAGCAATTTAAAAAAGGACAACCAAGCTAACTTAAATAAAATCAACTATATTTTTAAGCTGTTCATTTTTAGAACAATGTCGAAAGATCTTGTTAAGGATTTCTATAGATAAGGATTATCCCAGAAAAGAGAGCTCTTTATTCCCACTCCCCATAAATTTATGCAGTAGATATTCACTACCATTTGTGATTTAATACTTAGCCTTATAAAATTTTGTCTTATAATTGTCCAAATTTTATGGTGAAGAAAGTCTCTATCTGGAGAGAACATGGTCTTGGGGAGCACTGAAGGTTGCAAAAATCAATCTGAAAGGTCAAATATGATTGTGATCTTTGATTTGTCCACCCCTGAATTAGAAGGACTTCAATATGGCACCTCCATATGTGTTCTTTTCCCCAAGAAAATCCCGCATACTCTTCATTCAACATTATTAAAATGGAATGGTTGCCTTCTTCACTGCCTGGGTACACTGTTCAAATTAATCTTCTTGAGTGGATTGATAGGAGCAAGATAAAAGCTATTAACAGATAAAAACACCCATATCTTATCTTGAAGACAACTATTTTTATGATTCTGAAGTCATCTTTCCTATGCTAACAAACTGAAAACAAATGATAAGCAACCTAATAATACAATATGTATTGTATTCACATGGATTCATAACCATTCTGGTGATGATCAGAATGCTTGCTATTGTGGGAGACACACACATTTTTGAAGAAATTTTGTCAGGTAGGAATATGTGAAAATTCTAAACTCTCATGGAAGAAATGATACCTCATGAATGCTGAAGGCAGATACCCAGGGAGCTGTCACAATACAAAAATGATATAATGCGTCCTATTAGTTTCAGCTTGTTGTTTTATTGTGAAGCATGTTTTCAGAGGGAAATGTTAATCTGGTCTTCTGGCATCCATTGTTAATTCCATGAAAGACTTTACCAACCACAACTGCATTGCAGCCTTTGTTTGATCTGTTTTCCTTGTAAGCTTTCCCAGTTTCTATTCTGGTGTAATTAGAAGACAAGCAAAATCCTGTATAGAATCGGCTGGCATTCCCTAAAGAGAAAATGAAAGACAGAAAAGGTGCAAGGAGATTTTAAAACACATTGAGATGCCTTAAAAAAAACCAGGACATCCATTTGCAATTGTGCTAGCGTTCTGGTTTGTTATAGGTAGCACCCTGACAAGTATGAATGAAGCTCATTCAATTAACATGTATCCAGCATTTCATCCTTTAGGGATTTATGCTGAACTCAGTTCTAGGAACCGAGTGTGAGTATACAGTATGCACGTTTGGAAGTCTTGGCAAGAGACTTATGTATAGGACATGGTTTACGGTTCTTCGTCTGTAGCACTGGGTAGCCCCTCATTAGAAAATAATGTGTGGCTTGAAATGTAGTTCAAACTTGCAGCACCCTAAATCAATCTGGTGAGAAAAAGAAAATAATGGAATTCACATGACCCTACTAGCAAGCCCTTCAGAAAAGACTGCATATGTGCGTCTGATCTTTTTTTAGACCTTAAAAATTTAGGAGATAGCAAGCTGTTTCTCATTATACCATTTGTTTATCTCAAAAAATGCATAAACTGCCTTTTTAATTTCTAAGCAAGTTCTCAGTTGTGCCTTATAAGTATTCCAAAACCCTAAATGATAAATGGGATTTTGCGAGGTATTACTTGGAAAAAAAACCACCCCAAAATTGATTTGAAAATATTACCTATGGCTTATTTTTCCATCTGCTTATGGATTCTTCCCTCTATTCAAGTTATAAATCCCAGATAACACAGTCCAATATAATTCGAACAGGACAATGTAATCTTCATTTTCTTTCTTTTCTTTGCCTTTTTGCATTTCTCATCTGCTGTAATTAGATGTCATGCAGAATCCTATATATAAATGCTTCTCTTCTCCCTTAAAGGAAAATAAAGGACAGAAAATGAGCCAAGGGACCTTACAATGTTAAAACACATTTCTTCTGAGATTAATAAACATAATACATTAATTTGCAACTTATTAACATTACAATTGTATTGGAAAGTAAATTGCATCAGGAATGATTCTAGGCATTCTTCAGGAGTGGGAGCTTTTGAAACTAGCATGATCTTGAAAAAAACAACAACAACCCAGTAAGCTAAAAAAAGGATAAAACAGAAAAGATGCCTCTGTAAAAAATAAAGGTTTTTTGGGGTGGCCTCATGAAGAAGCATTAGCTCTCCATTGGAAGAATGAAAGTTAGCACTGCCATTCTTGTGGGTTTTTCTAGACATTGGTGGTTTGTTTAGCTTCTGCTGAAGTACATCAATGGAACATAATACTTTGGAGATTTATTTAATTATCTAATTTATATGGCTGCCCATTTCACAAGAAGTGAGTCTGGGTGATGTAGAATAATCAAGCAAGAAACAACACACATAAAACAAGCATTTAAAAATAAACTTTAAAAATTAAAAATACCTTAAAATATACAAACCCCAGGAGAGATGGAGTGGCTTTAGACCTGGTGGCACAATCAGGTAGGCCTTAGTAGCAGCTCTAACCTGTATTCAGTTGAGTTTGTCCTTGGTTCAGTGCCAGCGATGCTCTAGGTGAGTCTTCTCTCATTTCATCTCCCTCAATTCTTCATAAATCATGGAAAGCAGTGAGATCCCCAAGAGGGGTGAGATCACATGGGGAACCTCTGATCCAAACCCCCTAGTGTTCCAAGTGGCCACCAAGACTTTGGATGGACTATGCAGCAGACCAACAGAAACAATCCCAGGCTCCCCCTGAAACCCATCCAGATCCATCAATCTGTGGGCAGACCAATCCAATGATTTTGTCCTTCCTGCAATGGATAGTGGCGCTAGAGAATCCCATGGAAATGATCTGACCACGACAAAGAAGATAATAAAAGCTCCCCCAATTTCAGTTCACATAGCCACTATTCTGATAGTAACACAGATTTGGAGTGTGACCATTGTCCTGTGTTGGATTTTGGCTGATCTGGGGTGGGCTTATGGCTGTCATGGTGGTCATGAACTACTGAGCCACCCCAGTCTCCATTCCTAGGGAAAGCAGATTGAAGTCCCCCTGAACCATAAGTCCGAGTGAAATCCACTATCAACCTAGTCAAGGAACCTGGGCAGGGAGGTTGTTATGCAGCAGGGAGGCTAGTACAACAGCAACAGTTCCAGCTGATCCCTAGAGCCCAACCAAATGAACACTGGTCTCACATCCAGTGACCTGTGTGCTGTTCTCCTGAAAGCCATAAAGTCATCACACCCTCACCCCTGTCCTCCGTCTCAGCTGACGACACACTTAACACCCATTTGGGCATATTTTGAAAATGCAAACTCGACTTAAATTGGCAAGAGTTCAACTGGAAAGTAAAGGGAAAGAGTGCAACTAGCAGGGTTGCATCTAAAAACACACATGAACCAAATCTACAATTTAAGGATTTGGCTTGCCAATATTAGTATATTACAACACTTATTTACATCATTAGTGGTTATGATTGCATATTGCTATGCTGGCCAATGACCAAAATAAAGATTTTGGATTGATTACTTCACCGTAACACAAAAGTTGAGGTAGGAATTGGGGATATCATACATGGACCGCAGTAAGGAGATTTGCAGGCTGGTCCTATTGAATTAAGGTTTGTACAACCAAGCCATCAGAACTACTGACTGTCACAGGAATAATAATGTCCGAATATTTGTTTATTGCCTTAAGGATATCACAGTTAAGCAGACAATCAGTATTTATTCAACAATTGCAACTCATAAATGTTTGATTAAATGTGCCTCCCCAGCAAACAGGCTCAGTGAAGGACCCCCTAATACAAATTAAGAAACTCTTCTGTTAAAAGAACACAATACACAATTGAGCCATAGTTTCCATGGTGAAATCAGGCTTTCACAAGGAGTAACAGTTTTCACTACTGACCTTTTATGTTTCAAGGCTCCCCCAACTGTCATGAATTTATTTTTTACGTTTATAGAACTTCTATCTGGAGTTATCCTAACTGACACCATCTTTTAATTCTTGAACACTGCATATCTTGAAAGCTTTGGGCAAAGCCTTGCAAATTGCCTTTGATCTCCTTCCTTTTCCAAGCAACATGAAAGAAAGCCCTTCCAATGTAGAGATGAAATTAACAAAGAGATGCCCTTTGCAAGCTTAACCTCTGTAAGGAAGGGGGCTTTGTAGAGATGGAAGAAATCTTAGTTTCAACACTGCTTTTCGCAGGGATTTAAGTGTAGTTGGCTGAACTCACTCATGCAAGCTGCTTAGATTTTAACTAGCTTTCTGATGGTGTCTTCACTCTGGGTAGCATGCAGAAGACCTACCAATAATTTCTATTCTATAGACATTTAATCAGATAGATAAAAAAAAATAAGTGCAGAATATCTTCTCACAAGGGACAGCATAAAACAATCTGACTTTCAGAGGCTTATAGAGTGTACAATATAACTACAGTTAAATATCTATAGTCCAATTAGAATGAATAATGGGAGCAGAAAGCCCCCAGTGAACAGCTAACAACGAAAACCAAAGGGGAGAAAAAGGTGTACAGTTCTCCTGTAAAAAATGACCTACATTTCCTCTCTTGGCCAGCTTTTAAAGTGCAGAAGCCTCACCCTCTTTTACATTGGGTTGTACCAATGACTTGGTAGTTTGCTTACAATATATAGACCCTAGATGGGTTGTTTTGCTTCAGGTAGGCCGGGCCTGGCCAGTAAACAGAATAGGAATTGTTAGACTTCATAACACTTTATATACGTCACTGGTATAAAATATAATAACAGAACTTTATTATTAATTTGATGAATGAAAGCCTGACAGATATTCTTTCTTCCTCTTCCTCCTGCAGGTTGTCCTCAGCTTACAATTGCTTTGGGGACCAGAATTGCTATTGCAAAGCAACATGGTTGTAAAGTGCAATGTCACACCAGTGGATTGCTTAGTGAGGGCAATTGCAGCAAAACCGGTTGCCATTGTTAAGCAAGGATCTCAGGGGTCATTAAGCAAGGAGCTCACACGACCATCACTTCTAGTTTCCCCCTTGATGTTGCTTGTGGAAAACTGGCAGGAAATGTTAGAAATCGTGATTACGTGACTGTCAGGATACTGCAATGGCCAAAACTATAAAGACCTGGAGTACCATTTGTTCAGCACCATTGCAACTTTGAAAGGTCACTGAATGAATGGGTAATAACCTGAGGACCCTGTATACCAAAAAAGTCAAGGTAGGATAATATTCAATTTCTTCCTCACCACCGCCTTTCATTTTAGGTTTTATGGACTTTTGTTTTTGTAATGGCTTATCCTTACATTCTCCATACCATGGAAGTTTTTGCTTTTTAATGCAGACGATATCAAGAATGTTGTTGCTAATATTTCTAGTACTAAGAAATAACTGAGAAGAAGAAATTATTATTTATTTTTTTCTGAAATGAGAAGACGGTAGCTGAGATTTTCTGTAGTTGCCTAGCAACTATACTCCCCCCCTTTCCCTCCCCCACATTATCTGTCAGGACTTAGAAGCAAAGGAATGTAATACTCTAACCAAGGTTGAACCAAAGGATGTATCAGAATGGATCAGCTATAGCAGTTTAGGTGTGGTTCCATGACCTATTGTAATAAAGACTATATAAAATCGTATAATACCCACAATATACATATTGCAGAGGAGCCTACAGTCAACTTTGAAGGTTTCCCAAATAATTTGTTCATGGATAGCTCATTTTCACTGGGGAAGGAAGGCAGGAGCCATAATAATGTCGATGGTTGATAGACCTGATGAGATTCTCAAAAAAAGATGAGAAGTTTAAAAAACAAGATGCATTATATACATCAGCTGTATGGAAAGAAAAGTGGTATTCAGGGAGAGAAAGTTGTGGAGCTAAAGTTATAAATGGTCTTAGCGTAAATTTATCAAGAAATCATTATTTTTCCTGCAATGAGAAAGACTGAAGGTAATGATAAATTTAAGTCAATTTGATTGCAATTTCTTTCCTTTTCTTACTCCTTTTCTGCCCTTTGTAAAATGCAGCTTATCTCAAAACAGAATAACATGAGGGATACAGTTTGCTGTAGTTGTGGTCCTTGTCATCTATTAGTATATCGGCGACAGCATTTTTGCCTTTCTCTTCGGGCCTCAATTTACACCCTGTAATATTATTGTGATAATGAGGAGGTTATTTTTTTCTGCATTGTGTCATTTTTAATTTATTTCACTCTTTGTTGCTGCTAGACCTTTTGAGTATGCCTGTCAGATGGAAAGGTAAGTTATGAACAGAGGTGTTATTATGACATGATAATAAAAACTAGATGTCTCTGTTAGGCTTATAGGCTAATTAAGCCCAATGCAAAAGAAAGAAAAAGGCGGGGCAAGGAAAAGAAGAAAAAGAAAACAAGATAATTCTGGCACCAATTCTTAATACTTTATGGTTTATCAAGGCCAGAAGAGGGGAATGGGCTGCTAGGAAAGGTCAAAGAACATTCTTACGGGAAACAGCTTTTTCCTTGTAGGTTTTCGGGGGTTGGTAGTCTGTGAAAAGATGGGGAGGGTTGTCAACAAATTGGTTAGGTAGTAAAAGTGAAGGGAGATGAAAGTTCCTCACAGATGCTTCTTAACTTCACAGAGCAGTTGGTCTCAATGATCTCAAAGCAGGTTTAAGTGACATTGAGAGGCAGCCTTAGCTGGATCCTAGCCCACCTCCTTTACTGAAAGTAATTTGGGGCAGAAGAGGAAGCTGAACCTGGTTTAAATTTGTGCACTGACAAATTTGTGCACTGGGTTATGGAGAGAATGGTAGATGGATGCCCGATTAGCCAATGTCTAATTTGAGGGCTGAGCTTGTCGATCAGAAGGTCAGCAGTTTGAGCGCCCGTTACTCATCCCAGCTTCTGCCAACCTAGCAGTTCGAAAGCATGTAAAAATGCAAGTAGAAAAATAGGGACCACTACGGTGGGAAGGTAACAGCGTTCCATGCGCCTTTGGCATCTAGTCATGCCGGCCACATGACCACGGAGACATCCTCGGAGAAACGCTGGCTCTTCAGCTTTGAAACGGAGATGAGCACCGGCCCCTAGAGTCGGAAACGACTAGCATGCATGTGCGGGGGAACCTTTACCTTTTTAATTTCAGGCTGGAGGTGATAACAGGTTCTGCACACTAATGCATCATGCCTTCCCCAAAATGATTCTTGTAAACCACTTGTTAATTAAATGGTTAGATACCTGGAGGCTTTGTTGGCCTGTGTAGCAGGTTAGGGAATGCAACAGGGAGAGTAAGAGGAAGTGGAGTTCCACTCAATCAATGTTATTAAGTTATCCATTTTAGCAATTGATTTTCATGGAAATGGGGAAAAGAATAAGCCGTACTTCCATCTCTGCATCCCTATCAGCAAATGCAAGCATTAGCAGTTAGACCAGTAATTAATTCAATTTAGTATAAATATTGCCACTAATTACTAGGATTTTGGATGCTAGGCTGAGAAGAAAATGTTTCTTTTTTTTTTACTCTTGCTTAAAAAGAGGCACACGTCCAAATGAACTTCATAGTACTGAAAATATCTGTATTTTGACTTCAAGGTCTTTAATCCTACAAAAGGATTTTTTTCTGAGGAATGTAATGTACACACATCATATAAAACCATAGATCAAATTGTACAGCTGAAAAAAGCTCATACAGTGTCATGAAATATAATGCAGCAATGAAATCTTTTTGCCGACATGAAAAGTGATTGGAAAGAGGCTGTTGAATATCAGATAACTTTCTTTTTTCCATGAAAGAGTTTTTAAAGATATTAAGAAATATATTTTTCTTCAGCATTTGAGGTGAGGGAGGGGGGTATCCCATAATAATAGTCAAAGAAACCAAGTAAAATGAGAAATGAAAACTCCGAAATCTTCATACGATCAGCTTTTTCAGCTTTAGCAAGACTGTTTCACACACATTCTTTTAAGTTTTCCTTTTTAAAACTTTAGCTGCAGTCTATAAAAGCATTACATCAAGGACAACAGCCAGATTTTTTAAAATGATGTATCATTTAATAGTACTAGAGATTCCAATCATTTTTTTTTAAAAAATTGGATACTTCCTTGAAGCAGTACTGAGACAGTTACCTGTCTGCAACTCTACATCAACTCAAGGAAGCTTCCTAGGAATGATAGATAAATTTTATGGGATTTAAAACCCACTCTTTTGGTGAGTGTCAAGTTGGGGAAAGCTGCATTACGTCCAATCCAAAGAAGCAGGAGTAGGGGGATGCATGTCTTAACTTTATTGATCAAAGAATACTGTGATAAAATCCCCACTGTATTTTTATCTTAGCATTAGTGTTTAAATAGAAAAAATGGTTTCAGAATTTGTTTCAAAGGTAAAAAAATAGATAATTTCTCATGAATGGGATATTGAGTTTTGTCTCTTATTTTAGACTACAAGGAAGTCAAGGGTGGTCTGAATGCCCTGTATTGTTCCATTATTGCTGCATGGTGTGCATCAGGCTCCCCGGCTTTCTAGGAGTAATAGTGGAGGACTGCTTCAGTCTTAAGGATGAAGGTAAGCAATCTTTTCATTGCATTTTGAGAAAAAGGAACCACGTGCTCATTTGAGCAATAACGACTGGAGTAATACATAAGTGATAAAATGTCTAATACTAATTCTGTCCAGATATAATATATGAAGTGAACAATATTCTTTTTCCATTGAAACTTCCACCTTTCCATCGTATAACATTCACCTTTTGTTTCTGTTTTCTCATACAATCTTTGTGTCAAGTGTTGAGGAAATCAGGAGATTCAGGAGATTCAGGAGATTCAAATGAGTATAAAGATTTATTGCAAGCTTAAGCTCTCTATAAAAATCTAATCAACTAACGATAAAGGGAAATGAGTGGAAGATAAAAGAGGCATTCAAGGTGGGCTGGACTTAGATCTTTGGCAGGCGCACAGGGACTCATGACTTGTGATGCGTTTGAGCCCTCCCTCGGGCTTAGCCTGGTCTTATCCTACGCTTTGACTTGTTCAGGTTTCAAATCATATTTTACTAATACATTATAAATCATATCAGAAAATGTTCAGTGTATTATGAATTATAAGATTTTTATATTCAGTCAAATTTCTCTTCTCTTGTTTCCAGAATTCTCTTGTTACTATGCTAGGACCCAGATTGTTGGGGGCAATAAGCTGACTTTGTAATATGTTCTGAACCAGCCCTCTTCTGGCCTTGTAGTAAGGCAAACCCCTATTCAGAAAGAAGAGACTGGAGAGCGTCCAAGGCTAAAAGGCATCTGCCAAGATTTAATTACGCAGTTAACAAAAACACTAGAGCTTGTCTTCTCAAGCGGAAAAGTTGCTTTCAGCAACCAGCCCCTCCCCAAACACTCCTTTTATAGAGAGCTCAGGGCGTGGTCTCCCTGTGCCTCCTCCCGAGGAGTCCCACAGCCTTTCTTTGTTTGTTCCTGCTCGACTGCCTCCTGCGTCGGGCGTCCTTGAACAGGGCCAGCTGTGGGTCATCTTCCTCCGCACTCTCGGGCTCACGCAGCTGAGAAGAGGTCCCCGGCTGAGGGCTCTGCAAAGCCTCCAAAC
Organism: Vipera ursinii; assembly: GCF_947247035.1. Taxonomy (NCBI): domain Eukaryota; kingdom Metazoa; phylum Chordata; class Lepidosauria; order Squamata; family Viperidae; genus Vipera; species Vipera ursinii. The sequence continues at coordinate 141,674,695 of NC_139513.1, read as the reverse complement.
CATCATCAGCCGGTTCGTTTCCCTCCTCCCCCTCATCTGAGTCATCCGATACATCGGAGCCGGCTGTCGGACCCACAGGCTGGCCCTGAGTCACAACATAATAATGCCACTTGGGGTGTGTGAAAGCCCTAATAAGCAGGCATATACATAGAATGAAGGCTACTGCTAAGTTTGTAAAGCCGCCCTGAGTCTTTGGAGAAGGGCGGGATATAAATGGAATTAAAATAAATAAAATAAAAAAATTATTTGAGAATGTTGGAACCAACTGAGTGTGGAAGAACACTGTAACAAAAGACAAAAGATCTTGTGTTAATAAAGAAAAGTATTGCAATCTAAACAGATTATTGTCTCTTCATTGAGCAAAGTCTTTCATGCTTTCTTCATCAGAAAATTAGACATTCATTAATGAAACAAGGTGGAGAGGGAAGTTAGGTGTATTCTTTTTCTGTATTTATCCCAAATTTTCAGCTAAATTGCTTAATACTAGATAATCTCTTGAAAAAGATTATATAGGATGTTGCTGTGAAATGAGACCATGGACAATAATTTTAGCTTTTTGTTGTTTATAAATGCCGTATATACTTGAGTATAAGCCGACTCGAGTATAAGCCGAGACCCCCCAATTTTACCCCCCAAAACTGGAAAAAGTTATTGACTCGAGTATAAGCCGAGGCTGGGAAATGCAGCAGCTGGAGGCTGGATCCCCCGAAAGACGTCTCTGCTGAGATGAGAGAACGGGGTGGCAAGCCGCCGAGAGAATGGGGCGGTGGAGTGCTCCGCTGAGAGAATGGGGCGGCTTGCTGTTCTCTCGGTGCAGCACGGCAGAGGCTGGATCTCGCGAAAGAAGTCTCCGCTGAGCGAGAGAATGAGGCGTCTCAGCGCCCATTTTCTCGGCGAAGACTTTTTTCAGGGGATGCAGCTTCTGCCGCCCCTTTCTCTCAGCTGCCCAGTGGAACAGCTTGCCACCAGAAATCAAGAGTGCTCCATCACTGGAGGTTTTTAAGAAGAGACTGGACATTCACCTGTCTGAGATGGTATCGGTCAGTGGTGGCAAAACTTTTAGAGACCGAGTGCCCAAACCGCAAGCCAAAACCCACTTGTTTATCACAAAGTGCCAAGGCAGCATCGGCATTCTGGTGCCCTCGGGGGAGGGGACAGGGAGGCGCCTCTGAGTGCCGCCTCTGGCACGAAAAAAAAGGGGGAGCAAAAAATGGGCCACCGTACCGCAAGGCACAAAAACGCCAACCGCCGCGCCGCAGGGTGCAGATACAAGGCACCGCACCACGTGAGAACGGGGCTGGGCTAGTGAGTATCACGCAGGCACTAGCCCCGCCCCCTTTGCAGCATGTGCCTGCTCGTGGCCCCATGCACGCATGCACGCATGTAAAATGCTTCCCCCTCCCTTTTCTTCCAGTCCACCAACCGACAAGGACCTGCTGCTGGCAGCGGTGGTGGCGCACGTGCCAACAGAGAGGGCTCTGAGTGCCACCTCTGGCAGGCGTGCCATAGGTTCACCACCACTGGTATAGGTCCTCCTGCTTGAGCAAGGGGCTGGACTAGAAGACCTCCAAGGTCCCTTCCAGCTCTATTCTATTCTATTCTATTCTATTCTATTCTATTCTATTCTATTCTATTCTATTCTATTCTATTCTATTCTATTCTATTCTATTCTATTCTATTCTATTCTATTCTATTCACTTTCTATATTTCTATTCTGTTCTATTCTATTCTATTCTATTCTATTCTATTCTATTCTATTCTTATTACCATTCTCTATTCTATTCTATTCTATTCTATTCTATTCTATTCTATTCTATTCTATTCTATTCTATTCTATTCTATTCTATTCACTTTCTATAATTCTATTCTATTCTATTCTATTCTATTCTATTCTATTCTATTCTATTCTATTCTATTCTATTCTATTCTTATTACCATTCTCTATTCTATTCTATTCTATTCTATTCTATTCTATTCTATTCTATTCACTTTCTATATTTCTATTCTATTCTATTCTATTCTATTCTATTCTATTCTATTCTATTCTATTCTTATTACCATTCTCTATTCTATTCTATTCTATTCTATTCTATTCTATTCTATTCTATTCTATTCTATTCTATTCTATTCTATTCTATTCTATTCCATTCACTTTCTATATTTCTATTCTATTCTATTCTATTCTATTCTATTCTATTCTATTCACTTTCTATATTTCTATTCTATTCTATTCTATTCTATTCTATTCTATTCTATTCTATTCTATTCTATTCACTTTCTATATTTCTATTCTATTCTATTCTATTCTATTCTATTCTATTCTATTCTATTCTATTCTATTCTATTCTATTCTATTCTATTCTATTCTATTCTTATTACCATTCTCTATTCTATTCTATTCTATTCTATTCTATTCTATTCTATTCTATTCTATTCTATTCTATTCTATTCTATTCCATTCACTTTCTATATTTCTATTCTATTCTATTCTATTCTATTCTATTCTATTCTATTCTATTCTATTCTATTCTATTCTATTCTATTCTATTCGATTTGATTCGATTCACTTTCTATATTTCTATTCTATTCTATTCTATTCTATTCTGTTCTGTTCTGTTCTGTTCTGTTCTGTTCTATTCTATTCTATTCTATTCGATTCGATTCGATTCACTTTCTATATTTCTATTCTATTCTGTTCTGTTCTGTTCTGTTCTGTTCTGTTCTACGTTCTGTTCCATTCCATTCCATATTTTCTATTCCATTCTGTTCCACTGTCAGAGCCCATCGGAGGCAACCCAGTCAGCCCAAACAGGAGTTACACTAAGGCTACGCAGCCTCTCCTCTCAACCTGAACCCCTCCTTACCTTTCCTTTTATCTGCATCCTATTTTTAACTGCCGGCTCTGCCCTGCCCTATTTTGTCCTTGAGCTCATCAAGAACAGACACACACACACACACACACACACACACACACACACACACACAGAGAGAGAGAGAGAGAGAGAGAGAGAGAGAGAGAGAGAGAGAGAGACGCACACCTCAGCAAAAAGAAAGAAAGAAAAAGAAGTAGTAGAAGAGGCAGAGAGCCCCTGTGGGTAGGAGTGAGGATGGGGAGAAACAGCAAGAAGACCGGGTGGGGTGGGGTGGGTTAATCACTAAACCTTCCAGTGTTTAACCAAAGCAGCTTTTGCATTTGTCAAGCTCTGCTAGCAGGGCACTGGACGGGCCTGGCGGAGCTGCTGAAGGTGAACGGGAGAAGGTGAGTCTTCGCCGAGAAAATCTCAGCGCCCATTTTCTCGGCGAAGACTTCTTTCGGGGGATGCAGCTTCTGCCGCCCCTTTCTCTCAGCTGCCCAGCTGAGAGAAGGGGGTGACAGAGGCTGGATCCCCGAAACAAGTCTCTGCTGAGACGAGAGAACAAGGCGTTGGAGCGCTTCGCAAAGTATGGGGCGGGGAAGCTTGCCACCCATTCTCTCAGCGACGAAGACTTCTTTCGGGGGATCCAGCCTCTGTCGCCCCCTTCTCTCAGCTGCCCAGCTGAGAGAAGGGGGTGACAGAGGCTGGATCCCCCAAAACAAGTCTCCGCTGAGACAAGAGAACAAGGCGTTGGAGCGCTCCGCAAAGTATGGGGCGGGGAAGCTTGCCGCCCATTCTCTCAGCGACGAAGACTTCTTTCGGGGGATCCAGCCTCTGTCACCCCCTTCTCTCAGCTGCCCAGCTGAGAGAAGGGGGTGACAGAGGCTGGATACCCCGAAACAAGTCTCCGCTGAGACGAGAAAACAAGGCGTTGGAGCGCTCCGCGAAGTATGGGGCGGGGAAGCTTGCCGCCCATTCTCTCAGCGACGAAGACTTCTTTCGGGGGATCCAGCCTCTGTCGCCCCCTTCTCTCAGCTGCCCAGCTGAGAGAAGGGGGTGACAGAGGCTGGATCCCCCGAAACAAGTCTCCGCTGAGACGAGAGAACAAGGCGTTGGAGCGCTCCACGAAGTATGGGGCGGGGAAGCTTGCCGCCCATTCTCTCAGCGACGAAGACTTCTTTCGGGGGATCCAGCCTCTGTCGCCCCCTTCTCTCAGCTGCCCAGCTGAGAGAAGGGGGTGACAGAGGCTGCATCCCCCGAAAGAAGTCTTCGCCGAGAAAATGGGTGGCAAGCTTCCACTGCCCCATTCTCTCAGCGGAGGCTTGCAGAGGTGGCGGTGGAGCTGCGCGCGCAGCTCTCCAAACCGCCGCAGCCCGTTTGGAGAGCTGCTGCCTTCGTCCATGTTTGATGAAAGCAGCAGCTCTCCAAACTGGGGGGTGGAAGTTCTTTTTTTTTTCCACTGGAGTATAAGCCAAAGTGGATTTTTCAGCCCAAAAAGTGGGCTGAAAAATTCGGCTTATACTCAAGTATATACAGTACCCTGTTTTCATGTAAAAAAAAACCTTAGGGCCACAGCCCATATTTTTAAAAACATTGCAAGTGAAAAGGCCATTCTAGATTGGAATGGCTATTTCTGCCCTCAAGAGACAATGAGGCGGAGCTAATGCCTCCCCTCAATGCAAGGGCCTGCTGCAAGGAGAGGCGGGTTGAACAAAGGCACATAGCAAGACTAATGGCCAGAAAGAACTCTGCCACAGCAAAGGAACAAATCTGACACCCCTATATAAGGGGATCCACACGCCTCACAAATTTGTTGGTGACAACTCACTGTTTACCTCACCATCATGTTTCTCAACTTCATAGATGCCTTGTTTGTTTTGTTTGAATACTTCTTTTTTTTTTTTTAGTAAAGATAAGACTTGCCTGCGTATCTGATTTCCGTGGATCAAGAGAGGACAGAAAGCCTTTTCATAGTGAATGTGGCCTTTCTAATTTATCTTACTATAGTCTTATAGTAATTCTCTCAGTCTTAGGAGGAAAATATTGGCAACCTATTTTTGAAAATATTACCAAGAAAGTGCATGGACTTAATTCTTGCAATTACCAGCAGTCAAAGTTGACTGGATGGGCCATAACATCAACAGATAATCTTTCTGTAGTGGGCAGGAACACATTGTTTTAAATTACTTTTGTAACCACTCAAGGTAGGTTAGCTCTAACTAGTACATATAGTCCACCTTCCTTTAAGCTCCCAGAGCAGAGATATACAGATGTTATGTCATGTTCCCATGTACAGGGTATTATAATACTCCTGGAGAAACCTAGGCAGGTTTTGAGAGTATTTTTACCTGTTTTGTTTTGAGGGGAGGGATTTCTCATTGAACCGTTAGCCCTCTTGGAGTGAGACTTATTTCCCATCATTTCCTATTGGAAGTTCATTGGAAACTTTTGAATGGTTTGCCCTGAATTTCAGCAACATTGATCTTGCAGTATTACAAGCTATGGTTTGTTCCACCATTGTGGAAAGGTATTTAGAATGCACATTTCGGCACCATATTAGGGCAAAGTTGGTTATACTGCTACAATCTAGCTCGATTACAACCAGTAGAATTACTGTACTACTGGCAATAAATCCAGCTGGAGATGAACAAGCCCTGAAGGCAAATGCAAACCATCTCACCCTTGGAGGGAAGGAATGGATTGTCTATCTTTTGCACTGGCAAGCAAGACAATAGATTTGGCTGTTACCAAAGTGAACATGGCCAGGCTTTCCCAAATATCCATGTCCAATTTATATCCAATTTATTTTTTACATACACATTTTTCTAAGCACAAAATTACTGAAGGAAATTTGTTCGTGCTGTTTAAGAATCTGTGAAAACTCATTTACATAGAAAAGTTTTCCCCTGAATAAGTTTTATGGCTCCCTGTGACTCCCAAATCAGCGGACTTTGTCCCTTTAGGATAGATGTTCTAATGTGGCAATATTTTTGATTTGATGCTTTATATTTGAGATCTTATATATTAAATTAAAAATTAATACCCTTTTATATATGTCAACCTTCTTGAGAGAACATTTACCGTTGAAGGTGGCTTGAAAATATTTTAAATAAGCACATCCTTTGTTAAATAGTGTTGGGGAAGAATCTGTTTTAGGAGTGGCTGGTTTTAAGATTTTAAGATACTTCTGATGATAGTATTCTCTGAATTATGTATTCTATTATTATAGTTTATGGGTATACCTTTTATTGCTTTAAGTGGCTTCCGGGTTTCCCCTTAGTAAGAAAATCATCTTCAACACACACTGTGTGTGTTTGTGTGTGTGTTTGTATGTGTGTGTGTGTGTGTGTAGGGAGACTAAGAGAATGCATATAGATCTCTTCCCAGTTCAGAAAGATTTCCTCCTTTTGTCGCCTATCTTTGCACAATAGTCTACCACTTTCAGAAAAATGATCTTATCAGCAAAGTAAGGAAGAAAAGGGAAATGAATTTTCACTCAATCCCCTTCTATAAGCAACTCCTAAAAATGAAATATCATCATGATTATTGTCAACATCACCTTAATCCACAACACCACTGTATTTATGCATGGCAACAGGAGGATCCGGTCAGGAGGGGAGCCTAGGTATTTGTGGAATAGAAATTTAAAATGGAGGCAGGCTGATAATAAAGGCATTTATAAGATGAATTAATTAAGAGCACTTTAATTATTAATTATATTCAGCCAAAGTTGCTGAACTATGAAGTCTGATTGAGGTGGCAGATTCAGGAGAGTTTGAAAGGCAAAGTTATGAGAGCATGGGGAGATCCTTGAGTTATACAGTAACTGGTGGTAATGAGGGATCAATCAAAATAACATTGGGCTGTAACCATCACCACCCCCCACACAAAAAATCACTAAATAACTTCAATAGCAGATGCTATTGCTGCCATTTAGGGGCTATCTGGTTTTTAATAGACCAGATAGGTTAGCCTTAAACTAGTTTTATCCATTTTACTATCTGTAAAGAATAGCAGACAACAGCATAGCTACTGTATTAGAGCTAGAAATCTCTAGGTCACGGGTCTCAAATTCGCCACGACGTATCGCAAAGTTTTTCACATTGCCGGAGCTGGGCTGGGCGCGGCCTCTGCATGATGCAACCGGCCTGTGGGCCAGCAGTTTGACATCCCTGTGTCTAGGTGGAAGCAAGGAATCCACACAGAACAAGACTTTCCTATTTTTTGGCACTCATCCATGTAGCAAAATACGTAAGGAGATATATTGGTACTGGGATGGATGCATGAATAAACACTTTAGATTTTGCGGGGCAGTGAACACATTTGAAAATATGATGTCAGTGCTCTCAACAAATGAATGGGAGTTGCTCTTTCATAACATGGCCCATTACAAAGCCATATCTACCAGAAGGTGATTAGTGAGACTAGTCAGCATATTGTCTTCATCTTTTTTTCTGAACTGGCTGGACAGGCTGGCTCACTTCCAAAATCTCCTTGAAAAAGACTAAAGTCACCTGTCATTTTTATTTCTCAGGAATGCCTCAAATGTGTGGCTCAAAGGAATTACTGAAAAAGAAAGATAGTATGAGGGGCTGAAATTTTGATTAGCAGCATACTGCTTTCACCTTTCATTGTGAAAAAATAATCAAATCATATGGGTCAGGTAGGTGCTGAGCATGGGGTCAGTGGGCGTCACATTGTTCAAAATTAGCAGGTGAATAGTGATATTCAACTACTTGGATCAATATAAATTTTAAATAGCCTATTAGCAAAATTCAGTGCTTGAATGCTGACTCATTCCTGAATATATGAGAAGAAAATTCAGGACTTTTAATGAAAATGGGGAAAAAAACACATCACTGGAAGGTGAAAAGATAAGATATTAATTTTAAATGAATGATTGTATGATTGATATTAAAGCCATCATGTAGACAATTTTCAATATTTTCTCCATGCGAGAAATTAAAACTCATCTTTAAGCCTGTAAATGGGAAACTCGGAAACTTCCTTCATGTAATAAGTAATGGGTGTTTGCTTACCCAAGAAAGAAACAGGAATTAAGGAAGGAAGGAAACAGATCCATGCCTTCATGGGATCTGTTTTTGGGCTAAATAATATGTGCAGTGGAGCAAAGAGTAGGAAATAACAAGCCAATAAATTAAATACATATGATAAGTCCCCGATTACATCTACTCAGCCCACCAAAATGGGAAGGCAGGGTACATTGCAAGTCCCGCTATTACTTGGATGAGTAACAAAGAAGTTAATTGGATGAATAACAAAACATCTTAGTTTTAATAAACTTTGGTCTAGTTGCCATGATTTAATCTCTTAAGATACTTTTGGCCTGGATGACTGAATATTCATTTGCAACATAAAGGAAGATTCAATCATCCAGGCCATTTTGGGGAGAAACCCCTTGCAGTTTGTATGGCAAGAGGTTGTTCTTTCCAATGGGTATCTGACTCTCTGCCTACCCAAATTTTCATTTTGACTGAAGAAGTTACTTGGAAGTTGCCATGATGTAACCTTTTAAAATATTTTTGCCCTGGATGATTGAGTCTTCATTTACATGTCCCACCTATTAAGGATGTACTATACATCTGGAGGGACTGTGACAATGGGCCTTCTCATTTTATATAGAACATAATTTCCCAGAGATATGATTGGCTGCCACCTTGTTGCTTTTCCTAAAGGTGCTGAAGATGTGGTTTTGTCAGGAGGTGGGAACCCCAAATGGAAATGGAACCTATCAAGTTGATAGGTTGGGGTGGGGAGCATAGGGATATTTAATGTTGTAAGCCACCTGGAACATTGGGACAGAACCTTGACAGCTCCATTTGGCTTGCCTGGGGTCAAAACATATAACTGGGCATCATCAGCATACTTATGTTACCAAACCTCACTGGTGGTTGACCTTAAACAGTGGTTTCGTATAGATATTGAAAAAGAGGCAAGAGAGAAACTAGAAACTGACAGCAAGAATTGACCAAGAGTAACACTATCAAGATAGAAAGAAGGAAAGATCACCAAGAGCACATTATGAGCAAATGGGTCTTGGATCTATCAAATCTTGGATCTATCAATCCCTATCAGGTTGAGTCATGAAAGCGAAAAGGGGATATCTACGAGAGCGAGATTCGAACAGCTTGATACAATGGTCAGATATGGGAGATTTCGTGCTATACCGTACAATGAGCGTCTCTGCATTTGCGGAGCGGCAGAGGTAGAGGACCTGGCTCACATCCTATTTGACTGTTGCCTGTATAAGAGGGTGAGAGACAGGTATCTTGGTCTATATACCAAACGAATGACCCATTGGGATCCCCATATCAAAATAACTTACCTTATGTCCGGCCAGAACTTGAAAAGAACATTCAACGTAGCACAGTATTTAAACAAAATGATCCAGTTAAGATCTGCATATGTGGGACTGATTGGTGTAGATTGTAAGGGCGACTCCGAAATATAATGTTACCATATTTTATCTATATCTTAAATTTGTATTTTATTACTATTTTAACTTAAATTGTATTTTAATTCCATTTTAAATTGTATTTTATCAAATTCCATTTCGGATTGCTTTTATCTAGTTTTGGTGATGGTTTGTTGCTGGAACTTTGTACTTTGATATGGCCCAAGGGCTAATCAATAAAGTTGTTGGGATATCTGAATCTAAGACTAATTGTGACTTGTGAAAGCAAGAGGAAAATTAAGTTTGGCAGAGCTCAGGATGATATTAAGGAAAAAAAAGGCAGAAAGGAAAAAATGGTGCTTGGAGTTTAGGGAGCAAATCTTTATTTAATTTAATTTAATTTAATAACATTTATATACCGCCCTTCTCCCTGAGGACTCAGGGCGGTTCACAGGGCAGAATAAAATAGCAAATACAAACATTAAAAAAAGATTAAACAATTGCCCTAGTTAAAAACAATAGAAGTACAATTCTAAAACCCCAAGATAAAATTAAAAGACCAAAGATAAAACAACCCCACCGATCCCCATCAGGCTAGGCCAGCTTGTACAAACAAAAATGTCTTGAGATCGCGACGAAAGGAGCGAAGATCGGGCGCCATCCGGAGCTCTACCGGTAGCTGATTCCACAGCTCCGGAGCGCCCACAGAGAAGGATCTCCCCCTGGGGGCCACCAATCGACATTCTCTGATCGGTGGCACCCTGAGGAGGCCCTCTCTGTGGGAACGCACAGGGCGCAGGGAGCTTGATGCCGGCAGCAGATGTTCCCTGAGGTACTCCGGCCCCATGCCATGGAGGGCTTTAAACACCGTTACCAGTACCTTGAATCTCACCCGGAAGACAACTGGCAACCAATGCAGCTCACGGAGCAGAGGTGTAACGTGGGAGTATCGGGAGACTCCCAACACCACTCTCGCGGCTGCATTCTGTACCAGTTGGAGCCTCCGGGTGGTCCTCAAGGGCAGCCCCATGTAGAGAGCGTTGCAGTAGTCCAGACGAGAGGACACGAGCGCATGAGTGACCGTGCACAAATCATCCCGGCTAAGATAGGGCCGCAACTGGCGCACCAGGCGAACCTGGGCGAAGGCCCCCCTAGTCACAGCTCCTATATGGTCTTCCAAGGTGAGCCGTGAATCTAGGAGGACTCCCAAGTTGCGAGCCCTGTCTACGGGGGGTAATAGTTCACCCCCCATAGCCAGAGGTGGAATGTCCGAATAAACCCGGGATGAAGGTATGCAAAGCCACTCAGTCTTGTCGGGGTTGAGTTGAAGTCTGTTCCTCCCCATCCAGACCCGAACTGCCTCCAGGCAACGGGACATCACGTTGAGGGCATCACTGGGGTGGTTTGGGGTCGAAAAGAAAAGTTGGGTATCATCAGCGTACTGATGATACCCAACTCCAAAACCACGAATGATCTCACCCAGCGGCTTCATGTAGATGTTGAACAGGAGAGGCGAGAGGACCGACCCCTGAGGAACTCCACAAATGAGAGACCTCGCGGTCGACCTCTGCCCCGCTGCCAACACCGACTGCGAACGTCCCAAGAGATAGGAGGAGAACCACTGTAAAACTGTGCCTCCCACTCCCAGTCCCCTGAGACGCCGCAGCAAGATACCATGGTCGATGGTATCGAAAGCCGCCGAGAGGTCTAATAGGACTAGAACAGAGGAATGCCCCCTGTCCCGAGCCCTCCAGAGATCATTCACCAGCGCGACCAATGCCGTCTCCGTGCTGTGCCCGGGCCTGAAACCCGATTGGTACGGGTCTAGATAATCCGCTTCATCCAGGACCAGAGGGAGCTGATGCGCCACCACACTCTCAACAACCTTCGCAAGAAAGCGAAGGTTGGAGACAGGACGAAAGTTGTTCAATACAGCTGGGTCCAGGGCAGGCTTCTTGAGGAGAGGCCTCACCACCGCCTCCTTCAAGACGGCGGGGAAGATACCCTCACTCAAAGAAGCCGATATAACTGCCTGGAACCAGCTGCGTGTCCTCTCCCGGGCTGCATAGACCAGCCAGGAAGGGCATGGGTCCAATAAACAAGTGGTGGTGCTCAGCCTCCCCATGATCCTGTCCACTTCCTCCGGAGTCACAGAATCAAACTCCTCCCAGGTGATATCGACAAGACCACCCGTGTCCTGATCGTCAGACTCTGCCCAGTCAGAGTCCAGACCGGTCCGAATCCGAGCGATTTTGTCCGACAGATGTTGGTTAAACTCCTCGGCACGACCCTGCAAGGGATCCTCCCTCACCTCCTGATTTAGGAGGGAGCGAGTCACCCTAAACAGGGCGGCCGGGCGATTATCTGCGGACGCAATAAGGGTGGCGAAGTGGTTAGACCTCGCCTCCCTTATTGCAGCGAGATAAGACCTAATGTAGGCTCTTAGTCGCAATCGGTCGGATTCGGATCGGCTGGACCTCCAACTGCTCTCTAGGCCCTGTCTCCGACGCTTCATCTCCCGGAGCTCCGCAGAGAACCATGGAGCTCGACGGGATCTGCACCGGGTCAGGGGCCGCAGGGGTACAACTCAGTCAAGAGCCTCAGTGGCCATCCTTTCCCAGGCTTCCACTAAGGCATCGGCCGAGCTGTGAGCAAGGGAGGCAGGTGGGGACCCCAGCGCCGCCTGGAACCTCTGGGGATCCATTAAGCGTCTGGGGCGGTACCATTTATGACCAAGCCAAAGCACACAGAAGGAAGTTTTTATTTTTATTTATTTATTAAAGTTTGTTTGCTGCCTATCTCACTGCGAGGAGACTCCTTACATAACACGCCCCCTTTTTTACTTGAAGCCTATTGTTATTGAGACTTATAGAGGAGGGTTTGTTTCTTGGTTTCTGCAAGATGTCTCCTAACATTTTTTAAAAAAACACACAATTGTTTTGAGTTTCATTTTTAAAAAAATGTGGCAATAAGAGGCAAGCTTGCTTGATTGGCACTTTATATGAGAAGCCATGATTGTTCTGTACATATATTGTAGCTCTGTGTAGAAGGAAGCACCCAGTGAACCTTGGTTTTATTTTTCCCATTTCTTATATCCTGCTCTTCATCCTATAGCAATCATAACTATTTAATGGAATTCTCAGCCTCTGAAATCTTGTGGTTTCTTTTAATCCAGGGAAAGTATATGATTTCAAACATCTGATCGATGTCTGCTAACCCTGCTTAGTATTTTTGAAAGTGTTTCCCAAAAAATATGCATAGCATGCTCCTTTTGAATGCTTTGTATGTCTCTGATTGCAAACTTCAATGTAAAACATGGCTGGGAAGTGAGAATCACTCTTCTGAGAATCAGAGCAGGTGGGAATATTAAACTACAATGATTTCTTTCTCACCCACCTGCAAACAACAGTGCCAAAATGTTCTGACATATCTATTAAGTGTCTTTGTAGTTGAAAAGCCAAAGGCATTCCAATTTTTTTACATCTGACAATTCAGGATGCAACAAGTTTTTTTCCTTAGAAAAAAACAACTGCAGAGTATTCATGACAAGATTATTTTCGTTTTACTAAACCTTCATTCATATTTCTCCTATATCACTTTGCCTCCAAATATTCACAAGGTCTTCTCTGCACAGCATGGGAACTCGTTGGCCTCAGACTTAAGGAAGTCAAAGCTCCAAGCTGGATGTCCTCTTCCTTTTTCATTTGTTCCTCGTTCTTTTGTGCTGTAATAAAATATTTGTGCTGTTTCCATTGATCACTGACATTTCAGCCTTGCCTAGGAGCTTTCAGAAAACGGAAGGCTTGTCCAAGGTTGAATTTCAAAAGCCTAACTAGGACTGACACTCGCCCTGGAGAGGTGGCCCATCAGAAAAATTGGAAGCTTCTTTTCTTCAAAAGGATCTTCAAACTTTGCACCCTTGAGCTACTCAGTGCTTACTCAACACTCTATGAAGCACCAAAATGGTCAGGCGTATGCTATAATGCAGCATACACAAGCTAGGACTCTATAACTGTGTCACAACATTCGGTGGTGTCATGGTATACTAGTATACTAGTATATTGCAATCCAGTATACAGGATTGCAACCTATATACTGGCAGACAATCTGCCCCTTTAAAAAGGTGAAAGCTAGGAGTCAGGAATGCTGTAACCATGGGTTTCAGGGTGCCTGCTGGCCTTAACACCCCCCCCCCAAATAGTCTGCAAATTGCATAAAAGAAAATACAGTGTATGATAATGATTAAAGCCTAGATTGTGGGAACATTGACATTTAGTGATGACATATACAATTATAAGGTCACCTTTAAACTTTTGGATGACAGATTTTTATTTTTTTTGCAAATGACCAGAAATCACATCTTTACATCTAGAAAAAACAAATTACTTGACAATAGTCATTTACAAACTATCAGCAACCCCTACGGAGATAGGTTTATCTGGAGACAGCTTAATTTTATAGAGATCCATTCAACCCGGAAGAAGAAAGGGTCTATTGTCAATTGGGTTTGTCACCCTTCTTAATCCAGAGCAACTTTATTAATATCAGTGGAACACAAGAAAACACAAGACTTCAAAAAGATTATTTCCGAAAATAAACAATAACTAGTGTAGTTTTTACTGGATCATACTTTTTACAGTACTGTACTTACTAAACTGCAAAAGCCTCACCTTAATACAGCGGTATTCAGACTTGGCCCTTTTGTGATTTGTGGACTTCAACTCTCAGAATTCCTGAGGAATTCTGGGAGTTGAAGTCCACAAGTCACAAAAGGGCCAAGTTTGAAGACCCCTGCCTTAATATGTCAATCAAACAGGGATATGTAAAGAAAGCCTCCTCCCTGGTAAGCCAACAGCTCAGAGGGTTTTCTCTAGAGTAAAATGGCTGATGACTATGCTCCTGAGTCAGTTCTTTCCATGAATGCTGGGAGAAGAGTTTGGGCTCAATCCACTACAACCCACAACTTGTGCCATTCAGAGGAGCCTGTCTACCAAATTTATTACAATAGCCAAAGTGGAATAATAGGAAATGCAGCTTATTGAACTTCAGCTTGCAGTTTTGTTCACTTTGAATTGAGAAAGCAAGCTGACCAGATGTTTATCTTCTGTTCAATTTTTTCCAATCTGCCACCTTTCAAAAGTACAACATCCAATAACCTCCTGCAATCCTAAACTATCTGGAGGATGCCAGACTGATGTGGGATTGCCTAATCCAGTGTTTCTCAACCTGGGTAAGTTTTAAGATGGGTGGACTTCAACTTCCAGAATTCCCAAGCCATCATGCTTCTGGGAGTTGAAGTTCACACTTAAACATGCCAAGATTAAAAAAAACCCAGTGGTCTAGACTCTAGACCGATATGTCTATCAAAATATAAGTGTCCTTTGAATTCTACTTCTGGTTAGGTAACAGAATTCTAAGCACAGAACATTGTGTCAAAATATCTATATACTACAGCACAGTATGGAAATGGTGGAAAAGGTTTACGAATTTATGAAGATTTATGAAGATTATGAATAAACATACATGAAAGTGACAGATGCTGAAAAGGTCACCGTAGTTTGCTGGTTCTCAGGTGCCCACCATTTCCCTTTAGAATTTTTGCAAGGAGGCAATAAGATATTTCATTTTGTCTATGCACGTATCTTTGCAGTTGTCATTACGTGCAAATCAAATATGCCAATGCCTTATTTTTTACACTGAGCTTTATGGCTGAGTACTTTCCACATAATGTTTCATTTCAATCAGAAAAAAATATATTGCAATGGGGGAAGGGAATGTACTATGAAAAGTGGTGAGTGAGCTTATTTGCAAGTCAAGCGTAATCGCCATATCATGTGCAGTATTTGACAATAGCATGTCAAAATCACACTTCTCAGCACATTATTTTTATTTATTAACAACGGCTGAAAATATGATTCTGCAGTTTAGTCAAATAGCAGTCTACTCAAAGCTTCTGGTTAGCATTTAAAAGTAGTCCAGGTTAATTATTTTGTGTGTCTTGCTCAGGGATTTCTCGTCATTCCTGGATTTAAGATAAATGTAGTTGCTTTATCAGGTGATAAAAGATAAATGTTCTGCCTAGAATGATGATTTTTGTCTCAGACAATACCTAGTTTGACAACTGATGCAGCATTTAAACAATGGCAAAATGCTATGTCTAAGTTTGCATGGTAAGGGAAAAAGCCACACATTAAAAATAAGAATGCCAAGGAAAGAGGACGATTTTGTTTAACTGATTTGAAATGGTATTTTGCAACTTTCTGTTTAGTTTGGATGAAAAAGTTAGAAGGGCACGATCTGAGATATGGGTCACATGGATATGAATTTATAGTTCATGTTTTTTTAAAATAATTTGGTAGGATAGATTGTAGAAAGAGGGCCACAATGTAACTTTAGAGAGAGAGGTTAAAGTATAATTGTTCTTACAACTGATGCAAAGAAGACCAGAAGCTACTTTTTTTATATCTTTCTCTATATCCTTGTCAAGAGCTGGGGGAATCAGGAGATTCAGGCAGTTCAAATGAGTATAAAGATTTATTGCAAGCTGAAGCTGTCTACAAAAATCTGACCTATTAACGGTCAAGGGAAATTAGCAGGAGTTAAGAAAGGAATTCAAGGTGGGCTGGACCTAGATCTTTTGTGGGATGCAGGTACTCATGACTGATGACACGTTTAACTCCTTCCTCAGGCTCAGCCTGGTCATCTCCTACATCCATTTTTCTTTTCTTTTTTCTACTTTTCTTCTTTTTGTTCTTTTATTTTTGTCTTTTGTTTCACATTTTTCTTCTTTTTCATTCGGTTTTAGTTTGTATTAGCCCTTATTATTGTTAAACTTTTCAGTAAAATTGTTTATTTATATACAGTTGCAAGAAAAAGTATGTGAACCCTTTGGGATTATGTGGTTTTTTGCATGAATTGGCCATAAAATGCGCTCTAAACGTCATGTAAGTCACAACAATAGAAAAACACAGTCTGCTTAAAATAATACTACACAAACATTAGCTGTTGTCATGTTTTAATTGAAGATAAAATGGAAACATTCACAGTGCAGGATGGAAAAAGTATGTGAACCTTTGGACTTAATAACTGGTTGACCCTCCTTTGGCAGCAATAACCTCAACCAAACGTTTCCTGTAGTTGCAGATCAGACCTGCACAACGATCTGGAGTAATTTTGGACCACTCCTCTGCACAAAACTGTTTCAGTGTAGCAATATTCTTGGGATGTCTGGTGTGAATCGCTCTCTTAAGGTCATGCCACAGCATTTCAATCAGGTTGAGGTCAGGACTCTGACTGGGCCACTCCAGAACGTGTATTCTGTTCTGTTGAAGCCATTGTTTTGTTGAATTACTTGTATGCTTTGGGTCATTGTCCTGTTGCATCACCCATCCTCTGCGGAGCTCCAGTGGCGGACAGATGGTCATACGTTTTCCTGCAAAATGTCCTGATAAACTCTGGAATACATTTTCCCATCAATGACAACAATCCGCCCAGGCCCTGAGGCAGCAAAGCAGCCCCAAACCATGATGCTCCCTCCGCCATGTTTTACTTTGGGGATGAGGTTTTGATGTTGCTGTGCTGTGCCATTTTTTCTCCACACATAGTGTTGTATGTTTTTCCCAGACAACTCAATTTTGGTTTCATCTGTCCACAGTATATTTTGCCAGTAATGCTGTGGAACATCCAGGTGCTCTTTTGCAAACTTCAAACATGGACAGATGAAACCAAAATTGAGTTGTCTGGGAAAAACACACAACACTATGTGTAGAGAAAAAATGGCACAGCACAGCAACATCAAAACCTCATCCCCAAAGTAAAACATGGTGGAGGGAGCATCATGGTTTGGGGCTGCTTTGCTGCCTCAGGGCCTGGACGAATTGTTGTCATTGATGGGAAAATGTATTCCAGAGTTTATCAGGACATTTTGCAGGAAAACGTACGACCATCTGTCCGCCACTGGAGCTCCGCAGAGGATGGGTGATGCAACAGGACAATGACCCAAAGCATACAAGTAATTCAACAAAACAATGGCTTCAACAGAACAGAATACACGTTCTGGAGTGGCCCAGTCAGAGTCCTGACCTCAACCCGATTGAAATGCTGTGGCATGACCTTAAGAGAGCGATTCACACCAGACATCCCAAGAATATTGCTACACTGAAACAGTTTTGTGCAGAGGAGTGGTCCAAAATTACTCCAGATCATTGTGCAGGTCTGATCTGCAACTACAGGAAACGTTTGGTTGAGGTTATTGCTGCCAAAGGAGGGTCAACCAGTTATTAAGTCCAAAGGTTCACATACTTTTTCCATCCTGCACTGTGAATGTTTCCATCTTATCTTCAATTAAAACTTGACAACAGCTAATGTTTGTGTAGTATTATTTTAAGCAGACTGTGTTTTTCTATTGTTGTGACTTACATGACGTTTAGAGCGCATTTTATGGCCAATTCATGAAAAAAACCACATAATCCCAAAGGGTTCACATACTTTTTCTTGCAACTGTAGTATATATATATATACATATATACATATATACATATGTATGTATGTATGTATGTATGTATAACACACACATACACAAAATCTAAATCAGGACTTGTTTTTGTTTTATGTAGGCAATCCCATGACTGACTTTACTCAGAAGACAGAAGTAATCATATAGTAGAACTCAGGATTTCAATAAGTTAATACAGAATTATTGGAAACCTAAGAATTTCTGCCTGGGATCCCTAGCATGTTTGTCAAGAATGGCTAACCTTTGTCTGTCAGAGATGCTCTTATTATTGGAAAAGGGGTAGATACAGGGCAGAAGAAATAGGAATGAATTTGCAGGTTGGCTAGGCCAAGTACATGCACATAGGGAAGGCAAGGAATATATTCCTTTGGAAATCCAGCCAAGACTTTTTTATATACCTAGTTCCTGAAAAAGCAAGAACCAATTTAGAGCAATTGTGATCAGGCAAGTTTCTGAAAGCCACAAAACCCGTGTTCACAGATAACGTAGTTGCCTATCCCTGATGTTAGTTTATGATGATGTTTACAGCTGACATCTTGATTGGGCGAATGAATACCTATATGCCCTTTCCATAGGTTCCTTCTGAATGTCACTCATGCTTGCTGCCTTTCCCTCTTCCTAACTGCTATAGCTCTCCAGGTCTTGGGCCAAGAGGCATCTCCAGTTTCCTTGAGAATGGGTTGTGTTTTCTGCCTGCTTAAAGGGGCAATTCTAAGAGCTGTAAACTATTTATAAAAATTGTCAGAATTTTACTGGAAAGGCACCCCTTTTGAGCTGGAAAGTCTTTCTAATTATATTTATTTATTTATTTATTTTAATTTTAATTCCATTTATATCCCGCCCTTCTCCGAAGACTCAGGGCGGCTTACAAGCTTAGCAGTAGCCTTCATTCTATGTATATGCCTGCTTATTAGGGCTTTCACACACACCCCCAAGCGGCATTATTACAAAGTCAGCTTAATTGCCCCCAACAATCTGGGTCCTCATTTTACCTACCTCGGAAGGATGGAAGGCTGAGTCAACCTTGAGCCTGGTGGGACTCGAACCTGCACTAATTATAGTCTCAAATACTTCATCCTTGAGTAAAACAACTGAGATACTGATGACTTTGCATGTCCAGATGCATCTAGATGATATTTCACTCAGGATATGGTACCAAGACTGTTTTGGTTGCCTTGGAAGTCATCTTGAGTCCTTTGGTAAGGTTGGCCCTTCGGGACACTGTTTTGCAAAGAGGTTCAGTTATCTAATTAAGATGTGTTCAGAAAGTTGTTATGGGGGTCTAAATGAACAACACCTAAGGTATGCCACAGGATTCCACTGTCAACTGTTCAAATAGACCAGTTTGGTCAAGAAACTGACTCCACAAGTTTGATGGCAATTATTCTTCATTGATGTAAACTAGAGTAACAGAAGCTTAAAAGGGTAAGCTTATTCCCTTCCCTGCCTGCCTCTTCTATACCAGGAAGTTGAGACAAAACCAACCCAAGTTTCTTTTTTTAAAATACTTTTGACACTTTTTAAAAATACTTTCCACATTTCTTGACGCTTTTGTAACCATGCTACATAGTTTCTCCAAGGTTATCCACACAACTCTCTTTTCCTATGCTACTCAAAACTGCTGCATGACCTCACTTAGATCTCTAGAGTGAAATGACCATAGAAAATTTATATCATCCAGGTTGACTACTACATATTTTCCTGCCTAACTCCAGGAAACAATCCATATCCTATAACATTGCCTAAACTCAATAATTCTTCTTCCTAAGAATAATGATATCTACCACTCAGAGCTGTAATTGTGAGATGAGAGGTTGTATAAATCAGTCAAACAAAAAACAACAACAAATGAACAAGTAGGCTATTGTGTAGTGGGTTCTGGAGAGCAGGAAGGATGCCGAGACGATGAGTACAGCATGGCAGATCTTTATTAGGTGGCTGTACTGGGAAATAGGGGTTACCTGCCCTCCTTTTATACCTGGCCAGGTGAGCAGCCGGCCAATCGGTTTGAACCTCTGTTTCCCGCCGAAACTGGGTTCCTGCCAAAACAGTTACAGTTAAACACCCCCTGGTGGTGACTGCTATGTAAGTGTGTATGTGTTCTCTTCACCTGGATACATAACATAGGCTATAAACAGAGGAATAGATGAGGGGATGAGCAGTGAGTTTAGAGAAATTAGTGATTTGTTGGAGAAAAGGGTGAATTGAGAATAACAGAATTCCTGCAAGTAACTTTCTGTTCAAATGTGGAACATACCTGTATCTTGGCTATTTTCTCTATCTTTTATCTTTGCACACATACAAAGTTCAAAGCTGTTTAATTATGTTTTTTTTCCCTTGGTGCCAGAGTCTTCTGCGAAGGCAGGGCCTGTCTGCACCCTGGTGTGGTAATAGTTATTGGCCGCATTATCAGGGTGAGGGAATCCTCTGTTGCAGTAATCAATTGGATGGAAGAGACATTGACACTAAAGACAGAAGGACTGTTAGTAGATAGAAAGCTGTATTCCGGGATTGTTCTAGATGGGGTTTCAACACAATTGTGATTCACAATTGAGAAATGCTACCTGGCCTCCAACAGTGAATGGATTTGCAAGTGGTGACTGATGAGAAGCACATATGCACAATTACAAACAATACATCAAATGCAATTGTCATGGTTCCAGTCTGGTTTAGTGAT
This sequence comes from Vipera ursinii, assembly GCF_947247035.1. NCBI lineage: Eukaryota > Metazoa > Chordata > Lepidosauria > Squamata > Viperidae > Vipera > Vipera ursinii. Next base: position 141,654,233 of record NC_139513.1, on the reverse strand, counting down.
AGTTATCAGCATCTTGATCACAAACTGTCTTGGAATATTTTAATATGACCAATATATGACTATTATAATTATAAATGGTGCTGACCAGTAAAAGATACAGGAAACAAATGAAATCTATACTTTAAGATCTTCACAAATTACCAATTGCCTATTGGACCTAAAGTGCTTGTATTGACCTTTATGCCCTAAACAGCTTAGAGTCTGATTATCTATACAGAATCACTTATTTTGTTATGAATCTACTAAGTTATTTCAGGCAGAACCTCTTCTAAAGTGCTTCCAGTGTCAGAAGCTCAGTTATGCAGGATATATTTATTTCCACTCTTCTAGAATTTCGGATGATGATGAAAACCATCTTTGTTACTCAGTTTGAAATTGTTAATTATTATAGTGCTTGATTTTAAACTGCATTTAAAAGGGAGTGATTAGTGATGAGGAGAAATTAGTGTAATTGAATAATGCATTTGAATCATACTTTTCTAGTTCTACATTTTAAACTAACACACAAGCCAAAACAGATATCGTTCAAAAATCATAGTTTGAAAGAAATGTAATGCAGTTTGCTCATTTTTTTAAAAAAAAGAAGCATATTAAGAGCAATTAACAATGCAAACATTCATTATGTTAATCTACAGGAATGCATTATATCGGGTAAATTTTCTCCAGAAATTGTAAATACCAAGCAAAACTGCAAACAGTAAAGTATATAGTTTGTAGAAAAGTGCACCAAAAATACATATGCAAGTTTTTGCAAACTTTTTAAAACAATGAAATTCAATGAAGCAAATTGGATAGATTTGCAAAAAGAAGAAAAGGAGAGAGGTCAGAGCCAACACTCTCTTAGAGATTGACAAGTTTAAAACATTTGAGGAAGTTGATTATAAGTTGCCAATACTTCTTTACTCTATTTCTTTTTTAAACCATAAGTTGTACGGACTTAACCTCCCAAAATTAATTCTGGGAGTTAAAGTCCAAACATCTTAAAATTGCCAAGGCTGAGAAATGATGCTGTATTCATTCCATTGGCTGCTTTAGAATAGGTACAGCATTTGACTTGGGTGCAAGAACTAAGTTTTTTTTTAAACAAGACTAGTCTTGTTTAAAGACTAGTCTTTTAAACAAGACTGCTCCTTGGTGGAGCAGTGGGCTAATGCCTCCTTAAGTAACACCAGCTGCCTGCAATTAGTGCAGGTTCGCATCCCACCAGGCTCAAGGTTGACTCAGCCTTCCATCCTTCCGAGGTAGGTAAAATGAGGACCCAGATTGTTGGGGGCAATAAGCTGACTTTGTAATAATGCCGCTTGGGGTGTGTGTGAAAGCCCTAACAAGCAGGCATATACATAGAATGAAGGCTATTGCTAAGCACATTGGTTTGTGCTTCTTAGATTGTAAGCCGCCCTGAGTCTTCAGAGAATATATACTATTTCAAGATAACCAAATCCAGGATCCAGATTGTTGGGGGCAATTAAGCTGACTTTGTAATCATGCCACTTGGGGTGTGTGTGTGAAAGCCCTAATAAGCAGGCATATACATAGAATGAAGGCTACTGCTAAGCTTGTAAGGCACCCTGAGTCTTCAGAGAAGGGCGGGATATAAATGGAATTAAAATAAAATAAATAAATAAAATTGTAGTTGGAATTAGGTTAATTGTTTAAAGTGCCACTTTGAAGCTCAGCAAAATGTGCTAGCTTAGATGGTTGAATGGAGCAGTTGACAACTTATGTCTTTCTTCCCTCATATTCTATGTCTTATTGAGGATGCTGAAGCATTGATTACTTATTTTCAGTGACTCTTGGACATTTAGTTAGCATGTTTCAAGCTGACAAATAGTCTACAAGATAGTTTGCTTGCAATACATATAACTGTGTCACAATTCTAGAGTGGAAACTATTTCACGATGGAAATGTCGTGTGAAATTACCTGGGCAGAATCTAATATATAATGTAGAATATGGGAAAAAGTTAAGTCTATCCTACAAGTGGTCAGGAATAAGTAATCATTTGAGGGCAATACACTGGGGTGATCAGGTGATTTGTTAAACCTGAATTAGCTCATTCATATAAGACATTTAGCTACTTGTTCTGCATTTGGTGGAATTTATTTACTCAAGACTCATAAAGCTGTTGTGTGCTAGCTGTTGTCGTCCTCTGAGGATAATAAATCTTTGAAGCAAGGGATATTGAATGAACATATTTGTATTATGTGCACCCATCTTCAATGGGAAATGGCACTCCAGAGACTGAAGATATTACATCCAAACTCAGAGAGAATAAGAAACATTATTCTCTAAAGGGGATGTTATATTCAAAGAAATTCAAAGATAACTAACTAGTTTTGATGTTGTTGAGAAAAGAAAAAAATCTTTGATAGAATATTATGCTATGGTGTTTGACTTTTGTATTAATTTAGTGCCTTTGTTTATAAGCCATTAAAAGCTATGAAAAAATAGGCATACCTGGACATGCAGCTGCCTTAACCACTGCCCTTGAAATATGAGAAATTGGACATTGTTTCCAGTAAAAGGGGCAGGAGTAGGCAGAATGCTTGTTCCCATAACAGCGACTTGCAGTTGGACCAGAAAAATGGGGCCTGGATAGTGTGTCGCAATAATGACTTTTAGAGAAACTGGATTGAAGTTAGTAGTTGGGAAAATATGCATTAAATCCAGGAAGCAGAAAGACTGAGAGAGAAAACACACACACACACACACACACACACACACACACACACATACACACACATAGAGAGAGAGAGAGAGAGAGAGAGAGAGAGAGAGAGACTCCTCCCTAGTTCACCAGAATGTAAAAGGGAGGGTGGAGAAAATTCAGGCTTTCAAGACTCTGTTGCAATAGGTTATGTAAATAAAGTTTAGTTCCAGTCAGATCTGCAGCATCTGTTTCCTAACCCGGCCTACTTCAGAAGGCTGGCATCATGCCAACCATGTCTATATAATACCTTTATTCTGTGAGCTACACTGGTTATCAGGAGGCTTCTTGGTACCATTCAAGGTGATGGTTATCACCTACTGCTAAGCTTGTAAGCCGCCCTGAGTCTTCGGAGAAGGGTGGGATATAAATGGAATAAAATAAAATAAAATAAAATAATAAAATAAAATAAAATAAAATAAAATAAAATAAAATAAAATAAAATAAAATAAAATAAAATAAAATAAAATAAATAAAATAAAATAAAATAAAATAAAATAAAATAAAATAAAATAAAATAAAATAAAATAAAATAAATAAAAAATAAAGCCTTTGATGGCATAGGGCCTGTTTATCTGAAATATTGTCTTCTGTAATCTCTGCCCAGCCTATATGATTGGACAGAGTTAACATACTCCAGTTCCCTTCCATTAAGCCATGTCATGGGGATAGGATCTAGGAAGTGTGTGCCATCTTTGTCACAGTCCTTCCCTCTGGAATATCATCCCCACAGAGATTTGTCTGGTCTTCACCCTAGCCATATTGCTCTTTCCCTAAGTTTTCAGTCAGACTGAGCGGCATTCCTGTATATTGTATTGTTTCAGAATGCCGCTTTCTTCTTCCTTATATTGGGGGGTTTTTTTATTTGTATTTTAGAAATTTTAACGGGACGCGGTGGCTCAGTGGGTTAGGACGCTGAGCTTGTCGATCAGAAGGTTGGCAGTTTGGCGGGTCGAATCCCGAGTGCCGTGTAACAGAGTGAGCGCTTGTTACTCGTCCCAGCTTCTGCCAACCTAGCAGTTCAAAAGCACATAAAAATGCAAGTAGAAAAATAGGGACCACTACGGTGGGAAGGTAACAGCGCTCTGTGCGCCTTTGGCGTCTAATCATGCCGGCCACATGACCACGGAGACGTCCTTGGACAAACGCTGGCTCTTCGGCTTTGAAACGGAGATGAGCACCGGCCCCTAGAGTCGGAAACGACTAGCACGCATGTGCGGGGGAACCTTTACCTTTACCTTTAGAAATGATTTTATAGCATGCCACCAGAGTCCCCATGAAAACGGATGGTCTTATAAGTTAAACAAACAAATAAACTACGCATGTATACATGAGCTAGGCTGTGCAAATGTCAAGATGATATTGTTAGGATGGGACAACTAAGTCATATAAATAAAGAATCCTCTCTCTTGAGTTTTTGACTTTCAGTCTCTAAGGTGTGTAAGCTTGGGGTCAGGTAAAGGAAGGCTGCAGCAGTTTTCTTTTGTTGTCTCTTTATTTGGGACTGGAAGAAAATTCCACATACGGTATTAGGCATAGGCTGAAGCTCTGCGAGGGAACCTAGATAACATAGATTTTGCCAAAACAGACTCTGAATTCTAAAAATGCTCCAAACTCACCTGAATAGCATAGGAAAGTTAGAAATGGCCAGCAAATAATTACAGTTCTGATCAGCAGTCAAATGTAAGGTAAAATTGAATCCTGAAATTTATGATTGGAAATCCTTCTCCAACTTTACTGCAATCTTCTCCAACTTTACTGAAAGCTAAAAAATAATTTAAAACATCTGGAACGATATCAAGGGAGGTAAATTCTGGTTTTCAATATTTCAGTCATGTTGATATTCTAGATTTCATCTGTCAACATTCTGTACTTTTGAAGTGCTAAAATAGTAATATTTAAATTCTATCTGCAGGCACAAGGAATGAATGGAAGGGAAATTTGGATTCAGAATCCTAGCATGCAGCAAGAATTTTTTATGAATACTAGCCAGATTCTAAGATCTTGGACTCAATTTTAATTAGAAGCATGGCAATCCTCAAAAATCCATTTTATTTTGCTTGGCACTTTGGCATTTTTACTAAAATCCTAAATAAATGTTCACCAGATGAAATAGCATTTATTTATTTTTTTAAAAAATGTGCAAAGTGGTCAGTGGTTATAATTCACAACCAATTTATTTTCCATTACCCTGGAGAATAATTATGGGGGAATGAAGGGAGAAACGGGATATATGTTTAGCTCTTTCAGAGTGGAGCCTGTTAAATGGCTCTTCATTAGGCAAATGCATTTTCCCTTTGGTTGAATACTATAGCAGATGTATTGTTCGCCCACTTGGTGATTTTAATCTGCTTAGATAATAATAACAACAGTAGTAACAAATATATGGTTTGTTGTTAGAATTTGGAATAGATACTGAACTTTCTATTATTTCAGTTTATGATGCTGCATACAAAACTGATGAGGTTAGGAATTATTTTTAAACACCAGGAAAACAGATGATGAATGCAAACACATTTTCACACATTAATTTGTCAGAAACATATGTGCGAAAGAAACAAAATATTAAGCATGCAATGTTGTCTTCCTTTAAGTTACAATGTATGTTCAGAGAGATAACATATGTCAACAATTTGGTCATGTTCACAGTTAAAACTAAACATTTGCTCTGAGTCACGAGCCATGTTGTTTTTGCTGGCTATTCCAATGCTAGGCTATTGTTGATTGTGTCTTTAAGAATGGTTGCATGGAGAGCACTGAATAACCATTCTGAATTGAGAGAGAGAGAGACACTTGAATATTTATACATAAACACAAGGAAGGAAAGAAAGAAGATGCTAAAACTATGTATGCTGCATTCCCTCTTATTTCAATAGTGATTTCAAAAGGAAAACACGGTGGAATTTCCTCTTTGATTACTGCAAATGTGGAATCATTTTTAACTGTCATAATTTTAATTACTTTGCATTATGAGTAACCACCCACTGTATCTTTTTTACACAAAGTGAATGAAAACAATGAAGACATAAATGGCTGAAACTTCATATCTGATTATGCTGCGTTCAGCACCAGTTTTGGTAAGACTGCATAACTGAATGGGGAAGTTATTTATTTATGCGCTGACATAAATTCAGTGATCATATATTCAGATGTTTGAACTTGGATGATTCATTGACACATGCAAGTTATGAGCATGATGTTTCAAGTCATCTAGTTTCAATAAGAATATGCACGCAGGCAAAAAGCACCAGGAAGCCAGCAGGATAACACTTTATTAGATAGATTGATAGGCTCTTAACATCCACATAATAACTTCATGTATGTTAGGACTTAGGTGTGGCTTTGCATTTTTCATGGCATTGGTAAATATAACTAGTATTGATTAACCCAAACTAACATGTATGTTTTCTGAGATCAGGCCAGGTTAATTATGTATCACTACAAGATCTAATGTGGTACCAAATACTACATCTCGGTGTGCCACTTCTGACCAAAAGAATTAAGCTATTTTTCAAGGCCACTTTAATCAGACACTTTCCTCTCTTGTGTTCCCATCACCAAGTGATCAAATGGGAATGCAGCAAAGCAGAATGTGTTCAATTCAATACATAGAATGGATTATGGACACCCCAAATTGCTTGCTAGATCTATTTGGTTGAATGTGGTACTTGTATAAAAGGAACTAAATTCTTATTGCCAGGTAATTCACCCTCTTTCTTACCTGCAGACTCTGACAGGTCAGAAAAAAGTCAAGATGAACAATGCTATGTATGCAATCAGCATCTGGCTTCTTTACACCTGCATTTATTTCAGAATATATATCAGGGGGTCTTCAAATTTGGCCCTTTTATGATTCATGGACTTCAACTCCCAGAATTCCTCAGCCAGGCACACTGGCTGAGGAATTCTGGGAGTTGAAGTCCATGAGTCATAAAAGGGCCGAGTTTGAAGACCCCTGATATACACTAATCAAGAATTCTTTAAAACGGATAAAGGAATATATACAGCAGCATAGTTCATTATCAGATTAGTAAAAGCAAGACTCAGATGATGATATTGAACTCATCTGAAGATGAGAAACAGTATTTGCAGTCAATAATGGATTTTACGAAGGACTAAAAGGAAGGACTCACTGGAGAAGAGCCTAATGCTGGGAAAGATTGAGGGCAAGAGAAGAAGGGGACGACAGAGAATGAGGTGGCTGGATGGAGTCACTGAAGCATTAGGCGTGAACTTAAATGAAGATGGTAGAGGACAGAAGGCCTGGAGGAACATTGTCCATGGGGTCACGATGGGTCAGACATGACTTTGCAGATAACAACAACAATGGATTTTAATCTTGCTGTCAAAAGGATTTGGTGTTTGGAAATTTATTTAACAAAAATGAGAACCTGTTCAAGTACAATTATTCTCCAAATTGGAAAAGCATAATGGTAGATATCTGAAGATGAAAAAAGTCAAAAATGTCATGGTGAGGCAGAATCACAACAGTAGAAATGAAGATTTTTACCAAAATGTTTTTTTCCCAAATGATCCCAATAAAAATGAATATATATATATTAAATGGCTAGCTGGAACAAAAAACAACTATTTTATATTGTCTAATAAAAGATTAAGGGTTAGCTTTAAGATCCTACAACATTTGAAAGTTTGAGATAAACGGGCAATAGCAAATTTTAAACTGTATTGAATAGCAGATTGGATTAAAGCACTTTATAGCTTGCACTATTGAAGGAACAAGACTCTCAGATCATCTGCAAAAATATCTTTGGTCTGTATAAAAATATACACTCAATAACCCAATCAATAATAAGCTGTACTCTAAAGTGAGGGATCAATACAGAAAAAGAATTAATCCAGATTTATCACCTCTTGTTTTAATATTAAATATTGATTTGTACGAAAGAGAACCTATGAAGAAATTTGACCAGTAGAGAGATAATTTATGCAGATTGCAAATATTACTTAATAACAAAACAAAGATGAAGTCCTTTGAAATTCCCAAATTAAATGATCAGAAGCACCTCTCTAGTTTCAGCATGTACAAATAGGCAGTTTAATTTTACACTGGAATTGTAAAACAAGATGAAAAACTTAGAAATTTGAAATAATTATCACACAAATTTCAGATACTTTCATATGTGGCTGGTGAAGTGCAATTCAGAAAGCAGACAAAGTAAGGATTGTATGAGGAAATGGATGCAGTATATAAAGAGAACTACAGGTCGTCCCTGACTTGCAACCGTTTGTTTAGTGACCATTCAGAGTTACAACAGCAGTGAAAGAAGTGACTTATGATATTTTTCACATTCATGACTGTTGTAACATCACGTGATCAAAATTCGGAGACTTGGCAACTGACTTACATTTATGACGGTTGCAGTGTTCCTGGGATCATGTGATCCCCTTTTGCGACTTTCTGACAAGCAAAGTCAATGGGGAAGCCAGATTCACTTAACAACTGTGTTATTAACTTCACAACTGCAATGATTCTCTTAATGATGGCAAGAAATGTCATAAAAGGGCAAATTCACTTAACTGTCTCACTTAGCAATAGAAATTTTTGGCTCAATTGTGGTGGTAAGGTGAATATTACCTGTATTAATATGTAAAAATGGGAACATCAGAGGGAGAAAAATATCTTTTTTATTAGAGAAAATGCATAAAATATAGATTTTTGATAGTGTATTATTCCAATACTGATTGCCAAATCAGACAATTTTCTAAAAACTATGCAGTATGTTATAACCAGACTGGATCATGCTTCCACATTTGGTGGCTGTGTTGTAAGGAACAACAATTCTGGAAAATGATTTACAATAGCATGAACAGATTTTAAAGGTAGGGTTTTTCTGGCCTTTTTTGTCTTCTAAATATTATTAAAAGTTGTATTTTGCTGAGATATGGTAACTGGTTTTGTGCGTGCTAACAGCTACTAGGATATTCTGTGAATCTTTCTGGAAATCCCAGATCATTCCTTCCATAGAAGGGGAAAAAATCAAGTAATTAATGTTACAAAAAGGGGTGGTGATGGACTATAGACTCTTCCCATTTCTCAATTTTCACATTAAAAGCATTCATAAGCTTTTAAGGAATTCTTTAAGAGATGAGGGACAGGTATATTAGTGGTATCCTTGACTGACAATTGTTCTGAGCATATCTCCACAGCCAACTTTCCTAATATACTTTACTGCATCATGTTGATCATCATCATCATCATCATCATCATCATCATCATCCCTCAGTGAGGCACTACCTTGATGTGGTTGTGGGGCTTGTGTACTCTGAGGAAGATGAGAGTTGTGCCAGAGGTTCAACCATACTGGACAGGTCTCACCAGAGGAGTCAGACAAAGAGTATCTCTCCCATAAAAAATATTGCGAGACATAAATTTCAGAAAGCCATAATGGCTCAGATGTTGCGCGGGTTAACAAGGTCTGCAATAGATGTTGGAGTTCCTGGATATCTGGTGAAAAATGGGCTACAGGACTCAGGACTGTTGGCTGAGCAACCAGGGCCAGCAGCTGCAGAACTACTGGAAGAAAAGATGTTTCAAAACAAAGAAATAATGATCTGTTATTACAGATCAAGTCCAACAAGAAGAGGATATCTAAAACAAATGCACCAGTTCTGGAAAGAACAACATCCAGAATCAGAAATAACAGAACAGAGACTAGCAGATCAATGCTGATTTATAATCCAAAATAAAGTATTCACAGAAACAGAATTGGACGAACTGCAAAGGTTCACCCAGGGCAAAAAAATCAAAGCCTTGCCAGAAGTAATTCAGAATGTACAGGCAAACCAGGGGGAGTTGGCAGTGAAGGAATTCAGCAGATATTTACAACTGTTCTCATTTGGAAACCAGGCACCTATTCCTCAGGGAAAACAAAACACTCTAACTAAAGAATTAAAAGAATTGAAACAAAGAATAACTGAGCATCTAGAACAGCACAAAAGCAACAGAATAAGGCTGCCTGCATTGAAGCTTGTTCCAAAGAAACAGGTAGCACAAGCATTAAAAGATGCAAATACTGCAATATTAAGTATAAGCACCAAGTCACTGCAAGAAACAAACCAACTAATGTACAGCACAGCTGCAGTTGTAACTGAATACCTGGGATGCAAAATCAACAAAGAAGAAAAACAAACAAATAGTGCACCACAAAAATGGAAGGTTAGACTAGAAAATAAGATCAGCAAGTTAAGATCACATGCAAGCAAGCTAGAACAGATGAAAGAAGAGAAGCTGAAGAACAAGAAGACCAAAGAATACCTAATCAAGAAATACCATTTAGAAACAAGGAAGATCAAGGAAGCACTGGAAATAATAAAGCAGCAAATAACAGCTATAGCCAGGAAAATCAGTAGATTCGAAGCTGGAAATGCAAATTATAGGCAGAACCTCCAATTTCAATCCCATCAGGAATGTTTCTACCAATCCATCAATGGAAAAACTGCAATGAATCAGTCAGTACCTGACAAGGAAAAAACAGTGCAGTTCTGGAAGCAGATATGGGATAACCCAAAGAAATACAAAAAGGATGCGGCTTGGTTAAAAGAGGTGGATGCAAATAAAACAGAAGTTGAAATGAAAGAACTAGTAACAACAACAGAAATGGTAGAAAAAAGAGCAAGGAAGATCAAAAATTGGTCAGCACCAGGTGAAGATGAACTGCATGAGTTCTGGTTGAAACATCTAACTGTTATATACGCATTCATTGCCAATTAGTTCAACAATATACTAGAAGGAGGAGAAATTGAAAAGTGACTAACAACTGGGAAAACCTACCTAATAATGAAAAATCCAGCAAAAGGGGCAACACCAGGCAACTACAGGCCAATTACCTGCTTACCAACAACTTTTAAATTGCTAACTGGTGTGGTAGCTGATGCAATACAACAGCATCTAGTTTAAAACAATCTCTTTCCACCTTAGCAGAAAGGAAACTGCCACAATAGCAGAGGAACAAAAGAACAACTCCTAATAGACAAAATGATCTTGGAAAACTGCAAGAAAAGGAAGACCAACCTGAATGTGGCATGGATTGACTACAAAAAGGCATTTGACTCTGCCACATGACTGGATAATCAAGTGTCTAGAAATAACAGGAGTCAGTAGAATCATTAGAAAATTTGTGCAAAGATCGATGGCACAATGGAAGACACAGTTGCAGGTCAATGGTGAGAGACTGGGAGAGGTTAATATCAAGAGAGGAATATTTCAAGGAGATTCATTATCACCACTACTATTTGTTATTGCACTGTTTCCTCTGTCAACAATACTGAATAACTCAGGACATGGTTGTCAAACATCAAAAACATCTGCCAGACTGTCCCACCTCCTTTACGTGAATGATCTGAAGCTGTATGGAAAAACACCATCTGAAATAGAATAGCTGCTCAACACTGTCCATATATATATAGCCAAGATATTGCAATGGAGTTTGGCTTGGACAAATGTGCCACACTTACTATCAAACAAGGAAAAATAGTGAAAGCTGAAGGAATCAAGATAACCCACGAAAATAAAATTAAGAGTCTGGATGAGGAAGATTACTACAAATATTTGGGTATCCTTCAAGCTGACAACATGAAGCACAGAAGTCAAGAAAAAGATTAGAGGTGAATACATCAAGAGAGTGAAGAAGATATTAAAGTCCAAACTTAATGGGGGAAATTCTATGAAGGCAATCAACACCTGGGCAATTCCAGTCATTGGATAAACAGCTGGAATAGTGGACTGGACTCAAGCAGAACTAAAAGCAATGGATAGGAAGATAAAGACCATAAAATAATGACAATGAATCATGCCCTTCATCCACACAGTGACATTGACAGACACTACCTACCAAGGCAAATAGGTGGGCGTGGAATGCTGCAAATACATCAAATGGTTGAAGAAGAAAAAATGGCTTTGGAAGAATATCTGAAGGATAATGATAAAGATGCACTGAAATTAATATATCAGGAAGGCTTACTGACTATTGGAGAGACCAAACTGGCCTACAAGAAAGACCAAATGAAGAACAGAATAGAGGCATGGGTAGACAAAGGACTACATGGCCAGTACATTAAAAAATTAGCTGGGAAAGCAGATAATAACAAGACCTGGCAATGGCTAAGAGCAGGAAAATTGAAGAAAGAGACCGAGGGACTAATTCTGGCTGGACAAGACCAAGCCTTAAGGACAAATGCATACAAAGTCAAAATTGAGAAGACAGCAACAAGCAGTAAGTGCCGCCTATGCAAAGAAGCTGAAGAAACAGTGGACCACCTGGTAAGCTGCTGCAAGAAGATCGCACAGACTGACTACAAGCAGCGGCATGACAAAGTAGCACCAATGGTGCATTGGAAGATCTGCAAGAAATATCATTTGCCTGTAAGCAAGAACTGGTGGGATCATAAAATAGAGAAAGTCATAGAAAATGATAAAATTAAACTGCTCTGGGACTTCAGAATTCAAACAGACAAGCACCTGTAACATAACATCCTGGACTTAACAATTGTCAATAAGAAAGACAAAAAAGTCTGGATAGTGGGCATGCCAGTGCCTGGAGACAGCAGAATAAATGAGAAAGAACTGGAGAAGATAACAAAAATACAAAGACCTACAAATAGAAATAGAAAGACTGTGGCAAAGGCAAGGAAGGGTAGTAACGATAGTAATAGGTGCCTTGGGTGCAATCCCAAAACAACTGGAGCACCACTTGAACACCATTGGCATTGACAAATTCACCATTAGTCAATTGCAAAACACGGCCTTACTAGGAACTGCTTCCATCCTGCGACGATATCTGTAATACCATCAAACATCCACATCTGCCTATCCCAGGTCCTTGGTAAGGGCTCGATAGGTAGACAAAAATGCCAAATCCAGTCTGAACATCTGGCTGGCTGTGTGCTGATTAATAACAACAACAACAACAACAACAACAATAAGTAACAACAAGAACAATTATTAATGTTGGAAGGGACCTTGGAGGTCTTATAGTCCAACCCCCTGCTCAAGCAGGAAATTTGTAGAATCCTTTTTTAGAGCACGGTCTGATAGATAGATAGATAGATAGATAGATAGATAGATAGATAGATAGATAGATAGATAGATAGATAGATAGATAGATAGATAGATAGATAGATTGATAGATAGATAGATAGATAGATAGATAGATAGATAGATAGATAGATAGGTAGGTAGGTAGGTAGATAGATAGATAGATAGATAGATAGATAGATAGATAGATAGATAGATAGATAGATAGATAGATAGATAGAGATAGATAGATGGCAGTTTTTAAAAAATCTGCGAGCATCACTTTGGAAATGTTACCTCCATTCTAAGACAAAGTTTACTACATGCAGGTAGTATAAATAAGGAAAAATGAAATACTTTGACACTCTAGTTGTACTCATTAACTCCACCCAGAGACGATATTCCTTATTTCAGTCCAGTAAGCATTGTGCGTATTATCAGGTCATCAAATGCCCTGGCATGGAAGAGTGCTACATGAAGCTGATTTCCATACCAGCCTTAAGCAAAGTTCCCCCAAAATGGGCTCCTTTGTCCAGTATTTATGATGCATTTCAGCTTGAGGAAGTATTTGACATTTCCTTTGAGATTTACAGCTCAATTTCTAGATCCAAAGCGCTTGGAATAAGTTCTGAATGAGCATTAATCCTGCATCATGCTCTAAAAATCAAACAATATAAATCTATAAGCAAATAATATATATTTCCAATCCAATGACTGTCAACTAAGGGTTTTTGCCAAAGACAAAGAATCTAAAGAAAATATTTTAACATATTCCCAGGTTTTGCCATGTCTTTTCATTCGCCTTTTCCTCCTTCCCATTTCTAATTCCATGCAGAGTCCTTTCCAATAGTCCGAAAAGAGAATAAGCCTAATTTGAGAAAAATGCAGTTAATTCTTTCTTCTAATGAATATTTTCTCTTGGTCTCTTTGAATCACATCAGATGAGCTGAGTGTGAGATGTGAGAGGCTCAAGAAAGCTCAATGAAGTGTAGAGATTTCAAATCCTGGGAAAGGAGGCTGGTTTTGATCGCTTAAAGCCAGTGCTGGAGAGTTTTGCCCTCAAGAAGTGGCAGAAAGAGGCAGGGCGCCCTTGCAAACATCAAGCTCCTTTCTTTTTCTTCATTCCTCCCCCCTCCCCCCACCCTTGTTTTTTGTGAAAAGAACATTTAAAAATTTTTCTGATGAGATTTTTTTTCTCACAGCCTAACCGTAGCCTGAATCTATTCAACAGAAAGATTGCTTTATTCATAATTACGAAATTAATTGTTACCAAATAAATGGAAGACATAATTTAAACAATTTTATTTAAAAGTGCCTTTTTCAGTCCACCTGCAGCTGATGAAGTTACAAAAAGGTCAGGAAATAGGCGGATTTGCATTTTAGGCTTGTATCATCTGGGAACATGGATTGCCTTTTCCTAGATGCTTTTAATTTGAAGATGTAATTAGGATTACCAGAAATGGGTTGAAAACTCCGGATGACCATTAGATAGAAACAAAGAGCTACAGAAAGCTTAAACCTTTTGCTGTCATGTAGTGGTTTCCTTGCTTGCTTGCTTATCTATCATGTCTGTCTGTCTGTCTGTCTGTCTGTCTGTCTGTCTGTCTGTCCGTCCGTCCGTCCGTCCGTCCATCCATCCATCCATCCATCCATCCATCCATCCATCTATCTATCTATCTATCTATCTATCTATCTATCTATCTAACTGCCCATCTCACTCTCAGAGGGATTACAAGAAATTTCAACTTCATCATCCTCATGTGATCATGGTCTGGGTGCTTGGGTAGCTGGCTCACCTTTACAGTGGTTGCAATGTCCCAGGGTCATATGATCATCGCCACTTGCAACCCTCCCAGCAGGTTCTGATGAAGTCACTGGAGAGAAGGTCACAATCATAATCATTTGATCGCTCACTTAATGAGTTTCACTTAAGCGTGAAATTTCCAGGCCCTACTTTGATCATAATTCAAGGACTATCTGTGGATTCATTTTGCAGCCCAGATCTAGCCAGGGTGTGAATCCTTCATTTCTAAATATAATTATAACAACAGAAGAGTCATTTTTGTTTTGCTTATATTTTCAAAATAATAAATGTTACAATAACTTCTGCACCATTAACAAAATGAATATTTCACTAGTTAGTAGTATAGAATATGGTCATTATTATCCGCTAAGTTAAAGAGCTAGGGTTTAAGACTGAGACAGAACCAGAACTAGGAAATCATCACTGAGGTCTGGTTTAAAGGAAGGACATCTCAAGCAGAAACAGGTTGACATTTTGGTTAAGAAAAAAATCAAGATACAATAGCTGTTGCATCCACAAGATCGAAGTCCTGTCTCCTTTCATTGTACAGTATGTTCCATGCATTACACAAATAAAGGGGAGTGCTTCAAACATGCAGTTTTGCCTGCGTTCTTGATTTTATTTTTGAAGACACCCCTGTTCTTTCATTAACAATTTTTATCAGTGAGGGCGGCAAGTGGAAAGTAAATAAGAATTCAGTGAACCAGGTGAACAGGCAGTGAAAATTCTGTGATGAAACAATTGTTGCAATAATAGCAAATTAAAATAGAAATCAAAGTATTCCAGGAATGGTTGCTGTGGGGGTTCTACATCTGGGTGACCTGTTCCAATAAAGAAAAGGAACCTAGTTCTTTTCTTAAATAGTTTCTTGTACAGTATTTGAGTCATGTATCTTTTATTTCACATCCCAGTTTCTATCAAGTATCATTAATTAGATTCACAGCAGCAAATGAAACAATCTCCATAATCAGTTCTGAGACCTGGAACACAAATGCCTGTTCTTTCTTATGGTTTATGCTAATCCCCTTAACAAAGAATAGGGTTGAATTAGTCTCACTCTTAAGCTGAATGTTGTCTCAGAACTCTATAAGAAAGCATAGATTTTTAAAAAAAATTCTGTTGGGTCTATATATCATACAAAGTTGTTCTCCACCCTCACTTTCATGTAATGGACATTATCTGTGAGCTAGAATATGATTTAAAAGGAGGAAATACCATTTTTCATCAGGTTAGTTCATAAAATGTATTGGATTTTAGGTGCAAATCTTTTAATGTTATCTTGCACTACTGAAGATTACCCAGCATGATACTGTATCGACTTTTTCACCTATCATTATCTTGTTGAGACATCAGATGAATGGGAAAGGTAACACAGCCCAGAGAGAATATGGATGTAATGCATACATTGCCTGTGTTTTCTTCTGGGGAAAAAAAAGGAAGGGGGGGAGATATGTTTTTTCCACTGAAGACAGAATTTCCTAGCAAAAATATATATTATGTTTTAACGCTTATGCTCATTGATATTTATTTGTATTTTATGGTTTGGGGGTGTCTGTTGTTTTACAGTTTTGAGCATCACCCAAGGCAGTTGATAGAATATGGGTGGCTATATAATTTTTAAAAAAAAAAATAAGATGATGTAGGCATTCCCCTAAAGACACTTGAAACAATTTTTTGAATCAAGAGCCATAATTTTATCGACAAGCAGAATCTGTACGTGAGAACAAACATACAAGAAGGCTGTTTGTGAATACACAGCAATGGCAGATTCCTGGGAGAAATCCACTACAGATTCCTATTGGAGGTGGGCCATCTTAGCTCCCATAGTGTATCTCCTTGGGAGGCTTCTAAGGGTCATGAGAAAAGGACTCTCAGCTTACATGGATTCTCTATATTGATATACACAAATGGAGCCCAGAGTTGGAAAGGCATAGGAAAGGATAAGTTATCATAGGGGTATAAGGTGTAAGAGAGGATGAAATGATAACTCTTGCTTGAAAAGGGTAGACTATCAGTAACCAAAGAAATATTTAAGCGACAACATAATTGATGGAGAACCCAAAGAAATGGGCTTCCGCAGGGCAGCGTATTAGCTCCTGTGCTGTTTAACATATACACCAATGGCCAACCACTGCCAGAAGCTACTAGGAGCTTTGCTTAGGTTGACAATCTGGCAAAAGCAGCACAAAGCATAACTTTTAAGGCTGTCAAGGAAAAATTGACCCAAGACTCTGAACCTAATGACTACACACTACAGGGATAACCAGCTGAAGCCAAACTGCCTGTGCCACCCATCTCATTATCCAAAGTGAGTTGAGTTGACAGGAGATTCTGTAGTAAGTCACAGAGCTCTTTAAGAATGGCTCCTGACACTTTCAGGGCTTGAAGAAGCTCTACCAGCTTCTACCTTTTGATAACAGTGTTCACTTTTTGTGAGATGGCTACATAAATTTGATAAGTATATAAAACTTTTTTTTTTTAAAAAAAATGAGGATAAGTTGGGAGAACAAATGGAAGGTTGTCTCCCTGTTGCTGGCAGGGGAAAAAAGCAATCCTGAAGGGGCTAGGCAACGTTAGACCCTCTTCTCTATGCGAATTGTTGAATATCTCTGTGTTTATCACACCCATTCAAATAGAATGTCAGTGGTGTGAGTGTGGTACAATTATTCAATGTATATTACTTTTAGGGGTGGGGGGAGTTTGAAATGACGCTAAACAATGTGCATGAATGCCACACCACCCCAGGATGACATTTCAGTCATGCTTGCTACCCAAACCCAGGATAATATTGCAAGGAATTCTTAATGCTTGAAAGTTTTCTCACCAAATCCTGCAGAGGACATCACTATAGCAAAAGAAATGAGAATACTGTATTAGGATATTATCTGTTGCCTGTGTTGTGGAACTAAGTACACATACAGGGAGATATCAGCCTCTTGGAAGATAGCTGCTTCCATCATCTTGGCAAGAGGATACTCCTGCCAATTCTAGCTTTGAGGAGGGCCCGTGAGATTTGGATTAAGCATTACATTGCATTCCTCTTTGCAGACTAATCTACAGAGGTCAACATTCGATTGGAGAATGCTTTGTCTTTGTAAGCCTTTAGATACAGGATAACTTTAAAGTGTCAAGTTTAACATAAAAGCACATCGCTTTGCATTCAAACTGTATTTGTCCTCAAAGCCTTCAAGAAATATCTTCAAAGAATTCATGGTTTTGGCTTTTAAAACATTCTTTTTAATGCTGTCATATCCTTGCAGATCTCTTGGCTTCAAGCTGGTGTGCTACATAATTTAATTATTACAAGACATCTGTTGCAATAGTAATTACACAGACAAATCCTAGTGAACCCCTGATTTGATATACCCTAGCAACTCACATGCTTAATGTGACCAGTGAAGGAGGATTTCATAATACATGGGAAGGAAGCTAACTTTGCCCTCATGACATTCAAAAATTCTCATCTATGGGCTCCCTGCAGCCAATGTAAGCTGTAGAATCAGTCACACAGGCTTGGATTTTGTCTCTTAAAAAAGAGAGGGAATCAGCCAAGTCATAATTGCATATGAAGAATGAAGATCTACTGGCTGACTGGCTATAAATACAGATATTGTATTCTTTGCCTGAGATGGACAATCAGCAGCCTTTGGCCTAGTCCAGGGATAGGCAACCTTGGCTCTTTTATGACTTGTGGACTTCAACTCCCAGAATTCCTGAGCCACCATGGCTGGCTCAGGAATTCTGGGAGTTGAAGTCCACAAGTCATAAAAGAGCCAAGGTTGCCTACCCCTGGACTAGTCAAAAGTGCTTCATAAATAACCAGGGCCTATCTCTTGTCAATAGAGATATTTTCTGTCTCCCAGCTACCTATTGGGTGGGAGAGTAGGAAGTAGAATCGGGGAGAAAATTCAGTGATCCAAAGAGAGGAGGTATACTGCCATCTAGCTCATATGGCTTTGGTCTTTACCATTGCACCACATTCCTGGCTTAACTGTTCAAAACATCATTTTCTCTCAGTCTCAAGCAGAAG
This sequence comes from Vipera ursinii, assembly GCF_947247035.1. Classification (NCBI taxonomy): domain Eukaryota; kingdom Metazoa; phylum Chordata; class Lepidosauria; order Squamata; family Viperidae; genus Vipera; species Vipera ursinii. Next base: position 141,635,660 of record NC_139513.1, on the reverse strand, counting down.
CTCACGTGTTTTAGCATGGGTACAACATGCATATTATCCAACTCCTCCCTCTTCAATAGAGGAAAAGACTTTCTTAAATCAAGCAGAAGCTGCTGACAACAGGATGGAACCTGTTAAGTTGGGTTTGCGGATCGATGAGACACAGACGTCAGGAGTGCAAGAGCCTTTATTAGGAGATAGCGTGGTCCGAACTGGGGAACAAAGGTTACCTGCCTTATTTTATACCTGACCAGGTGAATGCCTGTCCAATAGGTTTAAACTCAGGTTTCCCGCCAGCTGGGCAGCCAATCCCTTTAAATCCAGCTTTCCCGCCGAACGCTGTTCCTGCACGGAGCTGTCCAGCTCCTTATTCAGCTGTCACACGTGCATGCTATGCCAGCATACACTACAGAACCCACTGAGTCTCACGTATCCTCTTCAGCTTCAGGTGGTTTGGATCTTGCAGGAACCAGGATTCCTCAGGAAAGAGGTTGGCAGGGAGGTATCATTTGCCCAAAGGCTGGTCTATTCTCTCGAGGAAAAATGCTATGATGATGATAGACGAAAACCAAAGTAAGAACCGTACCACATTTCATGTATTTCCTATGTATGCTAACTAATGTTTTATGTGTTCCTTTGATTTACGGGCAGATCAATCTCATCTTGCATTTGCCCAGAGCCGCCTATTGCCCTCCTAGGTTTTCTACTGGAGATCTTTTTAAGTTGTGATCTGTGGTTTGACCTTTCTGTTTATAGCAACTGTGGGGGTAAAAGGTACCCCTCCATGCTACCAATCCTATGAGATGTCCCTCCCACATGTGAACTGCTTAATGTGCCCTTATAAGAAGACATTCACAGCAAGCTAAATAGACCCTGAGTGACAACCAGCAACAGGAACTAGTGGCCTACTAAATTACTGCACCTTGTTCGTATTCACTGACCACATCTCAACAATTGTATAACTGCCTTGCTGACCTAGGAGAAACAGAGAAATGATGAAATGATGAGGCGGCCATCCAGATGGGTTTATCTAAAGTATTTTAATGTCATGCTGTAATTTACACTAGGTCTACATTCTCCTCTTGTCTTTGAATTGTAGTTGGCCAAAGGCATCTAAGCTCTGGTTCTGCCTTTGCTTAGGGGTGCTCAGCAAGCTATCACTTTGCTTGGAACTTGATGTAGATGATTGTGGTCTACATGCTTAATAAATTTATGTTGCATTTTCAAAATAATGCGAGGCTTTGGTTAGTGAATGTTACACGTGACTAGTTATGCTAAAAAAGGGATTCTTTTTGAGAATTTTAATTTAGTTTTAATTTTAATTTTAACTGGGGTTTTACTTATTCAGGGACAAATATAATTTTTTAAATTTGTTTTTAACTTTTGTATTTTTGTTTTTAATCACCCTGTAAACTGCCCTGAGTCCTTCGGGAAAGGGCGGTATATAAATGTAATAAAATAAATAAAAATATTCTTTATTCTTTGAGAAGCTGACCTATCTTCTAAAAAGAGAGAGGTTGGTCACCCTTATAACACACTTGAACATGCTGAAATCAGGAGATGATGTTCTGTATAAAGAATTTCATTATCATTTTTATATTTTTCCATTTTATTTGCCAGAAAGATCCACAGCATGGAGCTTGGGAAGCGTGTCTTCTCTGTTTCATATGCTAAGGCTTGGAGGAGAATGCCATGTAGAGATGGTGGCAGTGAGCACTACCCAGCTGCTATACCAAAGCAAGAAGTGAAGCTAGGGTGTGTAAATCCAGGTAGTTTCTGCGTAGGGAGACTTTACTCCACCAACTCACCCTTGATACAACAACTGCGTTCTATGCCAGCTTGGGTTGTACCACTCAAACTGTTTTGTAAGTTTTCCATAGGTTGTTCCATCATTGTTCTATGCCATTCTGCAAAGCTTTTGAGAGATATCTGTGACAAATTCTCTACATTCCTATCATTGATGTGTTACTCTTGATACATTTCCCCTGAAGGAATGTTGTCTTTAGCAGTGAGAAAAAAAGAGATAACCCCATCCTTGTGGTATAGAGAAATAAAAATTCCAAAGTCAAGATCAATTCTTGGTGATTACATGGAGCATCCATGTAGCTTTTTTTTTTGATAATGTGAAGGAACGGGTTTACCTTCTTCTAAAACACATTTTTGACTCCCAAGTCTCCATGAAAAGAAGTTATATCCACTGATTTGGCCGGCCAAAGCTTTCAGTTACTGCAGACCACTTAAACTACAGTCAGATAGGTTTGAAAGTATGAGGACTCTACTCAACTCAATCATTCCATTTATCAAGTGAGCAACAGAAAATGAGAAATATCTAATGATCAGTGGCCACTTGAGTCCCATGTTAAATTCAACGTTAAGACCTAGCTAGTTATCCACTCTTGTGCCTTGAGACAGTTAAACTACTTCTTCCTGTTCTTGCTTGTTCTTCTAGAGCAGGGGTCGGCAATCTTAAACACTCAAAGAGCTACTTGGACCTGTTTCCCAGAGGAAAAAAAACACTGGGAGCTGCAAAATGCACATGCATGCGAGCACATGCGAGGAAGGAAACTTGATTGAAGAGTTTAATTAAAAAGATTGACTTTGTATTAATTACTAATGATTTTTTCCTAGGATTAAGAAGATCAAGATTTGTCCAAGAACTATATCTGATCATAGTCCAGTATGGTTAGAGATAGAAAAAGATAATGGAGATAGACGGTCTTGGCGTTTAAATGAAAATTTGTTTAGATACCAGGAAAATGTGGAAGAGTGTAAAAAACAGATGAAAGAATTTTTTAAAATTAATATGCATAAAGGTACTTCTATTGAGATGGTTTGGGATGCAAGTAAAGCTTATATGAGAGGTGTATTAATATATTTGAATAATAAACATAGACGTAAACTGGAATTTAAGAGGAAAGAATTAGAGGATGAAATTAAGGAAAAAGAAAAGGCTTTAATTCTGAATCCATCTGATGGGAAGATCAAAGAGGTAATTACTTTATTAAGGGGTCAGTTTGATACCTTAATGGCAGATCAAGTGGCAACTAATTTATGGTATGCTAAACATAACACTTTTTGCAATGCTAATAAACCGGGTAGATGGTTAGCTTATTTGTTAAGGAAGAAGCAAAGAGCTTGTAATATAGATAGAATAAAACATAAGGGTAAAGTAGTGTATCAGCAGAATCTTATTAAAAAGACTTCTGTTGATTTTTATTCTAAGTTGTATGCTAGAGATAAGATTAGAGATGTAGATATAGATGAATATTTGATAAAAGCCAATATTCCTGTTCTTATGCAAGAACAAAAGGAAGGGATGAACCAATTGATAACTGATGAAGAATTTTTTTTAGCAATTAAACAATTAAAAGTGGGTAAAGCGCTGGGAACTGACGGTTTGACTGCCGTTTACTATAAAAATTTACAGTTAGAAATGGCGGAACCTTTAAGGGAACTGTTTAAGACAATTCAATTGGGAAGAGGGGTGCCTCCATCGTGGAAAACTGCTTTTATTTCATTGATCCCGAAGGAAGATCAGGATGCCACCCAAGCTAAAAACTACAGACCAATATCGCTTTTAAATACTGATTATAAGATATTTGCAAAAATCTTAGCTAACAGATTAATGAAGGTAATGATCTTCTGCTCACCTGGCAAGCAGGCTTCATGCTGTTCTCTGACAAGCTGACACTCTTATTGGGCTGGTTCTCCTGTCCTGCTGCTTCCTGCTTCCTGTGGAGACAGCAAAGGCAGGAGCCCTACAGAGAGAGAGGGGGGGAGAGAGAGGGAGAAGCGCAAGTGCCTCTCTCTGTCTCTCTCTCTCTCTCTCTCTGTGAACCGGGAGCCTCAGGAGAAGGCTGAAAGAGCCGCATGCGGCTCCAGAGGCGTGGTTTGCCAACCCATGTTCTAGAGGATGGTCCCCCAAAGTGGTCAATATCAGTCCCCAAGGGTTGATAGGACTATTTATTATTGTTATTGATTTATTATTGTTATTGTTATTATTGTTCATATTAGTTAAAACAGTATTAAGTTATTTTCATATAATAAATGTGTGGGAGTCAATGAACAATCTGAAACCATGAAAGGGTCAATGAATTGAAGGGTCTGCAATCCCTGTTCTAAAGAATGGTGGGAATAGAATTTGATTGACACCAGCCAAAAAACAGGAGGCCATGAGGTCTAGTCCCACTTTAGCCATGAAAGACAGCTGGGTGACTTTGGGCCAATCATTCTCTCTCTCAGCCCAACCCACCTCACAGAGTGGTTGTGGTGGGGAAAATAGGAGGAAGGTGTGTTGCATATGTTCGTCGCCTTAAGTTATTTATAAAAATAAGAATGGTGGGATGCAAACAAATAAATAAATAAATAAATAAATAAATAAATAAATAAATAAATAAATAAATAAATAAATAAATAATTGGCCCAGCAATATGATTCTTAGGTAAAAGAGCCTTGGTGGAGCAGTGGGCTAATGCCTCCTTAAGTAACGCCAGCTGCCTGCAATTAGTGCAGGTTCGAGTCCCACCAGGCTCAAGGTTGACTCAGCCTTCCATCCTTCTGTGGTAGGTAAAATGAGGACCCAGATTGTTGGGGGCAATTAAGCTGACTTTGTAATAATGCCGCTTGGGGTGTGTGTGAAAGCCCTAATAAGCAGGCATATACATAGAATGAAGGCTATTGCTAAGCACATTGGTTTGTGCTTCTTAGATTGTAAGCCGCCCTGAGTCTTCAGAGAAGGGTGGGATATAAATGGGATTTTTTTTTAAAAAAATGCTTTCTTCAACTTTCTTAATATAAATAGTTAGGGGACCCTGTCTAAGTGCGGGAACTTTTTGTTTGTTTGGGAAACAGCCACACAATTTAAAATGTATCAAGCAGCTCACGCAAGGCATATACCTCCTGTGCCACACAAATCAAGAAGTACCTTTGTGAGTTGTCTAACAGCACACTTCAGATGCCAGGTTTTGATTCACTTAATTAAGCAAATGACACATTTTGCTGATTAAGTATGCTGTGATTCAGTGGTATCATGTGCCCAGTGTTTTACTCATTTTCTAACTTGCTTGCACACCACTACTTATCAAATGGATGTCAAAAGTAAATAAAACAACAGCTATCCTAAACACGTCTCAATATTGCCTACCAAATACAACCACAGGCTACACTTCACCCAGCAGCAAAGAGTTGATAAAATTGCACACACTTTACCTACTGCTCCATTATTCTTTACTAATTGAGGGGCATGATTTAGCCAAGAATTTACACAGTCTGCTAACAGGTATGCAGACAAACCTCGTTCAATACATTAGGCTAAAGAGGAATGTTTATTACCTGCTGAGTCTTTTGGAGTCATGGTAGACATCGCAATTCTATAGTTATCATCTTAGTCAATACAAGCTGATAACTGTGCAAGCCGTTCCTCTGGCAGGCTCATTATCTTTCCATTAGTGGTGCATTGATGAAAGCTAACCAAAGCAATTATTTGACTATGGGTTGCTTTCAGGCAGGGGTTGGAGAAAGGCAAATGAAACAGGAAACTCCTTGTTATCCTGGCACTCCTGTTTGCTTTTTCTCTTTTAATGATTCCTAGTGAAGCAACAGGTCAGAAAGGTTGGGATCTTATGCTTGCATAGTTGGGTTCTTGAGGGACTTGACAGGAGGTTAAAATGACGGCTTGCCAAATAATACAGAGGGGGGAAAAAGGGTCAGCCATTTACAGTAGTTGGACTCCTATATGAGTCCACTGAGATCCGTTTGGTATAATTCACTACATATTTACAGAGGAATATACCTTGTTTCTTTCCCATATAATTGTGCTATAAAAAAGCATGACTTCAGTCAGTGATGACTGATGAAGAGAAGTCTTGCCCATGGCCCCTCACTTGAGGGGCGCTGCGGGACTCAACGCTCTTTCTGTTTCTGCTTAACATCCAAAAGAAGCCACTGGATGAGGACATTCCTTCAGTCTGGGGTCAGGTATCATCACCCTGGCTGGCCAAGTGATGTGCCTGAAATACTAAGTTGGTGCCAGGAGGATGTGCAGGTCTGGATGGAGAGAAAAAGGTCCGGTCCTGAGATGACTGATCAACTGTGTGTATTTGCCTCCCCCACCCCCACCTCCAAGATCTGGAGATGTTCCATTGCCGACTCTTAATGGAATTGCACTGCCTCATTCAAGGTTTATGAGTGATCTGCAGTCCTCTTGGATGCTCAGCTCCTGAGGGCCTTTGCACAGGTACAGCTAGTGCACCAGTTGCGCCCTTCCCTGCCTCAGAAGCCATTTCAGGCAGTCACTCATGCCCTAGTCATCTCATGATTGGATTGCTCTAATGGACTCAGTCTTATGTCATTCAGGAAAATATAAAAGACCTGGTTGGTTCCCCAGGCCTTGGGGCAGATTTCCCCCCCCCCCTTTTAGAACAGAATAGAATAGAGCTGGAAGGGACCTTGGAGGTCTTCTAGTCCAGCCCCCTGCTCAAGCAGGAGAACCTATACCATTTCAGATAAGTGACTATCTAGCCTCTTCTTAAAAACCTCCAGTGATGCAGCACCAATGATTTCTGGAGGCAGGCTGTTCCACTGGTTAATTGTCTTCACTGTTAGGAAATTTCTCCTTAATTCAAGATTGCTTCTCTCTTTGGTCAATTTCCAACCATTGTTTCTTGCCTTGCCTTCTGGAGAATAATTTGACCCCCTCTTCTTTGTTGCAGCCCCTCAAATACTGGAATACTCCTATCATGTCTCCCCTATTTCTTCTTTTCTTTAGACTAGCCAAACCCAAGTCCCGCAGCCGTTCTTCACATGTTTTAGTCTCCAGGCCTTTGATCATCTTAGTCAGACATGTCAAACACAAGGCCCGGGGGCCAGATCCGGCCCACGAAGTGGTTTCATGTGGCCCGCGAAGCCATCCTGGAAACAGTGAGGGAACGGCCCCCCACTGCCTTGGCCCTGGCCGAGAGACCCTCCTTCTGCCAGAGACCCTCAGATCTGTCCCACTCCTGCCCGGGCCCCCATAGGCACCCTTGATGCGAACGATGTAGAGCTGGCCACGCCCACCCAGTAGGCCATACACACTCTAGCCACGCCCACCCAGTAGGCCACGCCCACCCTGGCCATACCCACTTGGCCCCCTGAGGGCAACTGCAATGCTGATGCGGCCCTCAATGAAATTGAGTTTGACACCCCTGATCTTAGTTCTCTTCTCTGAACATTTTCCAAAGTCTCAACATCTTTTTTGTAGTATGGTGACCAAAATTGGTTGCGGTATTCCAGGTGTGGTCTCACTAAGGTTTTATAAAGTGGTATTAATACTTCACGTGATCTTGATTCTATGCCTTTGTTTATGCAACCCAGGATTGTATTAGCTTTTTAGGCTGCTGCTGCACAATGCTGGCTCATAGTCAAATGATCGTCCACTAGGACTCCAAGATCCCTCTCACAGTTGCTGTTTTTGAGCCAGGTCTCGCCTAATCTGCACTCATACCTTTGATTTGATCACTTTACTCTTCTACTTTGTTGTATCTCTAATATGTCTTTACATACATATTAGTTTCCAAAGGTAAGCTGCCCAGAGTCATATAGAAGCTGGGCAGCCATACATAAATGACAGAGAGAGAGAAAGAGAGAAAGAAAGAAAGAAAAATACATAAAGAAAGAATAGTTCTCGACTTACAACAGTTCATTTATTGACCATTTGAAGTTACAACAGCCCTGAAAAAAGTGACTTATGACCATTTTCCACACTTAAGACCTTTGCAGCATTCCCCATGGTCACGTGATCAAAATTTGGACACTTGGCAACTGGTTCATATTTGTGATGGTTGCAGTAACCCAGGATTATGTGATCCCCTTTCGCAACCTGCTGACAGGCCAAATCAATGGGGGAGCCAGATTCACTTAACAATCGTGTTACTAACTTAACAACTGAAATGATTCACTTAACAACTGTGGCAAAAAAGGTCATAAAATGGGGCAAAGTTTACTTAACAACTGTCTCACTTAGCAGTGTTGGGCTCATTTGTGACCGTAAGTTGAGGATATCCTGTAATAGACTTACCGTTGCTTAGTAGATATAAATGTAGTTGTTGATTGGGAAGGGGGTAATAGGAGGGCTTGGGTTGCCTCGATCCATCTTGGACTGGAAACTAATCTTCATCAGCTTACTCAAAACCTAAATTTATATCTAGATGAAACGTTTCCTTTTCTCAAGACTGTAACCTGCCTCAATGTTCATCGGTTTTGTTAATTTATTGTCACATTTATTTGTCAAATTTAGAAGGCCATCCAGTCCATATGAAGTCTTGATGGCTTGCATCATTAAATACAGTAAAAAGCAATAAAACAAAGAAAAGACCAATACATTGTATGTCCAGAAGAGGAGATATCCAAAGTAACCAAAAACATCCTGTAAGAGGGATGCCCCTCACCTTAACTTAGTTTGGGGAAAATTTTCAGAGTTTTTAAAGACAATCAATGGGGGCATTTTAAATAATAAGAACCCAACTTCCCCAAAATGCATCTTACCAGGTTTTCTTGCCGTGCAATCTTGTTTTTTGAGTTCCAAACAGGCGGCAAAAAGATTATCAGGCTTCTTAAAGTAAAAAAAAAAAAAAATCTTCTTATTGGTTCATCAGTTACTCTGCGAATAATAATTTGGCTACATCTGCTCAGCTGGAAAACTGGGAAGGTCTGCTTTTTCATTATTTCCTTATCTTGTCTTCTAAATCTATGCAGAAAAAGAACCAGAGAATTATATATAAGTTCATTAGATGCAAGGTTTCCTTAATTTCACTGATGCAAGCAAGTAGGTATGCTTGTAACTAAATTACTAGATCATATAAACTAAATACACTGCACATCAATATGTGGTTTGATTGCTGCCCAATGACCAGCACGTTGCATGTTTAATTAATATGCAACATTAACTTCACATTATACATCTATTATGTATCTGTCTGCAAGGTAATATTTTATGTGATGGAGTATACAACTATGGCAATTGCATATCATATTGCATATCCACATGGCAACTTTACATTGTTCTTATCTCATGCTGATGTCAGCTGGACTCTAAACTGGTTTAACAAAAATTTTGTTGGGACTGAGATGCTGTGGCAATCACCTGGCAGGTGTTCAGTCTCCTTCTCCCAGCCAACTCTGTTTCTGCTATGCCTTCCCAACTTGCCATGCCCTGTGCTGGGAATACATATAGCTACACACACACACACACACACTTGAAAATGTGTTTGTACAAAATGAAATATATATAAAACTAAAGCATGAAAATGCACATATATTTTAACACAACCAGCTTTAAAATAAACTTATCTTTCTTGCACTTTCCCTCTCTAAGCTGTATAAGGTCTACTGCAGCGATTTCTGCTACTAGTGGTGCTTTAATAGCATAGTGTTTATAATACTTACTTGACACACAGAACTTCAGTGGTTTGAAATCTGGCAGAATTTCCCTGCCATACCTACTTTTCCAAGTGACAGGAAAAATGATAAAAAAAGGAATGCCTTTTTTATTTTTTTAAAAAAAGCTCTGTAGAAATGTAGGTAGCTCAGAGAAAGAAAAACAGTAATTAAAAAAGTTGCTTCTCATGTTATGTTAATCACTATAGCAATGATTAGAGCGCTACCTGGAGGCAACCACTGATCCAGGTAGGAGAGCATTTCTGCATCTTCTCAGTAGCCAATGAAATTAAAGAGGGATTTCTAGATTGAAGACAGTAAAGTGCAACAAACTAGCTTGGAGCAACTTTCTGATGCAAACCAGAAAACACTTCTTTAAAATATGAAAAATTGGTGGAGGTTGCATTTATGGAATCAGCTGAGGATGAGTGTGTAGCGGAGCTGGCTGAGAGGCTTTGCAGGAGCTTGGCCGGAAAGAGGGAAGTGGAAGCTCGGACACCTTTGGCCAGTTTGGTCATGGCGGGCATAGATTGGGCAGAAGAAGAGAAAAGGAAAAGGAGAAGGGGTCAGGGTGGTTGTTGCTGTAGTCAGGGAGAGACCAGGTGAAGCCAAAGAGGAGTTTGAGAGTTTTAGCTGATTTTCTCTTTCTAAAGGAGAGGGAAGAGAGAGTGAGAAAGTGGAGTTTTATTGCTTCTTTTGCAGGGGAGGAATACCCTGAGCGGAGGGAAGAGAGAGAAAGGGAAAAAAAGTTGGGGACCAGGCAGGGAATCCCGGACGAGCCCCCACATGTAGCATTACCCCCTCAAGGGGTGCCAAAGCCCAGGCCCTCCTATCCCTCCCCCTTCAGTCTGGCTCACAGCTGCACTCTCTAACATTGGCAACAATGTCCTTTAGGCAGGAACTCACACGGAGTGAAGACATTGAGGGACTCACAGGTACAAAGATGACCCACGCCAAACACACAGTCAGTGCTTAGCAACCCCAGGCAGTTGTGGCAATAATAGTCAGTAGTTTGTAGTAGCCATTTGGGATGCAAAAGGGGTGGGGAAATCCTCCAGCTCCAGGCAGCAATGGGGAACCTGAATGAAGATGGTTGATGCTCCACAGCCACAGCTCATTCCACAGAGGCAGATCCCTGCAATGTCCACACTCACACCGGTAATAGTAAGCAAAGTTTGGATGGCTGCTGGTCTCTGAGACCATAGCGACCAGCTTCTCCTTTCTTTCTGTCGTTGCTTGTAGTCCCAGGTCTCTCTATGGCAATTCCCCTTCCCTCCCTTCCTTTATTGTTAAAATCTGAATCTAACACTCCAGCAAACTTTCTCTCTGCTCACACTCTCTCTTCCCTCTGCTCAGGGTATTCCCCCCCTGTGAAAGAAGCAATAAAACTCCACTTTCTCACTCTCTCTTTCCTTCCCTCTCCTTTAGAGAGAGGGAATCAGCTAAAACTCTCAAACTCCTCTTCGGCTTCACCTGGTCTCTCCCTGACTACAGCAGCAACCACCCCCACCCCCTTTCTCCTTTTCCTTTTCTCTTCTTCCACCCAAAAGGAAGAGCATCCAGCCAGGAAGGCCAGGAAGCCACACCCGCTGTGCCCAAACCAGCCACAGCTGTCTGAGCTTCCACTTCCCTCTTTCCGGCCAGGCTCCTGCAAAGCCTCTCAGCCAGCTCCACTACAAGTGGAAGATTGCAATGTGGATTTCTGCCATTCAGAAATGAGTAGTGGGCCATAATCACAATGGGGATACCTGGAAGTTTGGATATGCCCTAGTATATTTGAAGGATTGAATAGCACAGGAGTTTGTAAACTATTATGTTGCAACTTCTCTATTTCACATATCTAAACAGCAGCCAATCTAGCAAATCACTGGTTGTGACAGAATATAATTGGCTGTAAATATGCAATAAAATAAACAACATTAAAGAGTATAGTACCTTTGATCTCTCTCCCGTTGCTTTCTTAGGGAATTTTTTTTCCTTTTCTTTTTCAGCCCTGTAATTTCTTTTTATCGGTGTGGAGTCAGGGTGACTGAATGAAACTGAGTGTTTACTGGCTGGATGCCCTTCCTTTTTTTCTCCTAATAAAAGTATTTTATTAATTTATAATATAAAATACCAAAATACAAAAGCAAATAGTAGGGAACAAAGGTAAGGGAAAGAGAAAAAGAGAAGTGTGGAGAAGAGGGGGAAAAGCAAAAAAAGCTTTGACTTCCGACTCTCTCGGTTGCAGTAAAATAAGGCATTAGCATCGAACTTCAACTTTTTATATTTCTATAGAATTATGAACTAGCCATTTCTACATCAACAAATCAATCTAATCAGTAAAACCCCAAATCAAAGTATCATTTTCCCCCCTCAAGCACAAAGTCCAGAAGCGGTTTTATATATATGTTTGTGTGTGTATATGTATATGTATATGTATATGTATATGTATATGTATATGTATAAAAGGTAAAGGATCCCCCGCACATGCGTGCTAGTCGTTTCCGACTCTAGGGGCCGGTGCTCATCTCCGTTTCAAAGCCGAAGAGCCAGCGCTTGTCCGAGGACGTCTCCGTGGTCATGTGGCCGGCATGACTAGACGCCAAAGGCGCATGGAACACTGTTACCTTCCCACCGTAGTGGTCCCTATTTTTCTACTTGCATTTTTACGTGCTTTCGAACTGCTAGGTTGGCAGAAGCTGGGACGAGTAACAGGCGCTCACTCTGTTACGCGGCACTCGGGATTTGACCCACCAAACTGCCGACCTTCTGATCGACAAGCTCAGCGTCCTAACCCACTGAGCCACCGCATCCCTATGTATATGTATATGTATATGTATATGTATATGTATATGTATATATAAGAAAAGTTTCTGGCTTTATCTTTATATTCACTTTAAGAATTTTCTGCATTAGAATATGAATCCTACTCCAATATTTCTTTGCTTTATCACATGTCCACCATAAGTGATAAAAAATCTTTACGTTTACATTTCCAACATTCATTTGAGATACCTCCATACATTCTAGATAACTTATCTGATGTTAAATACCAGCGATAAATCATCTTATAAAAGTTTTCCTTTAAATTATAATTTAGTGTGAATTTTAAACCTTTCGTCTACATATTCTCCCATTGTTCAAGCATCACATTATACACAAAGTTTCTTGCCCACTGAATCATACAATGTTTTACATTTTCACTTTCTAAATTCAGTCTCAATAATGTTTGTGAACCTTAGCAATGATATGGTTATCACTGCCACATAGGAAAGTTTCCAATTCATTTTTAACAAAATCTAATCCATAACTCTTTTTATCTAGTTTAAATCTTTCATTTATAAATATATTCTTTCTACAAATCTGTAATTTCTTTTTATCGGTGTGGAGTCAGGGCAGCTGAATGGAGCTGAGACAAAAGTGCTTTTTCACAAAGCAACTGGACTTTCTTTTTTCCCTCTTTGAAGACATTTTGCTTCTCATCCAAGAAGCTTCTTCAGCTCTGACTGGATGGTGGGGAATGGAAGGATTTATACACCTTACAGACAGCTCTTCATTTGTATTCTTTTAGAGAGTTGTTGAGGCCACCTTGAGGCTTATCTGTGTCCTCAGGGTCACCTGAGTGGTGCAAATGGGTGTGGAGCCTTCTTGGAACTGTTGAAGGACTGTATTGTAGACCAGGGGTCTTCAAACTTGGCCCTTTTATGACTTGTGGACTTCAGCTCCCAGAATTCCTCAGCCAGCATGCCTGGCTGAGGAATTCTGGGAATTGAAATCCACAAGTCATCAAAGGGCCAGGTTTGAAGACCCCTGTTGTAGACTGAAGATAGGTGATGTCATATCCCTCCCCCTTTGTTGAGAAAGGGCTGTTCAATTTTGACATAGATGGCCTCTTTGACCCCTCTTTCCAGTTGCCTTGTGAAAAAGCACCTTTGGGACTACCATGACCTGGATGACTGAGAATACCCCTAGATAATGGACCTGAGTATTTATTGGCCAGATGCCCTTCCTGATGCCTTCATGGAGTTTACAACAGGTATTTTCTCTTTGCACCCTGACAGAGAAACATCTGCTGCTGCCTAGGATTGAACTCTCAACCTTCCAAGTGGGAGGTGAACATTTTCACATATAGTCCACCAGGCTGCTCCTTCTTAGAGACTTACTTATATACGCACAATACAAATGCTATGATTGTCTATTGTGTCCTTCAAACTGTGGCTGCAAATGCACATATACTCAAACCAGAAGATAATAAAATGTACACTTTACATAGTATTTTTGAAATGTTCAAAATTCTTCCCCTAAAGGTAGTTCAACATTGCGCATTCCCGTCTCAACGGCTGGGATGCTGAAGGTAAAAAGAAGCACATGTGTTATTTCTTAGAACAAGGTGGAAATTTGAAGTTAGGTTCCCTGGTATCAATATCCATCTTGAATAGAACATGGAACAATAGAGTTGGAAGGGTCCTTGGAGGTCTTTTAGTCCAACTCCCTGCCCATCACAGGAGATCTTATACCTATACCCAGGGCTTTTTTTCTCATAGAACGCTCAGAACGGAGTTCCGGCACCTTTTTTGGATGGAACCTTGTAGGGTAGGCAAGGCGGGTTGTATGAAATGTGTGAGTTCTGGCACCTTTTTCTTTTACAAAAAAAGCACTGCCTATACCACTCCAGACTTTCTTTGGACTTGATGGGATGGATACATATAATCATAGAAAGAATAACAGAACAGAATAATGGAAGAGACACCAAAAGTCCTCCAATCCAACTCCCAAATACCTAAATAAAAATCCAGGATCAATTCAGTTCAATTCTGAAAAACTCTCCGTTTCAACTTGTCATTGGGTTCATTGCTCAGTTCCTTAGCTGCTATGTTTCACTAGCAAGAATTGCCACTGTACAATGACCAATTTCTCATGGGTTGGTGAGGTTATTTTCTATTCCCACATGAGAAGGTAAAGAGAAACAATGTGCCTTGGCTTGTCTTAGAAATCTGATCTTCAGAACTCTTCACCTCCCTGCTCAACTTTTCTGACCAAAACTCAAATGAGCCATTCTTTTTTCTTTCAAAAAAAAATTGTAATTTTCTTTTTATCATTTTTAAAACCGTATTTTTATTTTATTTTTTGCACTGAATCAACCCATCAGAAAAATCTAACTGGCTTAATAATATTTCCATGCAGAAAGGCAGTCTAATAGGTTCCTAATGTGGAAGAGGTACTTTAAAAACCTGCTGTGGTTTAGGAGATGGTTTCTAGGCAGCATCTCTCTTTTACGCATCAGATCACTGGTTGCTGAAGAATATAAAAAAGTTTGGTGTACCTTTGCTTCCTTATGGCACTGGAAACATTAATAATACAAAGCACATTGACGGTATATAATGACTGTGTCTGAGCTTTAATGATGCACCCCATCAATCTCAGACTCAGGGACATTAGTAAGTCTGCTTACATGGCTCCCATCGCCAGTGTAACTACATCTAACAGAATAACAGGTAGCTATTTTTCCTTCGGGTAACCATAGCTAGTATGCCAGTTCATGACTGCTCAGCATTTAAAAAGGAGCAAATGAAAAGGCTGAACTTCATCAGCATGTTCAATGCCTGCTCCTCACTTTGTTGTGTGAGCGTTCAGCAACTGGAGCCAAGGTTGCTCAGAGGAACAGCCAAGAATAACAGCTCAGATGCCTGAGGATGCTTCTAACAAGAAGCTTGTTCTGTTCCAGCCTGTTTGAATGTCAGGGACAACCCCTTTTTATAGTCAACAGGCTGGAAAAACTCAACCAAATTTATTTACAAAGAAATCAAAAGTTCAAACAAGAGTTAAACCAAAAGTTCAAACAAGAGTTAAACAGGAATAACAGACCAGGACTCTAGCAGAAGTTCTTCAAACGGTTGCCTTCAGCAACCAGCACCTCCCACACCTTCCACTTTTATCAGCAGTCCCAAGGCGTGGCTTCTCATTGCCTTCTCCTCCTCTCATCGAGTTGCCTCATGGCCTTTCTCTGTTCTACTCTGCTGGAATGCCTCCTGCTCCTAGCATCCCTGAATAGATCCAGCTGTGAATCATCTACGTCCAATACCTTGTGCTCACATGGCTGATGAGGAACATGACAGGAGGGGCCAGGCTGAGAGTCCTGCAGTGCATCAGAGCCTCCCTCTGACACCAAAGGCTCTCCAAACCCCTCCTCCTCCTCCTCCTCTTCAGAATCATCAGACTCAGCTGCCAGTATCACAGGCTGATGCTGAATCACAACAAAGCTTCTAAAGAGCACCTTGTGCATGGGAATTGCACCACTGGATCTACTCATGCTAAGCCCAGGCTCATGTTGCATTAATAAGACCTGCAAGGAGGCAGCAAGTGGATAAAAAGTAGATGTGCTTAATTTCAGGCTAACATCAGGTGTTGTGGCTTTTGTTTCTAGATAAATGTGCACAGAACATAGGGGAAATCAGTTCAGGCACATAATGGCATTCACCTTATGATCTGGTGTTGCAGTGGCTCCTTTTTAGACAGTAGCCATTTTACAGATTGCGAATGAACATTACAAACTGTTTATCATTGTTAAAATAAAAGAATACTGCAAGATCACCCATCCGTCTTCAAATATTCAAGGGGTAATGAAATTCATTTCCCTTTCTAAATTTGAGCAAGTATTTTACTGAGCAGGGGACCATTTTGAAGTTTGGATTGGATCTGCTAGCTGGTATTTTGTGTATGTATAATATCAATCCTTAAACCACGATCAGTTAACTACAGTGGGTAGATGTGCTAAAGCCACGTGCTAAACCGAGGTGGCATTTTCTTATGTTTCAGAGCCTGCCTTTTCAGCCTCCTACTGTCAGCTGCACAATAGTTTTCGAAAGAGGAGGGACTGAATATGTTCTGCTGTTTCTCATTGGATTTTGGGAGCTGGGATTAAGAACAAGAATGGAAAACTTGTACTCCATTAACATCCTTAAAACTGACTCCAACTTCCTAATTGACAAATACAAGGTAGTCCTCACTTTAAGTGATGGTAATGTTATCCATTCAGTCGTGTCCTGCTCTTGGCAATTCTGTGGACCAGGTTTCTCCACGTCTTCTAATCTTGTATTGCTTCATTGAGTTTTTCTACGCTCTGGTTGGTGTCAGCTTTGATGGTGTCCAGCCGTTGTGCTCTTTGGTGACCCGGTTTCCTTTTACCACTAACTCTTCCCACCATAATTGCCTTCTTCAGTGAATTCCTCCTCATGGCATGGCCAAAATAAGCTAGATGCGAGTATTGTGTTTTTTTCCCTTCAACTCTTGTGTTCTGCATTCCAGTACTTTGCTGTCCAAGCTCACTTTAAGTACTCCTGTTTAAATAAATGGGTTCACTTATTGACTGCAGCATTTCCTTAACAATTGCTGCAAAAAAAGGCCAGAAATTTACTTCCGGTCACACAGGTGTTTCAATTTACAGCCACAAATTACAATTACATTCATAATTCCAAGCTCAATTATACTCATAAATTGAAGACTACCTGTACTGTACACTTAATTTTGACAGCGTAACCTCCAGCTGTTTCAAGTGGTGTTGGGGGGGGGGCTGCATGCAATCCCCCCAACTGTGTGCTACACTCATCTTGTGCTAAACCAAAACGAAACCAATTGTATTATAATGTAGCATAAATGCATGTGAACTCAGTTGCTCTATGCGAAAAGGATTGTTAATCTCATTCAAGAGTAATGATTTTAATAATAGGATGTCATTGATGTTTCTTGTGTGGTGCTAAAATTGAACAAATTAATGCTAATCCAAAGCTTATTTTATATGTTTCATTTTCTCTCCTTCATAGAAAACAGTTGAATCTCATTCAAAGAGAGAAGATATAATAGCAGTAAAATAGATAATACTCCAACTAATGCATGCAAAGATAAATATAATCATTGTTGCTGTAATATCTGCTGCACAAAATTATGTATATTAACATTTTTACAAGAGGTTGAGAGTAATAATTCTGTTTATAATATTCTAAACTTAAAACATGTTACCAAGACATTTTTAATAACTCCTGCTCTTAAACTGATATGTAATTCATTTCATATATTTCACATATTTATAAGAAAAGATCACATTGTAAAAAAATTATATTTATCAAATATATGGATTTATGCTAATCAGAGCAATGCAACACACAGTAGTTAATATGAAACATATGCTATCAAAAGCATCCTTTTCTACCAACAATGGTTGTTTATAAAATTCTCTCCCTTTAAATTTTACTGAACTTTCTCAATTACTTGGTCATGTTTTGGTGCAGAATATTTTAATCATCATTTATTCTTTAGTTCAAGAATTTAATATCTGGCCTCCTCCAGTTGTTTTGAACTATAACTCCCACAGTCTCTTGCTTTGGGCCATGTTTTTATCTGAAGGGCATCGACCTGCCTACCTTAGTATTATTTTCAGTTTGGATTTCCAAAATAAATAAACACTGCTTCACATGCAGTTTGTTTTTCCTGGTGTTTACTATATTTTAAACTATTTCAGTGAAATTAGGTTCCTTCCTTCCTTCCTTCCTTCCTTCCTTCCTTCCTTCCTTCCTTCCTTCCTTCCTTCCTTCCTTCCTTCCTTCCTTCCTTCCCAGGCACACTTTAGTTTTATGTCTCCCAAGCTGAGTACTGATGATGTCAATTTCCTTAATTACCAGTGCAAGAGAAACTGTTTGGGTCTAGGACAACTTGGCATGGCCAACTTGGGACAAAAGTTACACTAACATCAAAGAAATGGTGGAATAGAATCATTAAAGAAAGGATGCCAAAGGAGAGACAAAATGAAATATGAATGACATAATTAAATTGAATTGTTGAATTGTACTGTGGTGAGATGTCCATGACGAGTTGTCCCATTCTGATAGTATTTATAGATCCAATGGGAGATCAAAATCAAGAGTCCTGAAAACATCTCCCCTTATATCTGTACACAATTTGTCTTCTTTTGGGAATTTTGGGAGTTAAAGTCATCAAAGCTCAGTTTGTGAGCTGTGTTAAAGTATCAAGAGTCCAAAATGCATGGGATCTCCTAATACACCTCAGGTTGAGGGTTGCTTCTCCAAATCTCTGGGGAGGGGGAGGCAGCTGTTCTTTTAACTATTGTGACAGTTAATGAATATTCTAGGAGTTGGTCTCCACATCTGTTGTGATTCAGGGTCAGCCTGTGGGTTCGGTAGTTGGGTCGGACGACTCAGAGGAGGAGGAGGGGGGTGTTGAAGAGCTTGCTAATGAGAGCCCTCAGCCAGGCCCCTCCCACCTGGTCACGACGGAGACCCAGCTGTGTGAGCATGACAGCGTGTATGAAGATGACCCACAGCTGGCCCTGTTCAAGGATGCCCGACGCAGGAGGCAGTCAATCAGGAGTAAACAGAGGAAGGCAATGGGGCACCTCGGAAGGAGGCAGAGAGAAGCCACGCCCTAAACTGTATAAAAGGGGAATGCGTGGGAGGGCTGGTTTGTTGAAGGCAACCGCTTGAAAAGCTCCTGTTTCTTGATTCGTGTCTTGTTTGTTTTTGTATCAATAAATTTGGCAGGCTTAATTCCAGCCTCTTGCCTTCTTGTAAAAGGGATTGTCTCTGCCTTTTCTGCAGGGCCGGTAGCAGGCTGGTACAGAACAACATCCAGAGGGCACGTGAGTTGGTAATATGACTTAATGTTAAATGAATGTATCTGTCTTATTCCACAAATGATGGTCAAATAAAAAGTTTGGCTTATTGTGATAATGAATTTAGCCACTCTTTACACATTATACAGTATTAACACATTCCAAAATAGAGTTATAATGTAATTTATGCACAACTAAATTTAGACGTGTACTTTCAACTGAGATTCAATTTTAATTCAATGCCCATGCTGTCTATCTATCTATCTGTCTGTCTGTCTGTCTGTCTGTCTATCTATCTATGTCTATGTCTGTCTGTCTGTCTGTCTCTCTCTCTCTCTCTCTCTCTCTCATCAAATATGTCATTTATTTTTAGTTTAGTTTAGTTTAGTTTATTAGACTTATAAACCGCCCTTCTCCCGTAGGACTCAGGGCAGTTCACAAGGTTTTTTTAAAAGAAACAATACCACAATTACAAAATTTAAAACAATTAAAATGATTATATTAAACCTTGAATATAAAAATCTTAGTTAAAAACCAATTAAAACCCCAATTACCGTATATACTTGAGTATAAGCCGAATTTTTCAGCCCACTTTTTGGGCTGAAAAATTCCACTTCGGCTTATACTCCAGTCAACAAAAAAACTTACCAAGGACTTGTGCGCGGCCGAGGCTTTGGAGCTTCCGGGATCGCGCTCACCTCTCCCAAGCCACCGCCGTCCGGAGACCTGCCGAAGTTTGGGGAGGTTTGGGGAGGTGCGCGCGCACCTCCCCAAACCTCCCCAAACGAAGCCGGGTCTCCGTTCCTCTGCGCCCTGCCTGCCTGCTTCTTTCCACAGCGGAAAGAAGCAGGCAGGCAGGGGGCGGAGGAACGGAGACCCGGCGACGTTTGGGGAGGTTTGGGCGCCTCTCCAAATATCCCCAAACGTCGCCGGGTCTCCGTTCCTCTGCGCCCTGCCTGCCTGCTTCTTTCCACAGCGGAAAGAAGCAGGCAGGCAGGGGGCGGAGGAACGGAGACCCGGCGACGTTTGGGGAGGTTTGGGCGCCTCTCCAAATATCCCCAAACGTCGCCGGGTCTCCGTTCCTCTGTGCCCTGCCTGCCTGCTTCTTTCCACAGTGGAAAGAAGCAGGCAGGCAGGGGGCGGAGGAACGGAGACCCGGCGACGTTTGGGGAGGTTTGGGCGCCTCTCCAAATATCCCCAAACGTCGCCGGGTCTCCGTTCCTCTGTGCCCTGCCTGCCTGCTTCTTTCCACAGCGGAAAGAAGCAGGCAGGCAGGGGGCGGAGGAACGGAGACCCGGCGACGTTTGGGGATATTTGGAGAGGCGCCCAAACCTCCCCAAACGTCGCCGGGTCTCCGTTCCTCTGCGCCCTGCCTGCCTGCTTCTTTCCACAGCGGAAAGAAGCAGGCAGGCAGGGGGCGGAGGAACGGAGACCCGGCGACGTTTGGGGATATTTGGAGAGGCGCCCAAACCTCCCCAAACGTCGCCGGGTCTCCGTTCCTCCGCCCCCTGCCTGCCTGCTTCTTTCCGCTGTGGAAAGAAGCAGGCAGGCAGGGCACAGAGGAACGGAGACCCGGCGACGTTTGGGGATATTTGGAGAGGCGCCCAAACCTCCCCAAACGTCGCCGGGTCTCCATTCCTCCGCCCCCTGCCTGCCTGCTTCTTTCCGCTGTGGAAAGAAGCAGGCAGGCAGGGCACAGAGGAACGGAGACCCGGCGACGTTTGGGGATATTTGGAGAGGCGCCCAAACCTCCCCAAACGTCGCCGGGTCTCCGTTCCTCCGCCCCCTGCCTGCCTGCTTCTTTCCGCTGTGGAAAGAAGCAGGCAGGCAGGGCACAGAGGAACGGAGACCCGGCGACGTTTGGGGATATTTGGAGAGGCGCCCAAACCTCCCCAAACGTCGCCGGGTCTCCGTTCCTCCGCCCCCTGCCTGCCTGCTTCTTTCCGCTGTGGAAAGAAGCAGGCAGGCAGGGCACAGAGGAACGGAGACCCGGCGACTGTGTATTCAGGCTTGCAAAATGGCAGATCGAGCCTCTGCTGGCGGCAGAGGCTTGCAGAACGGCGGATCGGCTTATACTCGAGTCAACAACTTTTTCCAGTTTTTGGGGGTGAAATTTGGGGTCTCGGCTTATACTCGAGTCGGCTTATACTCAAGTATATACGGTAATACCCTCAGTCCAGGCCAGAGAGCTCAAAGAGCCAGGTCTTCAGGTCCCGGCGGAAAGAGCGAAGGTCAGGGGCAGTCCTAAGCTCTACAGGCAGCTGGTTCCGAAGGGCCAGCGCACCCACTGAGAAGGCCCTCCCCCTGGGTATTGTCTGCCGGCAATCTTTTACCGGCGGTACCCTGAGAAGACCCTCCCTGTGGGAGCGCACAGGACGAAGGGAACTTGATGCCGGCAGCAGGTGCTCCCTCAAATATCCCAGACCCAAGCCATTTAGGGCTTTATAGGTCATCACCAGCACCTTTAATCTCACCCGGAGGGAATGAGTTGGTCATGAAAGCTTCAGGATTCACCCATTATTGCTAACTCTACTAAAGAGCCCTTGCAATTGCATGATTCAACAAAATAGTTCATTAGATAATTACATAGTGCAAGATATGGCATTCTGATTAATGTATGTTCAATGTTGTTTCAAAGACGCCAAATATCTGATGCAATCTACTAAAATAATCCTTCTCTCAAGGAATACATTGACCTTTCAAGGTACTTTTAGTGCCACACCAAGTTAATGACTTTTTAAGATTGTTCTGTTTAAGTATTTTTTTAAAAAAATGGTATGAAAACTGTTTATTTATGCAGACTGCCAATGATGACATTTAATCTGTTAAAATTGGTTGAGTTGTACAAAATAAAGATGCGGAATGATTCTGTTGTTTGATCTGGAGGTGAATATAAAATTCTAGAATCTGCAAATGCGATGCAAATGTTAAACAGTGGAATGGTTCTGTTCCTTTCACATCTGTCTCCCTTTCCACAAAGAGAAAGTGATTTTCTAGGTTTCTGGGTGGGCCCCCACAGTTTATCAAAGAACATCTAATAATTTACAAATCACATGATTTCTATGGTGCAAAGGTTAGAGTCCAAATAGATAACAATTTTTTTATCTTAATCAATGGCAAAGTTTGATGCTACTGGTCTTGCATGGGTCCTTATTCAGGGTATTAAGCATCCATGTTCATCTTCCCAGAGTGATGCTGAATGCTGAAAGGGACCCTGGGAAAGATATTTTCTCTATTGTGGATTGCCTTTGAGACAACATTTGGATGAGAGGAGAGACTTTGAAGTTGTCTCTTCAAGACGTTATGTAGTGGGGTCAGTATAAATCCATCCAACACTAGTTATCATTCATAAGGGGATCCAAGTGCATTTTAATACATACATTGGGAACTTTGAGGGACCTACATAAGAGACACTGGAGTGACTATATGGGTGTCTCTCCATGCCTATAATAATAACAAATGTTCGAGAAATTTATTTTTCTATATTTTCTTACATTCAGCAAAAAAAAAGCTGGGCTGACACACATTTGTTTTGGGGATGCTGCTGCTGCTGCTTCACCACAGTACTATCTGGATTATTTAATAATGACCCAAAAATGCACAGAGCCTATCCACTGGCACAGGATTTTGCAGACAAAAATGTTGACTGGAAATGCAACCTGATATACTGTTACACCAGGATTAAAAACAACGTTAAAACCGGAGGACCAGATATTGTTGCAGAAGTGGATTGGATGGACAGACACAAGCTGTCTGTCTGACTGGTGGAAGAGTTCATCCTAGGAAATATTGAATGCAGCTGGCAACCAATGAAAGACCAATTCATTTAAACTACCGGTATATTTGCTAACTGGGGAGATAGTATCTGAACAGGAAAATCTCCCCATGGATCCCGCTAGCATACTTCACAAGGGGGAATAGCTTTCCTGAATGTGATTGGAATCCTTTAGACAAGAACATGTGGAGGACCACAGAAAAGTCCACAATGAATTTATGATTAATACTGATGATATATAAGGAAAATGTATGGGGAATGAGGGCTGTAGTGGCCACAACAGTCCTGAGAATGAGTGAAATGACATCTTGATCAACAGTGAGCCAAGGCTTGAATAGCAGGGCTTTTCAACCAGTGGTACGAGTACCACCTGTGGTACATTGGCACCTGGCAAGTGGTATACGACCATTCTAGAAAAGTGGTAGTGGGGGAGGGGAATGAGCTGAACCGGTGGCAGCACCGCACAAGCCTGAGGAAGACACGGCTAGAGCTGCAGGGCTGTCAGGGCTCAGTGGAAGCCCCAAGATCAGCGCCAGGGTCCAGCTGGAGCTCGGCGCTGATCCTGGCGCATCTGCTGAGCCCAGAAGAAGTGCCGATCAGCTGGAATTTTGCAGCATCTCCAGGGTCTTGTGATTTACATTCAGATGCTTGGCAACTGATTCCTATTTATGACGGTCACAGTGTTCCAGGGTCATGTGAAGTGACCAAAACCTGCTGCAACCACCCAGCAGATGGGGGGAATAAAAACCAAACACCCTCCACCCCACCCCCACTGCCAATCCTCAACAGAAATGCTCACAACAATGGAAACCTCAGACAGGAGGAAGAGCACCGCTGGGTGGGCAGGCAGTTGTCTTGCTCTGCTGTGGCTTGGGGGACACTTTTTTCAATGCCATTGTAACTTCAAACAGTTACTAAGCGAACTGTTGTAAGTTGAGGACTACCTATACTTTATCACTTTTTTCCTTTTTGGGGGGGGTTGTCAGGTTTTTGACACCTTGCTAGGCGACTGGTGGTACTCGGATGTTGCCATATCCTAAAAGTGGTACAATGGGTGAAAAAGTTGAATAGCCCTGTTGTATAGATGGGCAGGAATCTGAAAGATGCAATCTGCAGGGGCCTGCAAAGTAGGGTTTTACTAACACCTGGAGGGAGCAGGAGTCTTAGGCAAAGTACCAAGTCAAAAAATATTACAAAGCCAGCTCCAAAGCTACGCCATGTCACCCAGTGAATGATTACAGTAGTTAGAGAGTAATGTCACTAGATGGCATTTCTGAATTAATGTTCTCCTCCAACATTTTATGCAACCATATGTTTTATTTATTTATTTTGCACAAAATATTAAGGGAAAAGAAAACTGTTGGGTTTTGTCATGAATGTTTAACAGGATCAAAAAATAAGCTGATTTGATTGTTTTTTCCCCCTCCTGGGATGGCAGATCAAGAGGCCAGCAGGCACCCTATGTTGTGTCTGAGTGTAGCCACAGAAACGCCTTAGCTGAAAAACAAAGGAGGCTTGGGAGAAGAGTCCTATGGAGCTCTCTCCAATTAGTCCACTTTAAGTACATGGAATACATGGAATCCTTTGGATCCTCAGAAATGAAAAGAAGGAAAGGGGTGCTCCATGTTAGATGATCCAATCCAGTAGATACACACTGCTTGTTATCTCTGTTAGTTGACATTTTGTACAGTTGTAGACAATGCGTCAGGAATTCATCAGACTAAGGAATGTACAGCAAAGAAATAGGCTGTAAAATAAGCAGAAATGAAGAACTGTGCAGGATTGTGACTTGACAATGAACTAGGGAGTGTCCATCATAATTTCAGATGTTCATATCATACTGAATGCTAGGCAGTATCAAATCTTGAAATTTCCTTGGTATAAGAAAGGATACTTGTCTGGAAATTGTTAACGTAGGATGGTTCTATATTTCCAGACAACCGGCTCTAATTGTTTCACACAGACGTGGGGAAAAATCATTTTAGATCAGGGCTAAGGTTATAACACAAAATCAAGGTCAACCTAATTTTTGGAAGCCCTGGGCCAAAAGTCAAGATGAAAGGCCTCTAAGTGGGGTTGCTTTTGAATTAACGACAATCACTCTGTATCCTTATGCCCTAAATTTGATTCATGTCTCAATGATTCTTCCAGAAGCTGGAATATATGAGCAAAAGTACCAGTTAAGACAGTTCATACAGTTCCCTTCTTTATGACATCCTTGATGTAATTTACTCAGAAGCTACTCTGCTGACATAGTGGAAGCCATAAATATGGATGATTGTGTTCATCTCAGATGTTAAAAGAAGGATGAAATATGATTGCCTCCTTGCCAGCAATGCAGTTTTAATATCTCAGAATTTTTCCTCTCTCCTGTCAAAACATAGACTTATAAGGTAGAATGACATGCTTTGGCAAAGGGGCATGAAAACGCAGCTGTGCAAAGTGGTCTAGCTGCTCCAAATTCCAGGGAGTTGTGCATTATATACTGAAAACAATTATTTTGTAGAGAGTGCAGTGATACCTCCTGTAATGCAATGGGGGGGGAGGGAAGTGGGCTGAGTGTGTGTCATGGTTTGATTTTTTTTCTTTTTACCACTAAAGGTGGGGGCATGAGGATTGACTTTATACTTTTATCTTTGAAGGTTACAGTGAAGGGCGTATCATGTTCCTGAAATTAATTGATTAATTGAGTAATGAAAAAGCTTGACATAAATATTAAAAGATTAAGTTTGATCGTGGGCTGTTTGCCAAATGACCATTTTGAACTCATAAAAAAGTTGTGTATATCCACACCCAACATAAAGGCATAAAACAGATACCATGCTGTTAATAAATGCCACAGTATGATTTAAAATTTAATTTAATAAATACCTGCAATAAATCTGATGATTGCATGGGATTTTCCAATCCATATTTTTAAATAGGATAAGACTGATTTAATCTGACCTAACAGCAGGCATCCTATTTCTTTCTCATCTACTTATTGATAGGATCTTCTATCTTATTACTATTCTAAAGTTGCCTGAGTCAAATCAACGGTTTCCAATCTGCACTCTCCAGATATTGTAATACAGTTCCCATAATCCCTGACTATTGCGCACACTGGAGAAAACACACCAACAACATTTGTAATTTTGGACAAGAAACTCCAAAGAAACTTCACTCTCTAAATCCCATTATCCTGGGTGGCAAATTATCTCACTTCCAGTGTCATAGCAAAGGCTAAGACAGAGTGGGGAGGAAGTTAGGAGTAAAGGTGATTGGCAGGAAGTGGAGGCCACATCTGGAGATTGGCAGCTATTGCAAGAAGATGAGAAGACTATTGTACATCTGCCAGGATCACAAGCTTTGGGGAGCAGCATATCCTGTGTCAGGTTTCCGACGTATGGGCTTTTCAAGTGACTCTGAGGCATTGTTTACCTTAAAAGTCCTTTATTAGCCTAATACACCAGCAAATGCTTGCTCGAAGGAAGCTGGAATCTGAAATCTCCACCCCTTGCACAATATATTAAAACACAATTCTCCACCTTTCTAATTTTGTCATTAATCATATTCTCCAATTAATTTACAGTAAAGAATCAGTTTCCTTCCCGTTAGAAGACCTGCCAAAGCCTAATCTTCTTAGATAGAGATGGCCTTGAAAAGTGCAATCCTACTCATCCCCCCTCCTAACCTTAAAGTAAAACAATACACAAGTCTTAAAACAATACACAAGTTTAACATATGAAACGGCTACTTCTTCATCTCTTGTCAACCAATAACATTCGATGTTAGCAGCATTTACATCCTGTGGGAGAATCCTTCTTGGAACTTTGCCTGGAACTCGACAGCAACCAGAAAAAGGACAATTCCACAGAAACATCCCAACTAGTGCAAGAATTTTTGGAATAAGACAAAGATCGTATACTACTTAAAAGACTTTGAGACTTTTGTTTGAACTGAATATTTAATATACTGAGTATAAAGGACTGAGTGCTAACTATGTATTTACATGGCAACAGCAACTTATCAGTTCTAGAAGGGTTGAGTTGACCCAATAGCTTATTGTTGGGGAAGGTATGTGCTGCAATAAAGCATTGTGTACAGATTTGCTATGCTGTGGTGTGTCATAGTAAATATACACAATAGCAATTTTTCTCCATGAAAAAGGCATCCTCCCTTGGGTATTGAAGAAAACGGATAGAGATGAAGAAAAATTGTTTTTGACTAATCAGGGGTACAAATAAGGAAACAAACTAAGGAATTCTGTCTTAGTAACATTCAAAACAAAGTTTCCCTTTATCAATAGGATCGATAGGGTTGAAACCCAACAGCAGTTAAGAGTTGAATAAACCCAATGGAAATACAAATATGGCTATGCTATCTCGATGCTGTGGGTTCACTGCACTTCAGAAGTTTTGCTCATTTACTTTCTCAGAACACATCCCACTCTGAAAGGAGAAGGGAGCACTGCCTGTTGGTTTTGGCTTATTGGAGGCCTCCACCTGGTTGAGTGATTGGCTTGTGGGAAGGCTCCTCTTCAGTCTGGTGTACGCTGTCCGATTTAGCGAAGTGAGGTTTAACAGGCTGAGAGCGCAGGGGCCACATTGCAGTGCAGTGAATCTGCAGCATTGAGATGCCATGCATGGCAATTGAAACTCATCCAGCTGCTGCCCTAAAGCCATATTAGTAGACCCTCCACAAGAAAACAGTCCCAGAGAAGAGCAAGTGACAAGAAAGAAAGCCTGCTCCTCAGGGGTAGAAATATGGTAAATGAGGAGGTGGTAGTCGAAGGAAGGGGGTGGGATTAGGATTGCATGCTGGGAAGGTGAGGAGAGAACTGGATTGCTGAGGCTTTGAGGCAGAAGTGGAAAGAAGCACGGGGAGCTTGGGCCAGGCTGAAGAAAAAGGAGAGCAATCCCTGAACTAGACTCGCTAATATTCTAGTCAAGGGGCAGGGTAAAAGCTGAAACCATACTCACTGGTCACCTCGAATTAAATTGCTTTCATGCGGTAACAGTATCTTCTACCTCTTTTGTACCATACAAAAGTAGTAGTTCCTGTGCCTCTGCCCCGTGCCTCTGAGAGGTGAGGCAAGTCAGGTGGTGGAGCGGAGTGGGAGTGGTGCCATGCCACAGCCCCTGCATGCTCAGCTCCCAACATCCAACCTGGTCCTCCACCGAGCCTGCTGCCCGCCATTTCACCCATGTCTGCCCTGACCAATGGGAAGGCCAGGGATGACCTATCCACAAGAGGCAGCCAGGACTCCCTGTCCCACCCAACCCCAGCCCCGGAACTGCCCCACGTGGGCCTAGAGGGTCGGTGAGGCTCCTCCAGTGGATCAGGCTCTAGCACCCGCCCTGGTCATGCCCCAGAGACCCATGGATCCCCCAGCCCCTCCAGGCTCCCCCACCCATGAGCGAAATCAAGCTGGCCACACCCACCTTCCCTGCCCAGGCAACCACAATGCTAGGGCTTATTTTTGGGGATAGGGTTTATATTACGAGCATCCTGAAAATTCATGCTAGAGCTTATTTTCTTTTATATATATATAGATATTTTATTAGTGTTTAACTATAACAATCTCCAGTGCCTGGTGTAGAGCATGTTGTTTTGGTTTATATTTTAACAAGAAAAAAGGGCAATAATAATTAATTAACAATCAATAATAATAAAATTTGATAATTCCATTATTATTATTATTATTATTATTATTATTATTATTATTATTATTATTATTTATTGGATTTTTATACTGCCCTTCTCCCGAATGATACATTAATGATTAATGATACATTTCTTTGATCTTCCCTTCTCCTGTTTGTATTCTCCTTCTTCAACCTTAGCCAAAATATAATTCTTAATATTTTCAATGTATAAATGATTCGATATAGGCATTTTTTATATTTATACAAATAATAATAATCTCTCTACATAACATTTTTTCACCTTATATTATTCTCATAACCATCATCTCATTAGTTCAGCATACATCCTATTTTTATAATTTTTGTTCGCTTAAATTCCCTTATATTCAATACAATTCATCAGTCATAATTTCTTCATATTAGTCATCTAATTGTCCAAATTTTCCCATTTAGGTACATCCTCCCAATATTTTATATCATGCATTATAAAAAATACTATACTTTTTATCTATCTTATAATATCTAGATATAATCATTTTTAATCAGTTTATATTTCACTTATATATTAATAAAAGTTACATCAACCTACTATTTTAACATTTCATATATTATAAAATATACTATATCACTTAAATCTCTTATCCTTCTAGTTGTAAGGCCCCTTTGTGTTCAAAATTCTATGTTCTTTTAGCCATATTCAAACAAATGTTTATTCAATAGTCCATCTGGTAGGGCGAGTCAAATCTCTTGTATCTGTCTCTGGTCTCCTTCTTTTGCAGAGTAATTTTCCAAGTTGATGTAATCCGCTTACCCAGCAGTTCCTGTACTTTTACAAATGTTGTTGGGAATACAAAAGAAGAAGTAAGTAAGATAAATACTTTCTGTCTCCCAAACTTTGATGGTTCTCCTGATAATTGCATTTTTCTTGTATCAAAACCTTGAAGATTTTTTCCTGTTTGTGTCAAATTGTAATTTTCTTCCTTTGTTGTTTCATCAATTTGATCATACTCTTATAATTTGTAGTCTGCTGTCTGATTTATTTGTGCATTTGTTGTTATTAACTGGGTAAATTGTAAATTTAGATTGGAAATATGCTTATTTAAATAATCTCTGCCGGCCAGGTGGTGAGCCCCCCAGGGGTCTCCCTGCCCTCCAAACTGGTGACTTACACTGATGTGTTCAGCGAGATTGAGGTGGATCAATTGGCCCCACACAGGCCGTATGACTGCCCCATCGACTTAGCTACTGATGCGCCTCTCCCAGTGGGACATTTGTATTCCATGTTGGACCCCAAATTGTCTGCTTTGCAGGACTTTCGGTATAAAAAATTGGCTCAGGGTTTTATTCAGCCTGCATCTTTGCCATTGTCTGCTCCAGTGCTCTTTGTAAAATGAAGTCCCAAGAATTGAGGCTTTGCTGTGACAGCGTTCCACAAATAATTCCCTTCACAACCGCATCCCGCCCGGCAGACCCAGGGGAAGGGTCCTGCAGTGTGGGATAGTGTTGTGATTTCTCGCCAGCCAGTGGATCCGGCAGCTGAGTCTGATATATCAGATGAGGAGGAGGAGCCTGGAGTGACATTAGAGTCAGAGGAAGGCTCTGAGGAGCTCCAAAACTTATAGTCGGATGAGGAGCCTGGCCCCTTTACTCGTGCTCAGGCTGAGACACAGCTGTGCTGTGAGCCTGAGTTGCACAGCAATAGAGAACAGTTGGGACAAATCACGGATGCATGAATGCACAGGCAAGAGAAGTGAGTAGGACAGAGGAATGCAATGGGGCAGCTCCAAAGGCAAAGGAGAAGGCATTGGGAAGCCACGCCTTGGCTGAATTATAAAAGGGAAGGTGTGGGAGGTGCTGGTTGCCAAAGGCAAACATTCATGTTGAGGATTGAGTGTCTGTGGACTGTGTTTGTTTGCCTTGGACATTGACTCAGGTCTGTGAGAATAAAAGGGGTTGGTTTTTTCTTGAAGTTCCTGCCTGTTTCTTGGAAGAGGGATTTTTCGTGAGCATAACAAGGACTCATGTAGGCTGGGACAGAACAGAGACGGCTATTATCTGTGTTTTTTCACACCAATGTTTTTGCTTAAGGGCAACTCCAGGCTAGTTTTTCATTTTAGCTGATACACTTATGGTCTACAAAGATTGCCAGAAATTGGAAACGAGGGAGAAAGGATTGCCAGAAGAAGGAATGACCCATTATTTCCACACTGTTTCCAAGAAAACTGTGAGTGTGTCTGTGATATTTCCAAAACACAAACTTAGCTCAGAGAAGACTTTACAGCAGAACAATACTCAGGAAAGGCTGTTCTAGATGCTTGGACACAAACCAAGATCTGTTTTAATTGAATAGCAGCTGCATAAATAGAAATACTATTCCTTCTCTATGACCTTCATTTTAAGTCAGGCTGCATCACAAGAATTAAAAAATGACTGACTCACAAAGGATCTAGGCTGACTTTGCCAAACTGGGTATCCTCCAGTGATATAGGTGACATTCTCAGAACAGTCCAGCTCCCATGGCTGGATATGAATTTTGAAAGTTGAAGCCCACATATCCGGAAAACATTCCAGTTGGAGAAGACTGTTCTAGCTGAACATCATGATATGCAAAAAGTATGTGCGTGATATATAGCCTACCTCCACCCCACATGTATACACTATTGGTAGTTCTTGACTGACAACATTTAATTTAGTGACCATTTGAAGTTACAACAGCACTGAAAAAAGCAACTTATGACTGATTTTCACATGACCATTGTAGCATCCCCATGGCCGCAGGTTCAAAATCGACAGCTGGCCTGTATTTATGAAGGTTGCAGTGTACTGGGGTCATGTGATCACCTTTTGTGACCCTCTGGCAAGCAAAGGCAATGGGGGAGCCAGATTCACTTAACAGCCATGTTACTAACTTAACAACTATAATGATTCACTTAACAACGGTGGCAAGAAAGATCATAAAATGGGGCAAAACTCCCTTAGCAACTGTCTTGCTTAGCAACAGAAATTTGGGGCTCAGTTGTGGTCATAAGTTGAGGGCTGCCTGTATTTCTCTTCCCTCATCTGGATCAGTTCAAAACTTCTTCTGGCCTGGTCTTCTTGGATCCAACAGAAACATCAAAAATGTTAAGCATTTTAATTTTCAGGGAATTTATTCACATCTTTGGCATGTCAGATACCATTTTATGGATAGGAATAAGAATTTCATATCTGCAAATACATTTTCCTCTTACTTTTTTTTAAAGATAAAAAACTAAGTTTGGGGCTATGACCAGCACTGGGGAAAGAGACTGTTTAGATTTCCTTGTTAAAGAGTTCACCTCTTACTGAAATAATGACATGTGAATGATGATGCAACCAATTTCAGGTGGCATCATAAGAACATGATAGATGAAGACAAGGATGAGTCCCTGTATGTTGCCGCGAGACTCTTTAAATTGTTGGATTGTCCTAAAGGGAAGAAGAGACTGTTCAGGCTTTGCTCGAGATGGAACAAAGACCCGGCCAGTGATGGATGAGAGAAGGCCAAAAAGGATACGTACAATTTAAGCCTCAAAAGAAAAAAAAGAAAAAAAAAGAAAAAAAGATGCATCAGAGGTATCTACTTTTTCTGGCGCAAAACGTCTCATAGCATTGGAAGCATTTTCAGCAGATCTAAATATTCTCCTTGGAAAACAAACTCCAAAGCTGGAGAACAACCCTCAAATTCTTTACTGGTAAAGATGATTTGGGATCCAGTTTGGTGTAGTGCAGGGGTCTATGCTGACTCAGGAATTCTGGGAGTTGAATTCCATGAGTCATAAAAGAGCCGAGGTTGCCTACCCCTGGTGTAGCGGTTAAGGCACTAGGCTAAAAACTGGGACACTGAGGGTTTTACTCCAATCTTGGGCAGAAGCTGGATAACTTTGACCTGACACTCATTCTCAGCCCTAGTAAGAAGGCAAGGGAGAGCAACTTCTGAAAATGTTGCCAAGAAAACTGCAGGGGCTTATCCAAGTCATTGCCAGGAATCGACGCTGATCCAAACGCTCTTTCCTGGATTAAAATACTTAATGAATAGTTAGATTAATTTTAGATAAACTCTAGAAAATTGTATGTTACCTTCATAAACAAAGAGTCAGTTGGGATATTCAGGAGGTGAGCTTTTTGCTCAAAAAAAAAGGAAAATTGTATCAATAAGGAAAGGAAGAAAATCCAAGGGAAGTATGGTTATCTTGAGGGAGGGATGGGATGAAAGGGGGCCAGGAGAGAGTCAAATAATGACATAAGTACGGTGGTGTCTTCATGCAGATGCCATATCGCACGTTCTTCTATAAGACATTTTGATGCAGGTATATCATTGTAGCATTTGTGTGGACACTGTTGAAGTGAAATATGGACCATCCACATCAGAATCTACCTCAAATCAAGGAAGGAGAGCTAGTATTTTTTTCTGTCAGACCCTTACAGTATGGCAGGGGGGGGGGGACTGGAATGAGAGGAAAGGAATTGAATTCTTCTCCAAAGACTAATTATTATATTCTAAGACCAATTACTGAGTATAAATGAAGGCAGCAGTAAGTCTCCGATTTTTGTGCCAAGGAAGAGGAATTCCTGCAACATCACTATATATTTAGTAATGGCCTAAGACATTTACAGCCAAAGGATAACAGTTGATTAACGTAGACATTGCTGTGGCCCTTATTTTGGGGGAGGAAGAGGGCCATGACAGCTCAAAGAAATATTTCCCTACATGGAGAAAATCAATATAGTTACTGCTTTGGGAAGTAATGCTACGCAGTAAATTCTGCCTAGTTTATGTCCTGTTTTAAACTGCTCAAACGCACAACAGCAAGTTGCAACTGGTTTAATGACTGGTTGCATTTCAGATAAATGCAAAGGCAAGTAGATAGCTGACACACACATATACAGAAAGAGAGAGAGAAAAAATGGGTAGTAAAGTAATATCTTGTTTGTTGGGAGAAAAGACTGGCAGCCAATGTAGCTCAGATTTCAGGAAATGGGGCAAGACAGGAGTAGAAATGCAAGATTGATCTGGGGTAGTCCTGGAGTTGAATACTAGAAAATTACTTAAGTCAGTCTGGATGTCAAGTACAAGAAGCATGGCTGCAGGAATAGATTGGGACATGTAACATACAAAGCAACATTGGAGAGTTTTATCCATGGTAAACCAGTCTCTGGCAACTATTCTTACATAGCCCTAGCCGAATGTTCATTTTTGTTTTTGAGGAATTGAGCAGATCTCCTTTGCCCTGCTTTCCAACGTTGCTGATACAGCTGGGTCCTGGCCCCTCATCTGAGTCTGCCCTCACCTGCTTATTTGGGCTAACTGCCTGGTCAGCCTCAGGTTATTGATGGTCTTGCCAGCTCCTCAGCTGGCAACACAATGAATCAGGTCCCTCAGACACTAATTCCAAGAAGTCTGAATAGACCACAACATATTCCACAAATGAATGATTGAGCTGTTATCAAGCAGAACATGTTGTCCTTCTGCCTTCTGAAGGTGTCTCTAGATTCCTTTGCACATGTCCACAAGGAACCTTGTATTTAAGAAGCAATTTACTTCATATTTAGGGCCTGTTTTATAGAATCAGGAGGGACATCTTGGTGTTGGAAAATAAAAAGTCTGAATGGTTGCCCTTGCCATTCCTGTGGTGGTGGCCTTAAAGTTGGAAAGAAATCTGGGGACTAGCCAAAAAGTATGGTTCATTCTTTGAAATGCTTTCCATTTTATTAAGGGAGAATAAAATGAATTCTCCCAGCAGGTGGGTAGGTAACAAGCCTCAGTAGCACTAACTTCCTTGTGGCTTTTTATTTTTACCCGTGAATTTGAAGTACTAAGGATATCCTCCTATATAAAAAGGAATAATTTAGCTCAACATGGTTCATATTTCTAACTGACAGCTTGCAAGGGTTCACTCACTACAAGCTGTCTGTAAACCAACCCCCCTTCACTGCTTTGTTATTCATCAATTTATCTTCATTGAAACTTGGCTACCTATTCTCTACCCCCCCCCCGCCTCCCCATTCCACTGCTTCCCTTTCTCAGTGAATTTTTTTTGTGTATGCATACAGAATTTCCATTTCTCATGTCCAGAACTGATTACATGCTGTGTAGAATGACAGAGCTGGTGCAGTTTTTTTCAAGCCCACATTATTTAGGGACCAGGAGCCAGGGCTATGCAAACAGCCTTCAACTCTTCAGTGCAGCATCTTGCCCAGTGTTAAGGACAAATGGCTAATATATCAAGTTTATTAGGTGAGCTGAATAAATCACAGTGCAATCTCAGCCACATAGTTCAGAATAAACCACCATCCACCAACAGGAAATGGTCACAGCAAAACAGCAGCAATAAATTAAAAAATGGTGGTCTTCCAGACACTGAGAACTGAATCTTATTTCAAAGACATCTGTGGAAGCTTGATGACAAACGTTACCTTTTAATAGGCCATTATTCTTTTACCTTATTTGCTTTGCATTAATCAATTGCTTGCCCACACAAATGCCACACTCTAGAACAAGGGCACAACTTTTCTCCCACTGACAATTCAGCTTGGCCTTCGGGTGATGAGCCAGGTGTTGTTGCACCCCTCAAAAATAGACTGGGGCCAGGATAAAATGAGCATGGCTATATAATTAAATAATACTCTCCGTGCAGTGTTGGGATTCAAATAATTTAACAACTGGTTGTGTTTGTCGTCATCACCAGCTCGACGTGCATCGCATATTTGTCATCACCACATTGTCATTACTGCCAGTGCGATGTGCATCGCGTTGACATCGTCACCGGCACTACACACCTCACGGCGGCATCATCACCAATATAACCGGTTCTCCAAACTCAACAAAAAGCTATTTTTATTTGTTCTGCCGAATTGGTGCGAACCACTTGAATCCCACCACTATCTCCATGTTATTAAATACTTTGAATCCAACTAATTGCATCAACCAATTTATCTTTGTGTCACACTAAACTTAAAATGTCTTAGCAAGGTATCTGAGGGCTGTAGTCAAAACTTTTGGGATCCAAAGGTTACACTAAGTTTCTGAGTTTGGAGTCTAGAGGGCAGATCAAATTATTACTATCCCCAGAAGTGGTGTTGAAGGAATGCAATTATTGGGAAAGGAGGGTGATAACCAAGGTTCACTGATGGGTTATTTAGTTATTTGTCCCTTAAAGCAAGCTTTTGATTCCTGGCAACTGCCTGGATTAGTCCCTGAAGTGTCCTTGGCAAGGTTGTTTGCAAATGATTTGCCATTGCTTCCTTCGCAGGACTGAGAGGAAGTGAATGTCCCAAAGTCACCCAGCTTTAGAACTAGAACATCTGGTCTCCCATTTTCTAGCCCAATACTTTAACCACTACAACAAACTCTCTGGCCATTTGTCATTATTAAAATTAGCTCTATTTACATCTGTAGCATTTTCTTGTAGCTTTACCCAATTCCGTTTATATCTTTCTCAGATGCAGCTAACTCACTTATTCATTGATTCATATAATCAGGCCCAAGGCAGATACTTTTTAACTGTAAGAAATCTCTACAATGATGAAACAATGGTTTTTATGTTTGGAATTAGTCAGATGTTAACTCCTGTTGCTTCCATTCTAAGCACTATAAGCATCAACCTGATTTCTGCTTTACTTAAAACAGAAAAATGACAAGGACATTCAGGAAGGGAAGAGCTGCACAGAATTCTCTACTGCCCTCTTAACGTGTTTTTCAGTCTTAGAGGGATAACTATGAATTACTCATGTTAGGAATTACACTACAATTTGTACATGTTTCCTATCTCCAATGGCAAACAACTGTGTTGCAAATTTTCAGCAGTCACATCCAGAGATGCCATATGGTCTGGAACTGTAGGAAGCTCATTCTTGCTCTTAGTATAGTATAGAAACACTCAAGCATATATACAGTACACTGAGGTCAGCCTCATTGTATGAAAAGGTGGGATTCACAGTTAAATAATGAAACATAAAAAGAAACATTTCATCATTATACACACATTATTTCAATAATGAAACTCTTGCTGCAAGTCAAAGGGCACTTCTCATCTCTGCTAAAAAGGAAACATTGAAAACAGCAGAAATACTTTCTAAAAGATTAGTGCAAAGTTTTCAAGGGTAATGGAAGAGAAGATAAACACAGTTCTTCAGAATAATTAATACACTTAGAATTGCTTCATTCGGTGAAAACAATAACGGAGTCAGACACTACGGGGGGGGGGGAGGAATCAAACAAACCAAGGTCTACTAGAGGAAAAGAAGGAATACATCCTTGTCATTATTTTCTAGGCTTCCTTGACATGACCAAAGTTGCAGCTATGAAAAAATAAGATCCTCTCATCTACAAAGGTATAGATGAGGGCAAGGCAACTGTTCTGTGTTGAATAAAGGAACATTCTTTCTCCTTTACCAAGCAACCGTTGAACATTTGACTAGTCATTCACAAGGAAAAAGGACCATAAGTTGAAGAGAAATAGTGGTACTCCACTGTGGATCCAGTTATGTATCCCTTAGTAGATTTGTGTATTTAAGAACAAACTGGGCTGCTAGATATGCACCACATTGCAGATACTTACTGACGTCATATACTTTCTTTGGGGTAAAGCTTGAACCTTCTTTGTTTTGGTTTGATATAGCAAACCTTTTGGAAATAGATGATTCAGCAAGTCACTTCTTTCTAAGTTTTGCAAGCAAAGATCTTAGATACCACTTCAGCTTGGAAGCCATCCCTCCATTTTCTGAATGTTTGCATCATTAACTTTTCTTTGCAAACATTTGTGAATCATATGGAGTGGAGTCTGGCAATATGGAACAGATGGGAACAGAATATAGCCTCCTATATATGTTACTGAACACAAAGGTGATTATTTTAAAACAATGAAAGAGAAAGCAGCAGAAAAACAACAGTACAATTATATGTTTAAAACCTTTATGAAATATTCAACACTGGGAGAATAACATTCCAGGTAACATATATCTTTTGGTATAAATATTTCTGTTCCTCAGCAGGAAAGCCCAATGAGACAATGATATTGAAAATTCCAATTAAAATTAGGATTGTCAGCAAAGTGTTGTGATTCAGGGTCAGCCTGTGGGTTCGGCAGTTGGGTCGGACGATTCAGAGGAGGAGGAGGGGGGTGTTGGAGAGGTTGCTGAGGGTGTTGAAGAGCTTGCTGATGAGAGCCCTCAGCCAGGCCCCTCCCACCTGGTTACGACGCAGACCCAGCTGTGTGAGCCTGACAGCGTGGATGAAGATGACCCACAGCTGGCCCTGTTCAAGGACACCCAACGCAGGAGGCAGTCAATCAGGAGTAAACAGAGGAAGGCAATGGGGCACCTCGGAAGGAGGCAGAGAGAAGCCACGCCTTGAACTGTTTAAAAGGGGAATGTGTGGGAGGGCTGGTTTGCTGAAGGCAACCATATGAATAGCTCCTGTTTCATGGTTCGTGTCTTGTTTTTGCTCTGTTTGCTTTTGTGTCCATAAATTTGGCAGGCTTAGTTCCAGCCTCTTGCCTTCTTGTAAAGGGGTTGTCTCTGCCTTATCTGCAGGGCCGGTAGTAGGCTGGTACAGAACACAAAGAAAGGAAGAGCTGGTCCTTCCTTATACCCAGGTAAATTACACAGAGTAAGTCCTGTGGAATTCAGTGACTGGATTCTCACTAGTTGCCATCTGCATTAACCAAAGGTTGTTGAATAAACCATCTTCACCTAGCCTCTATTATTAAATTATATTTATGTATATATTCATTCAATTTCTACGCTGCCCATTTTACCTATAAATGCTGTTTATAATGCACAGTATCAACTAAGCCAATTCAAAGAAACTATATGATCTCTTAGCACAAGGTATAAATCCAGATATTGACATTTAATTGGTAGAAAAATTCAACATGAATTTCAGGTCATGGCTGCAATTTTATAACTAACAACATCCCTTCGCCCCAATATCCCTGTAAGACAATGGACCTTCAGGTTCAGTGATCAGAAGTGTGTCCAGGGTTGGTCAAGAATATGGAAATGGTGGGTGTAACCAGGCAATCATGGCTCTATTCCTTTTTATACCTGTGCAATGCAATTTTAAAAGCAACAGGACTTCAATTGCCTGATCATAAGCGCCATTTTGTTGCTCGCTCTTGCAAATGCCCCTATCTTTTTTCCTTGAAATTCCATATTTAGAACATAGCATCTAGAATAATAGAGTTGGAAAGGACCTTGGAGGTCTTCTAGTCCAACCCCCTGCTCAAGCAGGTGGTCCTATTCCATTTCAGACAAATGGTTGCCCAGTCTCCTTTTGAAAGCCTCCAGTGAGGGAGCTTTCAAAAGGTATTTTAGAATTTTAAATTTTAAAAGGCATTCTATTTTTCTGAAACCCTTGGTGCTCTCTTGGCTTAGTTGTCTGCTTGCAGATGTTTTATTACTCAACTAAGTAACCTCATCAGTGCTAGTGAGTGTGAGGTTTGCTCCCTGTTTATATACAGCATGGCTTGCCCTGCCAATGATGATTTGGGGTGTATTTCCTTGATTAAGAGATTGTTTTCTGCTTGATTGTTTGTATGGTATTGATCTCTGCTTATGTGTGTGTTTTTACACAGCTCTCTTTTGGGAGGTTGGATTTTTACTTAGGTAATGGAGCACTTATAAGGGACGCAGTGGCTCAGTGGGTTAGGACGCTGAGCTTGTTGATCAGAAGGTTGGCAGTTTGGCGGGTCGAATCCCGAGTGCTGCATAGCAGAGTGAGCGCCTGTTACTCGTCCCAGCTTCTGCCAACCTAGCAGTTCGAAAGCACGTAAAAAGGCAAGTAGAAAAATAGGGACCACTACGGTGGGAAGGTAACAGCGCTCTGTGCACCTTTGGCATCTAGTCATGCCAGCCACATGACCACGGAGACGTCCTCAGACAAGCGCTGGCTCTTCAGCTTTGAAACGGAGATGAGCACCGGCCCCTAGAGTCAGAAACGACTAGCATGCATGTGCGGGGGAACCTTTACCTTTACCTTTACCTTTAATGGAGCACTTGATTAGTTTGGATTGTTTGTCTGATGTACATTTATAGACTCTGTAGGTCCCAAAACATTTAATAAATTTATTTACATATACCATCTAAAATATTCCCTTTAAGAGTCATCTGGTAAAATATTCCATTGATTTATTTTTTTTAAAAAAATGGAATAAAGAGATTTATCTTTCCAGTGTATTCATAGATTTTTGTTGGTAGCATGAAGTTGTCATCTGTATCCCAATCTTGCCCCAGACTCCCCAGATATTCTTAGTATTACAAACCTAATTTGTATTGGTTGTCTAGGGAATAAATACTCCTGGAATAATCATGCATTATATCAATATTTAAGAATACATTGTTATTATTGTATCTATTATTTTGTCTGACTACTATTCCTATTTCTGCTGCTGTCAATGCACTTGAATCTCATTCTGAGCACTCACACAGTCAGATTACACCATTAGTATTTCTCTAAGTACCAAGCCTTTCACGTCGCGTCTCAAAGTAATATACTATGTTGAAAAATCAATAAGGTAACGTGTGCAACATCATGTAAAGCAGGAGAAAAAAATGGCTAAACAACATGATGAACTCATAGAAAATCAATGGGGTATTCAAACAAGGTAGAAAAGAATGGATAGATTGGTCCATTTTTTGCTTATTCCCTCAGATACTGAAAAGTTCAATGAACTATGAAGTCAAAATATTTTAAAGCAGTTTACAGACTAGCAAAATAGAAGACTATTACCAGTAGGAATTATTTCAGCAAACCTAAAAAAAACCGTGTTGCTTTGGTAAAAGCATGATGGACAGAACCATGGACTTATCTCCTCTTGCACTTCATATGGGATAATCATGCCTTGACAATAGCGATTTCTCTTCTTAGGCCCATGATGTTCTTATTTTGTTCTTCCCCCTCCTTATTTAATGAACAAAGAAATGTCAGCGCTATTACCTCATGGCCATGTAAAGTGGTATTCATACCATTCCTGGCTTGGTGAAAAAGCATATCAACATAATGTATATTACCCTGGCAGTCATGTTCGGCTCTATTTCAGTGTCAAGGTTCGCCATGGATGTTCTCCTTATAAGTTGAAAACAAGCCTTGTTAAGGACAGCCAGGGCTTTTTTTTCTCATAGAACGCTCAGAACGGAGTTCCGGCACCTTTTTTGGCTGGAACCTTGTAGGGTAGGCAAGGCGGGTTGTATGACATGTATGAGTTCCGGCACCTTTTTCTTTTACAAAAAAAGCACTGAGGACAGCAATTGGTGAATTCCCCTTGTATTTCTTCTCTCACTGAACATCAGCTGCTGCAGGATCACTAAAGGCTGATCTTAACATGTGGCTGTTGCTGCCTTTTATGTTGCCTGAATGACAGGTCCCCAATGCCTGGTCATGCAAGCTATTTCTGGACATTGGTCTAGTGTTCTTTGGTAAGATCACTAAACTCATAGTCAAAAAAGAGACTATCCAGTTCTACTAATCATGGTTTTAGTAGTCTTTCATTAAAATTGCTAATCCATGTACAGAAATAGTCTGAGTGACAGGTCATCAATGTGCTGGACAGATTGTCAGGAACATTGAGGGATATTTTATTTTATTTATTTATTTTATTTTAATTCCATTTATATCAGGCTGAAAGGGAAATTTCTTGTTCATTTCTTTTGGATGTCATATGTTCTTAATTGGTATGTACCTCAGAATGTTAGTACTTAGGTTAGTTAGCAAATGTTAGGCAGCAGATGGTCATGGACAGCAGCACCAGAAGCAGACCACAGAGTGCCCAAAATCTGATAGGGGAAGGCAAAATTGTCTCCCCCAGATAATAAAACTGCAAATGTAGCATTTTTCCTTTGCTTCAATGCCATCGTCAAAGAACAACATGAAGGAATATATTGCAAAATCTGAAATGTTTTGCAGGACATTACCTCAGAGATTAGGTAACCCATTGTGGCTATGATGAGGAGGTGTGATTGGGGAGTGTTAGGAAACATGGGCCTGCCCCTCCCTTTGAATCCCCTTTAAACATTTCATTTTGGCAATTTCCCTTCCATCTTTTGCCCTTTTCATTCACACTTGACAAAGTCATTTCTGGTTAATGAAGATAATTGTGGTCAGGAGTTCTGTCATTAAGTGTGACAGCCATAAATGACACTAGATGATCGCACCAACTTAACAATAATGGTTCTGGCAATTCCAGTTGCAGTCATTAAGTGAATCCCATATGGTCATTAGGCACAATGTCACATGATTGTTATTTGTGGCCTTCTGTCAGCTCCCCCATTGACTCTGCCTATAGGAAGCTGTCAGGGAAGATCATAAATGGGGATCTCGTGACTATGGGATGCTGCAACTGTCCTAATTATGAGCTGGTTGCCAAGTGCCCAAATTGCAATCACAGGGCCATAGGGACCCTGCAACGGCTGCAACCTCTAAGACCTGCCATAAGTCTTCTTGTTCAACAATGTTGTAACTTTGTAAGTTGTTAAATAATCGTTAACCCATATTTCCTTAGTTCCTTTCAAACCCATTACATCACCTCTGTCACCAATCTTTCTTCAGGTTTCTGAAGAGAGGAGAGGAGAGGAGACACCACTATGTCATTTGGGGAAAAAGAAAGGATGTGTTGATGTCTCTGCCATTTTTCATGTATTGGCCACTTTGATCACCTTCAAACCCCCTTTCCCCATGAATAAGAAATGGTTGATTGGTAGCTGGTCAGTTTTACCTCTTCCACCTGCAGGCTTTAGCTAGCTGCAAAATCATGGCAGGATTGGCCTCCTACTTCTTTGAGGCTATTTCTATCGAAAAATGAAATAAAGCAACATCTGGTTGGCCTAAAGAAATCCAGATTTCTGAACTCTGGTACATTTTTCCTAGAGTGATGATATGTTTTCGGTTTAACTGGTGAAGTGCTGAGAAGATGGCAGCAAAATAAGACAGAATAAAGACTGCCTCCTTTTGGCTTTGTTGGATACCAAAAATGCATTTAATGTGCTTGAAATATTGAAGAAATATAGATTATTTATTTTTTTCCCTCAAATAACACTGTATTCTTCAGGTCTCTCTGCTGGAATGTTTATTAATGAGATCATTTCTGCAACAAATAAAATTATACATATGAACTTTATTTTCTCTAATTTTCAATGTGGTATCAGAACTATTGGTTTGCCTAGTAGTTTTCTTATTAGCTAAGAGGATATCTAGTTAGCTAAGTTTGAACAAAAATTGCTGTTACACGTTAATAATGTTTTGGATTTTTTCAATCATTAGCCAAAAAATGTCTACCTAAATTTGTAGAAATGGTGGATATGCAGTTCAGTGGAATAAGTCAAAATTATGCCAATTAGCATAGTTTCAGTGAATGCAGGTACAGTAAACAAAGTGCCTTTTTTTAATTGCCCAAAGTTGATTAAAAACCTGAGGATAATATATCCCCAGGAAAATATCTTGCTTAGTGGAAAAGGGTATCTGTATGTATGTATTACTCAATGAAAATGGATATTAAGAGGTATGTGAAAATACCATTCAGCTTATGGAAAAATATTATGATAAAAATATTTTTTATATCAAGACTTGCATATTTTGAGAGCAATACCTGTGCTGGCTCTACTAAAATATTTTTAACAGATTATTAAATTTAATGGTTACCTTTTTAAGGGAGAAATAACTATTTGGGATCTCTGTTAAAGTTGACTCTCTCTTATGATGATGGTGACTGTAATTTTTCTAATTTTAAGCAATATCCTGGGGCATACTTGTGAAATGGAATCTTGTTTTACTATAATGAAAATGATATCTTTTTACAGTTGTGGATTCAATTTCTCCAAAGTGGTTGAATGTGTTTTAAAAGAATGAATATTTTTTTTAACAGAGTCACATATTTTGGTCATATATAAAATAATGGGGAAAGAGATGTGTGGCTCTTCGGTAAGATTCAATGAAAACATTAACCCAACACGGGGTACATTCTGTGGAGTCCTTGGTGCTCTCTGAGCTTGGGTGTTGTTGTTTTTTATATTTTATCTTGCAGACATTTCATTATCCAATTGCAGTAGGTAACGTCATCGGTGCTCAAAGGGGGTGGTTACCTGGTTGGGTAATGAAACATCTACAAGAAAACTGTTCTGTACCAGCCTGCTACCGGCCCTGCAGCAAAAGCAGGGACGACCCCTTTACAAACGGCAAGAGGCTGGAATAAAGCCTGCCAAATTTATTCACATAAAACAAGAGCAAGACAAGACACCAACCATAAAACACGAGCTAAGACGCAGGAACAATCCA
Organism: Vipera ursinii; assembly: GCF_947247035.1. Classification (NCBI taxonomy): domain Eukaryota; kingdom Metazoa; phylum Chordata; class Lepidosauria; order Squamata; family Viperidae; genus Vipera; species Vipera ursinii. The sequence continues at coordinate 141,591,975 of NC_139513.1, read as the reverse complement.
AGTGGTTGCCTTCAGCAAACCAGCCCTCCCACACATTCCCCTTAAATACAGTTCAGGGCGTGGCCTCTCTGTGCCTCCTTCCGAGGTGCCCCATTGCCTTCCTCTGTTTACTCCTGACTGCCTCCTGCGTCGGGTGTCCTTGAACAGGGCCAGCTGTGGGTCATCTTCATCCACGCTGTCAGGCTCACACAGCTGGGTCTGCATTGTGACCAGATGAGAGGGGCCTTGCTGGGGGCTCTCATCAAGCTGTGCAATCCCCTCAGCAAGCTCTTCAACACCCCCCTCCTCCTCCTCTGAGTCGTCTGACCCAACTCCCGAACCCACAGGCTGACCCTGAATCACAACAAAAACAACCAAACCCAGAGAGCACAAAGGATTCCATAGCACAGTTCATCCCTGAGCTAGAAATATTTTATTGCAGTGGTACAGGTACATTCATTGTAAAGAAGGGGACGATGGGAAATGGAACCGAAAATAAAATCACCACTCTAATAATATCCTGAACCATACTTAGAGATTTATCTTCAATTTCCAAAAAGCATATTGTGGAGCTGGAAAAGAAGCAAGGGCAGGAATAAAAAGTTAAGGCAGCTTCACTATGAGGAAAGACTACGGAATCTGGAGCGTTTTAGTTTGGACTAAAGGGGAGGCATTATAGAGTTTTATACAATCAAGGGTTGGATGGAAAATCTGATTGGAAGGTTAGGTGAGCCATTAAAAAATAATGTGTAATGATTCTGGACAGAGAAAAGGGAAAATACTTGTTTACACAATGCTTTGTTACACCTTGAACAGCTGTGCCTTGAGGGGCAGAAATGCTCATTGGAGGATGGCTCTGTGAAGAACAGGATTCCGTAACCCATGCCTCCCCGTAGAGGCTGCTGTATTTGTCAGGATGAGCAAGCCCCACCCCTTTGGAGGAGAGGGAAATGATGTCATAATGCAAATAAAAACAAGCTGGGCTTGTATTCCAATTCTGCAACTGGGTTTTTGTCTGTTTCCATCCTATGTGCTGGTACTGTACCCTAGCCTCACCTCATTTGACTCCCCCATAGCACAATATCTCTTTACCCAATTGCACAGAGGGCTGAAAAATAAAGATAAATAATGGATGCAAGGAGGGCTCTTGTTGCTCCATCTAGCAAAAACAAATGATTTTTTGTTCTTAGCTCAACTGTGTCAAATAAGTAACTGGGAACTGAAAGGTCATCACAGATTACTGGGTCTGTAATTAAATAGATTATACACTAATGGGCAGAAGCTTAAATTAATTTTGCTGATGGTTGGGCAGGACAGTGTGCTGCATGAATACATGGAAATGTAAGAAATAATCTGCATTCTTGGCTTGATAAGCAAGTGTTACATCCAGTTGTTTGTTTCCTTCTTGCCATGACAAACTCTTTTCTTAGAATAGAATAGAATAGAATAGAATAGAATAGAATAGAATAGAATAGAATAGAATAGAATAGAATAGAATAGAATAGAATAGAATAGAATAGAATAGAATGGAATGGAATGGAATGGAATGGAATGGAATGGAATGGAATGGAATGGAGTGGAGTGGAGTGGAGTGGAGTGGAGTGGAGTGGAGTGGAGTGGAGCGGAGCAGAGTGGATCGGAATAGAATAGAATAGAATAGAATAGAATAGAATAGAATAGAATAGAATAGAATAGAATAGAATAGAATAGAATAGTAATAAGTTTATCATCACTTTGAATGTACACTAATTGGCATACATTAAAATGAAACTTTCATTGTGTGCAGCTCTCAGAGGGTCACCACCTCCAATATACACTACATAAAATATGACAAAAATAAATAAATACAGAATTATGCATATACCCACATAAATTATATGACACAGAAACAACACAGTCTCGTTCAGATTATATATACATGTGCATGACAGGAAAAACGAATCTTGCAAGTTTATCAGACATAGGGAACAAAGCTGTTACAGAATCTAATAGATCTGCTATAAATACTTCAAAACCCCCTCCCAGAGGAGAGCAACAGAAACAGACCGTAAAGTGTGTGTGTGTGTGGTCTCTAATTATGTCTTGAGCTCTAAGCATTTAACACTTATAAGCAGCATCCTAAATACCAGGAAGCAAACTTCCTCTAATGTTTTCAGCTGTCCTTGCCTCTCTCTGTATGGACCTTCTATCCGAGGCACCAAACCAAACAGTGATGTAATTTGTTAAAATGCTCTCAATTGTGCCTCTGTAAAAAGTGGCCAGGGCAGAAGGAGAGAGATGTGCTCTCATCCGACACAGGAAATGCAGATGCTGATTTGCACACTTCACTTAGGATGACATGTGGAGAGACCAATTCAGATTGTTAGTTATCTGCACCTCCAAATACTTAATACTGTTGACAGATAAGAAGATAGGGAGATAGATAATGGGAAAAATGAGAAGAATAACAGTAATATAGCCTTACTAGGTAGTTTGACAGTGTTGTGAGAATTAGTTGTTTAGCAGAGTGATGGCATGGGGGGGAAACTCTCCTTGTGTCTAGTTGTTCTGGTGTGCAATGCCCTATAGTGTCGTCTTGAGGGAAGAGGTTGGAACAGTTAATGTCCAGGATGTGAGGGGCCTGTAGATATTTTCACAGCCCTTGTTCTGGCTCATGCAGTATACAGGTCCTCAATGGAAGGCAGGCTGGTAGCAACTGTTTTTTTCTGCAGTTCTACCCATTGAAGTCTGTGTCTTATTTGGTTGCATTGCCAAAGCTGGCAGTTATAGAGGTGCAAATGACTGACTCAATAATTCCTTTGTAGAACTGTCTATCAGCATTATCAAAATTAAAATGACAAATGAAACAAGGTGGTTTTGACCTTGAGAGAACCAAAACTTTTAGCAAATTGGTCAATAATCCATAGTCCATCAGGAGATCTGCCCTCCCAGTATTCTGTAAACAGCGGTGTTGCCTTTTCTAAACATTGTTAAAGAGACTAAGATCCAAAACAATCAAATACACATGGATCTGACTTTTTGCTATCATCAATTACTTATACAGTACATGATGAGAATGTTTGGTTATATGTGGGAAAACCAGCTGTTATGTATTGGGCTCATTTGTAACACCACGTGGTATGCTGGAGCAAGTAACGGCTCTCCAGCAACCCAGACTCCAGGTCTCCAGTGCTGCTATTGGCTACCCCTAGGCGGCAATGGGTTGCTTTAAACCTATTGGCTGCCACCTAGGGGCCAGGCTATAAATTGCTGCAAGCTGCAGCCCAATTCTCAGTTCAGATCCTGCAAGCAATAAACCATGAGCTTTGTTCAACTCACTTGCCTCGTCTCCTTTCCTGCGCGAAGAACTCAGTACACAACACCAGCCATAGAGGAGGTTCTTTGCCCTAGCCTTCTTTGGGCAACTGAGAGAGTCGGCTGCCTGCTTCCCTCAGCCTGATGGAGATGAGAAGAGGGACATTTCTAAAGATTTCCACATATAGGCTTTTGTGTAAAGGAACTATGGATTAAATAAGTCTAATCTCTCCAGGGCATTCTAGTGAAGGTCAGGCTGTTTTCTGTTCTTCACATATAGTTTTTCTGCATTGATACAAGCCTGAGGAGAGGTTTGAAAGGTGATTTTCAAGTCTGTCTTAATGATGGGGGCAGATAGAATTTCATAATGGTATACGAAAGGGACAATTGTCAAGTGGAGATTGTTCTTTTGGTTTTCCGCTGGCCCTTTCTACAAAGTGTGAACTCATCTGCGAATCAACTTGTATGTATGTTTGAACTTATTTAAACAAGTCCTTAAATAAGAGGCCTTGGCTCTTAGCTGGGTTAGGGTGGACAATGGATCCTTTACACGATCTTATTCTTTTTAAAAACAATGTTTTGTCTACACTTTTGATGAGTTTTTGTGTTTGTATTGTACGTTTTTTGTTGTCTTATGTAAGTCAACCAGAGCCATAACAGATTTGCATGGCTTATGTATACTATGTCATAAATGAATACCTATTTGCAAGTATTTGTTTGGGCAGATGAAACTGAAATTGGCTCTATATATCAAAGTTACCCAGCTAAGATGTCAAGCATCCCAGTTTACATTTGCTGCCACCGGTTCAGCTCATTCTCGTCCCCTGCTACCACTTTTCTAGGATGGTCGTGTACCACCTGCCAGGTGCCAATGTACCACAGGTGGTACTCATACCACTGGTTGAAAAGCCCTGTTCTAGTGGACAATCACTTAAATATGAGCTAGCAGTGTGCTTCAGCCACCAAAAAAAGCCATTGTAATCCTAAATTGCATTAACAGAGCAACAGAATCAAGATCATTTGAAGTGTTAGTGCAGCTTTATAAGGCCTTGGTAAGACCACACTCAGAATATTGCATCCAGTTTGGTCAACACAATATAAAAAAGATGTTGAGACTCTAGAAAGAGTGCATAGAAGAGCAACAAAGATGATTAGGGGATTGGAGGCTAAAACATAAAGAACAGTTGCAGGAATTGGATGTCTAGTCTAGTGAAAAGAAGGACTAGAGGAGACATAATAGCAGAGTTCCTATACTTGAGGGGCTACCATAAAGAAGAAGGGAGTGTGTTCTACCTATTTAGTAAATCAACCTGAAGCAGGACAAAAAGCAATGGATGGAAACTAATCAATGAGAGAAATAACCTAGAACTAATGAAAAATTTCCTAGCAATTAACTAGTGGAACAGCTTGCCTTCAGTTGTGGGAGCTCCATCATTGGGGGTTTTTAAGAAGAAATTGAACAACCATTTGTCTGAAATGATACAGGGTCTCCTGCTTCAGCTGGTTGGATAGAAGACCTCCAAGGTCCCTTCCAAATCTGTTATTCTATTAAAAATA
>NC_139513.1:141397977-141586945 GCF_947247035.1 Vipera ursinii | reverse complement strand
TATGGTATGGAATCCCAAAACATCTCCAGGTGAGCGAAACCATTTTATTTGCTGTTTTGGTATGTATTTATGTATGTGTGTGTAAATTGTCACACACACGCACACGCACACACACCACCACCACCGCCAAATTAGATTGTGTGAATTTTGAAAGGGAAGCAGTGCTATTTTTTTCCCCCTGTTTTAAGGCCCTTGGTTGATGTCATAAACCAATTTTATGACTGATTAGAAATTCTTACGTAAGGAGTAAAACAGAATTTAGGAGCAAAAGAAGAGAAAAACTCCCTCCTATTTTATGTTTCAGGGTTGTTAATTGCAGGAGTGGAGAAAAGGAAAGGTTTTCTAATATTCTTAGGTAAAGGTAAAGGATCCCCCGAACATGCGTGCTAGTCGTTTCCAACTCTAGGGGCCGGTGCTCATCTCCGTTTCAAAGCCGAAGAGCCAGCGCTTGTCCGAGGACGTCTCCGTGGTCATGTGGCCGGCATGACTAGACGCCAAAGGCGCACGGAACGCTGGTACCTTCCCACCGTAGTGGTCCCTATTTTTCTACTTGCATTTTTACGTGCTTTCGAACTGCTAGGTTGGCAGAAGCTGGGATGAGTAACAGGCGCTCACTCTGTTACGCGGCACTCGGGATTTGACCCTCCAAACTGCCAACCTTCTGATCGACAAGCTCAGCGTCCTAACCCACTTAGCCACCATGTCCCTAATATTCTTAAAAGTATGCAAAAACCAATAGAAGAGAATATCTGTAGCTCAGGTTTGAACTATGGGGTCCTTGGTGGTCTTGGTGATTTTTTTGCAGACATTTCATTACTCAACTAGTTAACATCAACAGTGCAACACAGATGATGTTACCTAGCTGGGTAATGCAATATTTACAAGAAAATCACCAAGCTCAACGACCACCAAGAATCCCACAGTATGCAAAGAAATTGATCACTGCAAATTCTACCAGAGCAGAATCAGGCTTGTACTGTTCAGACTAAAATACTATCTTGCTCAACTTGCAAGATTGTTGTAGAGGAAAATGCATTTTGGACATCATGAGTTTTACAAAATAAAGAGCATATATAAGTCTAATGAATGCTGGAAACATATGACTATATTATGGGATAGAGACCCTAACAACTTCAAGCCACTCGTCACATTTGAGACTTTAAGGCTGTCCTGTGGAAGTATAAGAGCCATAAAAAGAATAAGAAAGCAAATTTCCTTCTAAGCATCCCATTGAAATGGAACAGCTAACTTTGATGAATATGAAAGAGTCATCTGTGGTGAGATGGGCGGCAAATAAATTTAATACATAATAATAAAATAGTAATACAAAAGCGTTCGGAACTTAGAACATTTGTCAGCTGGAAAGTTTTGTTATGCATTATTAAAATTTTTGCTCATTCCTTTACCTGGAGAATATAGCAACTCATGTCCTTTGGGCATTATCTTTATCAGTATTTGAGATCCAAGTCAGCAGTGTCTCATCCAACAGTTTTCATCTGACAATCATTTATTTTCCTTTGTTATGTATCTGGAAGCAACGCATCAACATTCTAATTGACATAATAGCAATTTTATGTTTGCTATTGATTAACACACTTACAAAAGGTCAATAAGTATTTTAAGCACTTTGCTGATACAGTACACACTACAATTATCCTGAAGCATTCATAATCATTTTGTTAAATGTCAATTAAATGTAAGCGCTGTTTCCTACCAGAATGACACTGATATGTAACGAAGTGTAGAACTTTGATACTTGATTGATTGCATATTTTTTTTCAGACAATTAGTCCACATTTAAGCTGGCCTTGCATTGAAATGACAGGGCCTTGTATTCAATTAAAGAATATAATTTAAAAGCAACGGATGAATAATCCGTTGGAACAAACTGGGTAAATTCTAATATGATAGCAATGTCATGGTCCCAACAGACAAAGACGAATAAAGCAGAACTCCGAGGCTTGCAAATTCCTCAAAGAACATGTTTATTAGTTACAAAGTATCAGCACGGTCAAGAGTGAAACCTAGTCTGGATACACAAGTAACAATTTTCCAATACAAAGTTAAATGTCCCACCCATAAAACTATGCAGGCAACTATGTTTGCTAATACTGTATGATTATTTGGTGGGCTTTTTATGCAACACCCAGCCTGCAGTCTCAGGAGTATCCGATGACCTTGGTTCCCATGGGACAAAATATTATTTTGACTAACAAAGCACCTGGGCAACCCCTCTCCTTCTGATCTATGTGACAACCTAGAATGAGAAGGAAAATGGCTGCAGCCATGCTCATTTATAGAGTTGACAAGCAACTTTCACCATTAAGAACTATTCTATATAGAAACAAATAGGTTTTTTAGCACCAGATTATTAGCTGATATAGTCTGATCTTCACACAGAACATAACCATCAGGAAGATTTTCTGTCTTGCCAAATTTTAGAGATTTTAGGTTGATACTGAGCTGTGGTGGCACAGTGATTAGAATGCAGTATTGCAGGCTAACTTTACTCACTGCCAGGAGTTGAATTCTCACGACTCAAGGTTGACGCAGCCTTCCATCCTTCCGAGGTTGGTAAAATGAGGACCCAGATTGTTGGGGCCAATATGCAGACTCTTAGAGAGGGCTGTAAAACACTATAAAGCAGTGCTATTGGCACTGGTATTTTAGGCCTGCCCAAGTAAGTGATTATTTGATGCAAATCAATGATTTGAGATTTGAAGAGACTTTATTCAATTAGAGCTTGCAATTTGAAGGAAAATCAATTCTACTTGGATTCCTACAGGAGTTACACTTCTTGATGAACCATAGCTTTCTCAGAGTTGTTGATTAACAGATGGCTTATTACCTTCCTCATTCATAAAAACACAGGTCAATTGGTTAAAATAATTATTAAGAGATGGGCATCTTGTATCAAAATAACATGTCTACATTCCATGTTTGAATATGGTTAAAGAAACAGAAAGATTTTGGATATAAATGAATTTTAGTTTAAGAAGGATGAGCCCCTCAAGTAACATATTATTTTTTCTTTCTTTTTTCTTTTGTTTTTTGACATAAGAAATATAAAAACGTTGGGATGGTTTATATAAAGGAAATGTTTTAGATACCTAAATATAATTCATCTTGAGAAAACTTCAGTGGATAAAAATGCTTTGAATAGATCTAAAAGATTAGATAATTGGATTTATTAAATGGAACATTTAAAGATTAAACATACGTTTGAATATGGTTAAAAAGAAACTTTCTGGATATAAATGTACATTAGCCTAGGAGGGACATGAAGACCTGGCTCTTTGAGCTTTCCGGCCAGGACTGAGAATTTTAATTGTAATTTTATTTAATTGGGTTTTAATTGGAGTTTAATAGGGGTTTTATCTTATTCAAGGACTAAATCTAATTATTTTAATTGTTCTTAACTTTTGTAATGTGTATTGTTATTTTAAATTCCTTGTGAACCACCCTAAGTCCTACGGGAGAAGGGCGGTATATAAGTCCAATAAACATAAACATAAACATGCATTTTAAGTAGTAAACTATCTTATTTTTTTCTTCTCTCTCTCTCTTTTTAAGACATGAGAAATATAAAAGTGTTGGGACGGCCTGTATGAGGAAAAAGACTTAAATACTTTAGTGTCATTAACTCTGAGAAAATCTTAACTGGTAAGAATGTTTTGAACATTGTGGGGAAAACAAATTTAAATAAGAATTTTGTAAACAGCATCTATGACAAGGCAATCAAGATGATCAGTTAGAAAAGAAGCTTTATATTGATGTAGTTATTATTTGCAGAAATATTAGAAAAATGTCTATATTTAATTGTTATTTATCAAAATAATAAGAATTGTATTAATTCAAGGTTGGCAAAAGAGATTACTGGAAGAAGAGAAAATCAAGCAAAGCTACTATGTGGACTATAGAATTATAGAAACTAATTGTTATTGTTTTTAAAGTATAAACCCAGACAACACACTGTTTACCAAATATTAAGGTGATTATGTTAAAAAATCAATAATATATATATTTTTTAAAAAAAACATGTCTGCATTCCAAACCAGGAGGCTATTTATTTTAAATATTCACCTATTATCTCTTCCTTTTATGAGTTGTAAAACACAAACTGTTCTAGTATTCTTTAAACATTTCTATTAAACGTTTCAAAAATGAGGCCTCAACATTTTGGGATGTGCAACTTTTCCCCACAAAGTTATCAGGTCAAGATAAAAAATGGAAAAAAAACTTTTCATACGGCAGCCAATATGTTAGTCTTCAAAGTGATTTGTTTTAGATTAGTTTTTTTTTTAAAAAAAGCAAGTCTTCTGCTTTTGGTGTATCAAGATGTTGACTCTTCATTTGGCCAAGTTGCAATTTCAAACCATGCTCCTTTATTTCTTATATTACAACTTAAAAATTACTCCAGATAGTGACTTAATAGTTCATTAATAATAAATCTCTCTTTTGTGGGATATAATCTAAAGGAAATGGAGTGTGTGGGGGGGTGTTTTTCTTTGAAATGGGCAAGGTTTCTATCAATAAATTTACACCATAGGACACCATTGAAGAATATATTTATGAATCCACAATCACTTTGGCTTCTCCAACGGGAAAAATAGACAGATTTTAATTTTGTAGACTTGACAGAAATGATTAAAGACTTGCTCTTGTTTTATGCCAAAAATCCTAAGGTAAATCATATAAAGTATTTATGATGAAAACATTTCAGAGTATTTAGTCCTGTTAGCATTCATAGTGTTTGTGTCTTGTTTTTTTAGTTGCAGCACATTCTGCTCTTTTTTCCTTCAAAAATACCCCTGCAATATTTTTAGCCAGGAGTGTTCAGATCATAACAGCTTTCTGTCTGGGAAAAAAATATGAGACAAACATTAGATCCTGCCAAGGTGCTTTCTGAAGCTTTTTCCTGCCATCTAGTGGGTTTTTGGATTTTTGCAGACTGGGTATGATAGGGCTAGAACACAGGTCTGCAACCCACGGCTCCGGAGCCGCATGAGGCTCTTTCAGCTGTCTCCTGTGGCTCCCAGTCCTCTGCCATGTGCAGTCCAAAAAAAAAAAAGTGGGACTAAAAAATTTTAACCAATCAATTCAAATATGCAGGTTAGGTGCACATCTCGCCTTGGCTCCACTCTTCAGTCAAACCCTGTTCTGTACATGCCCACATGTACGTGCATGCGCACACATTTTTTGCGGCTCCCAGTTTTTCCTTTTGTGAAGGAACCGGTTCCGAGTGGCTCTTTCACTGTTTCAGGTTGCTGACCCCTGGGCTAGATAAATAGACAAATGATGTCATGAAGCTAACTTGCGGGTCTACTAGATGATGTTATGAAGACTGTGTTGTGTCTTGGAAGGAACAATGTCTCACTAAAAGACAGAAACTGCATTCCACACAGGTCTATTCCGAACAGTTTACTTAACATTATGCTTCCTTTTAACATCATTTCTGAAAGCAGAAAGTTGTATAATGGAATTCTGATGATCTGGAAGTGGCCTGGGAGGCTTTACTAGAAATCCCTTAGATGGGGCCTGCAATTTAGCCTCAAGTTTTATTTGAGCTGTCATTTAGGTGGCATCGTGATTTAGAAGTCAAGCTATACAGAAAACTCTCTTGCAACTCCAATAATTGTTCCTGTCATTTCAGCAACACTATTGGCTCCCAATGGCATTGCTCAGCTTTTTCTGCCAAAACATTAATCCTGACTTGGGATCTGTATTTCCTGAGCTGAGTGCTATCTCAACTCAGAAGGACCAAAAACTGGAGAATTGAACATTGCCTTTAAATTTGGTTTGGAAAAATGAATTACACATTGACAGGACCCATCCCTCACTTTCTGCTGTTTAGCTTACTGCTTATATAATGCTTTAATATGAATAAATATGATTTGTGGTTGGCAAGATAGATTTGGTTTTCAACTGAATGGCATGAATCAAGATGCTTCTTATTTATTTCCAAGTTCTTGCATGTATGTGATTTTCAGCACTTTCAGCATCAGAAATTAGAAGAACTTTTTGGGGAAAAAAACAGTCCTGCCAATCCATACACTTTCTTTCCACCTCCTATTTTTCAAGAGCAAAAATTATCGTTGTGTAATTGGGATTGCCCAGAAATCTATGTAATGTCCATCCACTTTCTTTTTTCAAGGATGCAGATAGGAGCTCAGGCAAAGTGATGATGTAAATTTAGAAAGAGATAAAAGTACAATTAAACTTATAACTGCTGTAAAAAACATTGGGAATTGTTTCTTTAAGTTTTTCTTTCTTTTCTATTCATCTTTTTTCTTTTCTTTTTTGTTTTTTGCACTTCAGGTTTCTGTTTTATTTCTTCTTCATTTCTTGTTCCATTTTAGTTTGCATTAATTTTTATTCTTGCTTTTAAAATAATTAAGAAAAAGTGACTATTGGTGGTTAGTAGCCTGTGATTGGATTGCATAATGAAAAGGACTATGTTGTGCTTTTGATAAAAGAATGGAAGGCAGCAGATGGTGTAGGTATGTGAACTTCCCAATACCCTATATTTTACAATGACAACAAAAATCAAATTGTCCTTCAAGCTATCTAAAGCACCACTTGAAACTTAGGAGATAGATAGATAGATAGATAGATAGATAGATAGATAGATAGATAGGTAGGTAGGTAGGTAGATAGATAGATAGGTAGGTAGTTAGGTAGGTAGGTAGGTAGGTAGATGATAGATAGATAGATAGATAGATAGATAGATAGATAGATAGATAGGTAGGTAGGTAGGTAGGTAGGTAGATAGGTAGGTAGGTAGGTAGGTAGGTAGGTAGATAGATAGATAGATAGATAGATAGATAGATAGATAGATAGATAGATAGATAGATAGATAGATAGATAGATAGGAGAGAGAGAGAAATAGATGATAGATGGAGATGATAGTAGATAGAATAATTTAATTCTATAATCATTAACTATCTTGGCTGGCACCATGTCCGTACACTATTTTCCACATTGTTTTTTGTTCTCACATCTTTTTCCAGTTCTCATCAACTCCACTGGGCCTTGATTTTCTCAGTCTTTCCCTTCCACTTAGTCTATTCATTCTTTCTTCAGGTTTTTGTTTTGCAGTTTGAAGTCAAGCAGAGAAGGCTAACTGTTTTTTTTTTTCAATGGGCATTTGTGTCCCATTGTTTCCTAATGGAGTTATCAAAAATACTTTAAAACTATCCCTTTGGCCATTTTTTTTTACATGGGAGATAGCTGGCTGATGGCAGTCAGTCATTCTACCTATTCCTATAATCCCGAGCTTAAAAAAAAATGGGGACAAGGAGACAGAGAGTCCTCATTATTTCCCAGGGTTGGAAGATTCATTTTTTTTTAGTGTTCTTCTAAAAGAACATGAACACTTTCATGCCTTTCAAAGTTTCTTTGGCAGAACGTAGCCAACTCAAAACATTTGGGAATATTCAGATTCGGCTGTTTGTTCCAGACTTTGAGCATAACATGTTTTTTTTTTAAAAAAAAAAATTCCTGCATACTGCTAGTCATTTTCCTTCTTCCTCCTCAAATGTTGTTTTGGCTGCTTTCAGCTGTTTAATTGCATCATTGTTCCATAGTCCTGATTCTACATTTTCATATAACCTTAATGCCAGTGGCTAAAGAATGATTTCCTCTGTTGGGACCAACTTTCACAAAAGGAAAAACTGAATCAGAAGATTCATTTATTCTTTATAGAAAGACAACATATCAGTGTTCCATAGAATTGTTGGGCCATAAGCCCTAACCATATTAAAATGAATTATGCACAGTGAAATATAAAATTCCTTCTTTAAAAAGTTAATCAAACATGAATTTTTCTATAATTTTAAAAGCTGTGAAGAATAATTATTACTTTGGCAGAATTAGAGCTCAGGTTTCTATTTCTTTGATTCATAGGGTTAAAACATAGAACATAGAATAACAGAACTTGAAGGGATGTTGGAGATCTTCTAGTCAAATCCCAAGCTCAAGCAGGAGACTACCATTTCAGAGAAAAGATTGTCCAGTCTCTTTTTGAAAGCCTCCAGTGATGGAGCACCCACAACATCTGAAGGCAAGCTATTCCATTGGTTGATTGCTCCCACCATTGGGAAATTTCTCCTTAGTTCTGTGTTGCTTTTCTCCTTGATTAGTTTCCAGCCATTGTTTCTTGTCTTGCCTTTTGGTGCTTTGGAAAATAGTTTGATCCCCCTTATCTTTGTAGGAGCCCCTACAAACTGCTCTTATGTTACACATGGTCCTTCTTTTCATTATTTTATTATTTATTATTTTATTTATTAATTTAATTTATATACCGCCCTTCTCCCGGAGGACTCAGGGCGGTGAACAGGGCAATACATAAAAACTAGATACAAAAATTAAAAATTATTAAAACGTGATTAAACAATGCCCATAATAAATTAATACAAATTAAAATTGAAGTTCATTTATAAAAATCCCACCCCGTCCCATCAGGCCAGGCCAGCTTGTTTAAAGAGATGGGTTTTAAGATCGTGCCGGAAGGAGCGGAGATCGGGCGCCATCCGGAGCTCGACCGGAAGATGGTTCCATAAATCCGGTGCACCCACAGAGAACGCCCTCCCCCTGGGGGCCACCAGTCGGCATTCTTTGACCGATGGCACCCTGAGGAGGCCCTCTCTGTGGGAGCGTACTGGGCGGAGGGAAATTGACGCCGGCTGCAGGTGCTCCCCAAGGTATTCCGGACCCATTAGACCAGACATACCCAATTCCTGTAACTGTTCTTTGTATGTTTTAGCCTACAGCTAAATCGTCCCTTCCTCCCTCTCTCCCTCCCTTCCTCCCTTCCTTCCTTTCCTTCCTTCCTTCCTTCCTCCCTCCCCCTCTTTCTTTCTTTCTTTCTTTCTTTCTTTCTTTCTTTCTTTCTTTCTTTCTTTCTTTCTTTCTTTCTCTTCCTTTCTACATTTATATATATACAGTTATAAAGGATAAGGCAAGATGGCACATAATGAAATCAAATCAATCAATGAATAAGATCTCCAACTTTAATAAGGAAAAAGAGTGCCCCTGTATACATCAGCCTTCGCCAATCTGCTGTTTTCCAAATGTACTGAGATTAAAATTACCAACATTCTCAGCCATCAACCATTCTGTCTAAAAGTTCAAGCCCCAGCACATAAGGAGTGCTTAAAGTTGGGGAAGGCTGAGCTATCTGAATCCATATATTTGTCTTGGAATAGGATAGCAGTGTTCTTATTAGCATCCTGATATATATCCATGCATTAAAAGACAGAATTACAGTTTTCATATTCTCTTATCAGTTCTGTTTCAGGACACAAAGGATAAGGTTCCTGTTACCTATGTACTGTAAACTCCGTAAAGTATAAAATCAGAATGCCATCTAACTTTCAGCAATAAATGCTTTATGCAGACTTCAAATTACACGTGAGTTAGTAAAATATTCCTTTTTGTTGATAATGTTATTCTGAAATAATGCATTTGACAAACAAAAAAGACCAACACAGTATGGCATTTTACTTGCTGATTTGCTTCTTTCCACAGGGGCTTATCTACTCATTCCATTTATTCCTCCACTGCTCAATTTGTAGGATTTCAGCTATCTGCTTAGGCAGCTATTCTCTGGCAATTTTGTATGATTTTCTACTATTTCTAAGCCCAACTGAAAAAAAGTTCAACAACATTTGCCTCACTGTCGGCAGGCCTGCCTTGTTCAGGATGGCAACCTTGAAGCAAAAACACCAACATTTTTACCTGAAAAATGTATATCGTGACTCATGTAAACCCTTCTAACAGGTTAGTGGCAGAAGAGCCATAAAGAGTATCTCCCCATGTATTTCAGTTGGCATCCAATGTTTTCCACCTTACTTTTTTTTTTTAAAAAAAAAGGGCATGTATAACATTGCATAATTCGAAATGACTGATGAAACTGCAATCTCCTAGCGAAAACCATCCCTGAATGCTTCTGTCCCAATAACTATTTTTTTTCTAACTCTTGCTTTGAACTATGATGTTATTTTATCCTTATAGGTTGTGTTTCTTTTTCTTTCATACATCCCCATAAGTTATATCTTAAAAAATTAGACCTCACCGAACCTGGTCATTTCAAGCAATTTCTCCCATCCCTTCCCAGCAATGTGAATTGTTTAATTTCTAATAATGGTAAGATGTCATGATGCTTATGTCAAATGAGGAGAAAGGGGGTAGAACTGTTATTGGTTTTCAGACACTAATTACTCTTTGTTGTCATCCTGTCATCCCCCAAAAGAAGATTTATTTATTTCATATGGGAATAAAAGTGAATGACTATAAAAGGAAGTAGTTTCTAGGCTTGACCTATCAGATATTTTAATAATAATAATAATTTTATTTATATACCGCCCTTCTCCCGAAGGACTCAGGGCGGTGAACAGGGCAAGAGTAAAAAATACAAAGTTACAAAAGTTAAAAAAGAATTAAATATATGCCCACTAAAAACAGTGAATACAAATATTAAAATAACAATAAAAAACCCCACCAATCCCCCATCAGGCCAGGCTGGCTTGTTCAAATAATGTAAACATAGACATTATTCCTTTATTTAAGGGGCCAATATATCTAGTTCTGGTTCTGGTTCTGGTTCTGGTTCTGGATCTGGTTCTGGTTCTGGTTCTGGTTCTGGTTCTTGTACTGGATCTGGATCTGGATCTGGATGTCTGTCTATCTGTCTGTCTGTCTGTCTGTCTGTCTATCTATCTATCTATCTATCTATCTATCTATCTATCACAGGGGTGTCAAATTGCCGGCCCATGGGCCATATGCGTCATGGCAAAACTGCGCCCACCCATTGCCAGCAATGGAAAAAAAGTCATGATACATCGCAACACGTCATGTGACATTGCACGTTTGACACCCCTGATCTATCATCATTATTATTAAATATCTACTACCTACTATCATCATCATCATCAATCATCACACAGTCAGCCAGATCTTCAGACTGGATTTGACATTTTTGTCTACCTATCAAGTCCTTACCAAACACCTGGGATAGGTAGATCTGGATGTTTGATGGTGTTACAAATATTGTTGCAAGATGGAAGTTGTTCCCAGTAGGGCCAACTTTTGCAATTGACTGATGGCAAATTTGTCAATGCCAATTTTGCTCAAGTGGTGCTGCAGTTGTTTTGAGATTATTATTATTACAATTATTATATCTCTATCTATCTATCTATCTATCTATCTATCTATCTATCTATCTATCTATCTACCTACCTATCTACCTATCTATCTATCTATCTATCTATCTATCTATCTATCTATCATCTATCTATCTATCTATCTATCTATCTATCTATCTATCTATCTATCTTGTTATTGAAGGAAAAATTTAGAATCTGTTCATCAAGAAGTGTCCACAAGAGGTGGACCAAAAGAAGAATGAAGATGGTGGCCATAATTCTTTTTTTGTTTCTGCATGTGATATAGACACACTTACAAAAAGGGCAGGCCTTTGATTTTAAGTTGTGACTGCCATTTTGATTTTTTTTTATTATAACCCACCCTTCTTTCAGACATCTTTGTTTACATCACTCTTCTGCAGTCTTTCAAGGAGTTAGCCACACAGTTTTGAAAGTAACGTAAAATACTGTGAAATGAAACTCTATGATACTTAATGAAGCTGCATACCTTAAAAATAAATGATAAAACTATCAATGTCCTTCAAAGAGAGCAGAATCATTTAGCTTATGGCTAAATGATAAGGGGAATAAATACCAAGCAAATTTCTCTGTAGGTGGACTTCCGTAAGGGAGAGCCACTACTGAGAAGTCCTTTGAAAACGATCGGCTTAAATTGTGGAGGAGAGACATTTAGCACTGACTTGACACGATGACCTCAGAAGTTGGGCAGGTTTCTGGGGATTACATTAGCTATGTCTGCTCTAAGATGCATGCTGTTAGGTTCAACAGCATTTACTGTTAGATAATTTACTGCATGACTGACTGCACCTTTAATTAGATCTTCAAATTCCCCACTAAGACAAGATGCTGGATAGTAATCTATATCTCCACCAATGTATGAGATTTAGTTGTCCTGTAAATTTTGTGGAGGTGCCTTGTCTATGGACAGAAAGTGCTGCTGCAGATGTATGTTTGTGATAGGGTTAAAAAAAATAGCTATGCATCCTGTAAAAAGAAAATTTAGGAGTTTGCCCAGGTATCTACTCTGCTACTTTGCTATTAGTAGGCAGCATCCTACAACTGGCACCTGTAGATGCTGTGGCCATACAGTAGTTCCTAAATCTTCAACCAGCATGACCCATATATATCTGGGATTTAGTCTTCTGGCCAGGCTACCAGGACCTAGACAATGCTATATGATAATTTGGGATCACAATTGTCTTTTCGTGGTCTCAGCAATAAGTACCGTGTTGCATGGGAATACTTCCTCTGCATATTACTGGCGTCATTCTGAAAGCAATTTTAGATGCAGACTACTTCAGTATGTTTCAAAAACACATTTATAATTCAGAAGTAATAACTGACACCCGCTGACATATATAGTGCCATAAAACACTTTTTTTCCCACTTTGAAAGTTAACAGTTTTCAAAACTGGAAACCAATTGACACATTTCTAATATTTCAAAGCCCAAACTGAATGCAGTTTGCATCTCATATGTAGCAGCACTAATATGTTTCTGAGAAGTCAACGAAATAAACAGTATTGTAGAGAAACAACATTTAAATGAAAAGGGGAAAATGCAAGACTATGCTCCCATATGGTTACTGAGAAGCTATAATCTAATAGCTATTATAAACAGAAATTATTGAAGGTTTCTTTGTTTTTTGCATAGAAAGAATGCCGTTAATCCTAAATCACATTCCCCAAATTATGTGTTGTGAAAGTATATCAGAATAGATGTTTGATTTCTTCGCATTTGCTTTAGAATGTAACAGATTGCCAGATAAATTCAACTGCAATATCAGATCCTGACCCATTTAAAGTTTCTTTTCAGCTGGAGAATTAAATAATGGACACTTGGTATTGCTTTATGGCTAAATGGCAGAACTAAAGAAAAGAAACACAAATAAGTATTGAGTGTCAAACATATTTCAATTTGAATGATAGATCAACATCCTGTTGTGTTACTGGGCGGGAAGCATGCAAATCTTTATGAAAGAGCAAAAAACCCACATCCTAGATTGCAAATAAAAGAAAAAGAAGGAAATTATATAGGAAATAAAATCAGATAGAAAAGCTATCCTTTCATAGCTCATTTTCCAATTTACATGGTTTATAGTATAAAGCAAACACAGACATTTTGATCATTGTGAGTTTCTTTGTCATGCTTCTCCCTTTCTTGGGGCTGAATAGAATCTTTTCTGCAAGCCCCCTCCCCCCCCTTAACCAAGCACATTAAATCAAAATATTTCAAAGCTAACTCAAAACAAAAAGTGCTCTACGAAAGAGGTCAGGCACTTTTAGCATTTTCTTAAATGAGATGGGGGAGCAGGGCTGAGGCAGACCAATTTCACTGGGGGTTGCTGCAACTGAGAAGTTAGTGCTTCATGGTTACATTGTGGAAGTCATAAACTATCAAGTGTTTCCAGCAGTCCTTATTTATAGGTCAAAACCAGTCTTGAAACCACGCCCAGAAACTGATCAGAAGCCATGCTAAGGCCTGAAACACAGATGTAACATGCTTCCCATGACAGGCGCACGACACAGAGGTCACTACATCCCAGTGTCTCTAAAGATAGTCCCATATTATCATCCTCCTAGCTACACCAGCCCTGCAGGGCTAGATGAATCAAAAGTTGGAATTAAGATTGCTGGAAGAAACATCAACAACCTAAGATATGCAGATGATACCACTCTAATGGCAGAAAGTGAAGAAGAACTAAAGAGCCTCTTGTTGCGGGTGAAGAAGGAGAGTGCAAAACTGGGTTGAAACTAAACATTAAGAAAACCAAGATCATGGCATCTGGCCCTCTCAATTCCTGACAAATAGATGGGGAAGAAATGGAGGTAGTGACAGATTTTATTTTCCTGGGCTCCAAGATCACTGCAGATGGGGACTGTAGCCAAGAAATTAAAAGACGCTTGCTCCTGTGGAGGAAAGCCATGGCAAATCTAGACAGCACACTAAAAAGCAGAGACATCACCCTGTCAACAAAAGTGCGTATAGTCAAGGCTATGGTCTTCCCAGTTGCAATGTATGGCAGTGAAAGCTGGACCATAAGAAAGGCTGAGCGCCAAAGAATTGAAGCCTTTGAACTATGGTGCTGGAGAAGACTCCTGCGAGTTCCTTGGACTGCAAGGCGATCAAACCGGTCAGTCCTAGAGGAGATCAACCCTGACTGCTCTTTAGAAGGCCAGATCCTGAAGCTAAAACTCAAATACTTTGGCCACCTAATGAGAAGGAAGGACTCACTGGAGAAGAGCCTAATGCTGGGAAAGATTGAGGGCAATAGAAGAAGGGGACGACAGAGAATGAGGTGGCTGGATGGAGTCATTGAAGCAGTAGGCGTGAGCTTAGATGGACTCCAGAAGATGGTAGAGGACAGGAAGGCCTGGAGGAACATTGTCCATAGGGTCGCGATGGGTCGGACACGACTTCGCAACTAACAACAACAAAGCTACACCAGACAGGAAATACAACAAGTTTATCGCAAGGCTACCTTAAGCGACTCTTGCAAGTCTGAAAGTACAAATCTCACACAGTCTCTTTTGAACTGCTGGATTAGTTAGGGAGGATCTTTTGTAAGTTTCTTTCTCTGTCCTGATTCAGTTGTGGGCTTCTCCCACTCTTGTCTGATTGTTCCCCAGGCAGCATTTCTTCCCCCTCCCCACTTCCAAGTTCTTTCATACATTCTATTACATAAATGGAGTACATTGCCATAATCTAACTGAGCGGCAATAAAGGCGTGAACTATTATTGCATTATTATTGAATTATTATTGTGTTATTGCATTATTATGGACAGCTCAGTGGTTAAAGATGCTGAGCTTGTCAGCTGGAAAATTGACAGCCCAGTTTAAGACCCGGGTGCTATGCAACAGGGTGAGCTCTCATCCTTGCCCCTGCTCCTGCCCACTTAGCAGTTTGAAAGCATGCCAATACAAGTAGATAAATAGGTACCACTTCAGTGGGAGGGTAACACATTCTGTGTGCCTGGATGTACAGTCATGCTGGCCACAGGACCACAGAAGTGTCTTTTGGAGGACACTAGCTTCCTCAGCTAAAAATGGAAGATGACTACCGTCCCCTAAAGTCGGACACAACTGGACAGGGGGAACCCTTTACCTTTATTATGGCAGAGGTCCGCTTATTTCCTAGTGCTGTGGCTTCAAGCATAATGTGCCCATTTTGTGCACCAGAAATTTACTGTCAATATGTTTCTGGAAGTGGAAGTACTAAGTACTTGCTTGGACTTATTATGCCTTAAGTCTTGATACCAATATACCAGTATCTCCAAGACAGCTTGTCTAGAAAACCTATCCTGGGAGAAATGTCAAGCAGTATCCCATCTTTGTAACAAGATGAGAGTCAAGGCCAGAAAATGTTGCTTTTTGGTAAGGTTCCAGTATGCCTCTCTGCTAAAAATGAGATTGGTTGCTTTGGTAATGTGGCCTGGAAACTAGTAAAAATCAAGTTTTCCCAGAGGTCCTCTGAAGTGATTGTCTCCACTGTATTAATCACTGTTATATATTGTTTAAGCTGGGTTTTGTATTTCATTTTTGTTTCACGGGTATGTGAGGTTTCATTAGGGTTGTTACAATGGATGTCTTCATTTTTCATTCTCTTTTTGAGAGCTGCTGGGAGCATGGGAGAATCCAGCAGCATACTAATCCCATGAATAAATAATTACTAATCTGGCAATTTATGCCCCACCATCATCTCTGCTGTACTGTGGTTACCAAAATTCCCTCATTCCTCCTACTTCAAACAGAAAGAAACGAAGTTAAAAACTCAAAATATCTGGCACTGCATGCCAGCTTAGCCTCTGGAAAGGAATTTAAAGCTAACTGTAAGAAAGCTATGAAAGAGCTGTTAAGGAGAGGTTTGGATGATAGATAACATAGTCCAGAGATTGAAGAAGCATAAAAAGAATTTTAAAATGATTCTGCTTTGATTTTGTTTGCTATAAGTTGGGATAGTAAGATATTAGCTTCTGTTCAAATTCCTAAACCCAAAGTACAGGTAGTCCTCAATTTACAACGGTTCGGTTAGTGACAGTTTGAAGTTCGAAGTTACAACGGCACTGAAAAAAGTTATTTATGATGATTTTTCAAACTTACGACCACCGCAGCATCTGCGTGGTCACGTGATTTACATTCAGATGTTTGACAACTGACTCACATTGATGATGTTTGCAGTTGCAGCATCTCCGTGGTCACACAATCCCCCTTTGGCAACCTTCTGACAAGCAGTCAATGGGGAAGCCAGATTCACATAACTGTGTTACTAAATTAACAACTGCAGTGATTCACTTAAAATGTGTGGCAAGAAAAGTCATAAAATGTGGCAAAACTTACTTAACAAATTTCTCACTTAGGAACATAAATTTTGGGCTCAGTTGTGGTCATACGTTGAGGACTACCTGTACAGTAATCTATGGGAAAATGATAGAACAAATAGCTTCATGCATTTCTTCTATGTCAGCTCCTAAATGAAGTCTGGAATAAATATTTTCCCTAATTTTCATGCCATTACTGAGTTTGTGGTACTTTTGATGTAAAAGGCATTCTAATGTTCAGTAGAAAAGACCAAGGATTCTGCGGACTAATATTTCTATCCAGTATTGGCACTACATTAAAATCAATAATTTGACATCCAAAGGGAGATTAATACAATACAGCGTTATGCAGCAGTGAGTTCTCAATTATTACCCAGCAGTAAAGAATTCATATTAATGGGAACACTTGCCATTTGAGTCCATTATATCTTTTTCCTAATTACACTGTTGGTTTTTAAATTTCCAATTAACAAAGACCTCTTTTAAAAAAATTCTTAATGCTGCCCTTTAAAAAAAATCAGAAGTAAGTAAGTCCCCAATTATTATCTCAGCTCTGAGCTGAGAAACTAAATTCTTATTTTAACCAGATAATGGGATAGAAAGTACAGTACCATAGATATTTGTAAGTTTGTGGAGAAGATAAGAAACCATTTTTGCTGTAGAACATGGCATTTTACTATAGGACTTTAATATTATGCTAAAAGCCTGAGGCAAATGTTCATGTTAGTTTTGTCTTGGGGCAAGGATATGCCTGTGTTCCTAGATAACCCAGCGGTTATAGCCAATTTAGTGGTAGGATAATCCTTTTTACTTGAGAAAATCAAAACATGATCCATTCTTGGAGGAAAAGCAGTATCCATATGCAATTGAAACTGGCTGTTTTTAGTTTCTCTGCTTGTGTGCCCCTCTTGTAAAAGCAGAACTACTAAAATGAAAGGGAACCTCAAATACTACATAATCCTGAGGTAATATACAGGATGTTCCTGAAAAGACCCCCAAGGAACATTTCCAGTAGCACACAAACAGCGACTTCTAAACAGTTGAGATTTTTGTGTGGTGTGAAATAGTACCATCCCTACTATAATTCACCCAAAGTGAAAAGCAGTAAGGACTGTCCTGAGAAACAAGACACATTATTCTAGAAATGAAAATGGGCCAGCTAGTCATTTCGTTCACTGTGCCTCACAATGCTGTTAGTGTAATCATGGTCTGCTTAATGCTCAGAAGTGATCAGTGACCAGCAAGATCAGCTCTGTTATAGGGTCATAATTGCCAGGGGGCGGAAGAAGATTCTATTTCACCTTCAAAGAATATCTTCATTTTCCCAGATGTTTCTCTTGTTGCTTGTTTTCCCTAGCTTTTATTTCACTTTTCACTATGGAAACGGAAGTGCATTGCATTTCGCTTAGTTTTCTTATTTATTTATTTATTTATTTATTTATTTATTTATTTATTTATTTATTTATTTATTTATTATTATTTATAAAATATGTATCTGGCATTTTCATTGCTTTGTGAAGTGTGGGAGAGATAGCGTCAGTTATGCATTCCCTGGGATGTGGATTTTCCAGAGAATTTTGAACTGCATTTTTCCCCTATGCAAATTGAGCACAATTCCAATTAACACATTTACCTCAATATCCAGTATACACAACTATCTGAGCTGCATTGTTTGATGTGAAGAAAAAAAATACGCTTTTTTTCAGAGGTTTGACGTTTATATAGAAAGAAATCAAAATTTTTGATATGAGGAGAATAATCATTTTAATTAGAAACATTGCTGGACAATAGGCAATAAATTAATACGAAATTGCAGTGTACTTTTAGCATCACAATGGTTAGAACAATAGCCTTCACCCCTAAAAATAATAATCATAACCCAACTAATACCAGATGCTCAGGAGTCCAGTTCTAATGGGGACCAGAACAAAGACAAAACTCAAAGTAATGTAAAATCCTTCAAGCCAAATTTAAAATTGAAGAAACAAACATTGGGACATCTTTTTTCCTGACTAATCTGTTTGCTTGTGAAATGATTACACTGCTGAACTTAGGATCAATTCCCACTAGAATACAGTGAATAATATATACAATAAAATAATCAAAAAGAACCATTCAATTAATGATACCTTAACTTCAAAAACAATAATATATATATTATTGTCAAAACAATTAAAATCATCTATTGCTTTTACATGTTGCCAGTTTTTTTTTCCTGTTCAGTGTTAGCTGGCAAATGTTGACTACTATTGTTCTTTCTTGAAACAGACTCCGGAGTAAGTTGTAATTTGAATTTTCCATTGCATTTGTTACACAACAGTTTTATACATAAAATTCTCACCCTTCTCCTTTTGCCTCCATCTCCATTCCTTCCCTAAATCCTTCTTCTTGTTGTCTGTTGGAGTGTCTCCTGGAACTCCATTATAACTAATGGAGTAGTACTCCATTATAAGTAATGCAAATCTTAGAAGTTCCAAATTCAAGATGGGTTGGACTTAGATCTCTTACGGGTGTGCAGGGTCTTGCAACTTATGATGCCTTTGTCCCCTCCCTCGGGCTCAGCCTTAAACTAGAACATGATATCAAGAAGATTTTCTTTGGATCACTATTTTAATTTTTGAAGTATAAGCCCTATAAAAAAATGACACTGTAATGGATCTGAGTCACATAACTCATACTGTGTTCTAAACCAGCCCTCTTCTCGCACCCCTAATCAAAGGAAGAGTCTGGAAAGCGTCCAAGATCAAAAGGCTTCTGCCAAGTTTTAATTACACTGTTACAAAAATACAAGAGCTTGACTTCTCAAAGAAAAAGTTGCTTTCAGCAACTAGCCCCTCCCCAAACACTTCTTTTATAGAGAGCTCAGGGCGTGGTCTCCCTGTGCCTCCTCCCGAGGAGTCCCATAGCCTTCCTTTGTTTGTCCCTGCTCGTCTGCCTCCTGCGTCGGGCGTCCTTGAACAGGGCCAGCTGTGGGTCATCATCCTCCGCACTCTCGGGCTCA
Source organism: Vipera ursinii (assembly GCF_947247035.1). Lineage (NCBI taxonomy): Eukaryota > Metazoa > Chordata > Lepidosauria > Squamata > Viperidae > Vipera > Vipera ursinii. The sequence continues at coordinate 141,567,460 of NC_139513.1, read as the reverse complement.
CACAGCTGAGAAGAGGTTCCCGGCTGAGGACTCTGCAAAGTCTCCAAATCATCATCAGCCGGTTCGTTTCCCTCCTCCCCCACATCTGAGTCCTCCGATACATCGGACCCGGCTGTCGGACCCACAGGCTGGCCCTGAGTCACAACACTATCCCGCACCGCAGGGCCCTTCCCCCGGGTCTGCCGATCCGGATGCGGTCGGGATGGGAACTGTTCGTGAAAAGCAGTCACCAACGCAGGGGCATGAACGGCGGTCGCGTCTTCCCATGTGAAGTCCTCCGGCCCGTACCCTTTCCACTCGATCAGGTACTGGAAGCGACCTTTCAGCCAGCGGGAATCCCTGATGCTGGCGACCTCGTACTCGGGGGTGCTGTCGCCATCACGAGGTCCTGATGGGGGAGGTTCCGCTTGGCGAAGTGGACAAGCCGGTTGTTCGGGGACCAACAAGGACCGATGGAAGACGGGGTGCACGCGCAGGGAACGTGGCAGAGTTAAACGATAGGCGACCGGGTTGATGACGGCCTCGACTGGGAACGGTCCAAGGTAACGGTGGTCCAGCTTCCTCGCCGGCCGAGTGGATGGTAGGTTCCTGGTGGACAGCCAGACCCGATCCCCCACCGATAATGGAGGCGTATCCCTTCTCGACCGATCGGCGAACCTCTTGTAGTCGGCCTTGGCCTTCTCCAGCTGCCGTCGCACCAACCGATGGATCGCCTGTAACTCCGCCATGAATTCGTTCGCTGCCGGCTCCGGTGAGTCCACGGGAGAAAGGGGGAAAAACCGAGGGTGATAACCCACATTGGCCAAGAACGGTGTCATCTGCGTGGAGGTGTGCTGCGAGTTGTTAAAGGCAAACTCGGCTATGGCCAAATAGTCCACCCAATTGTCCTGCTGCAGGTTAACGTAGCAGCGCAGATACTGCTCCAAAATGCCGATGACCTTCTCGGTACCCCCGTCGGTCTGAGGATGATGCGCGGACGAGAGGCAAACCTTAATGTCCAACGCCCGCATCAACTCCTGCCAGAAGCGGGCTGTAAACTGGGCCCCCCTATCGGAGACGACTCTATCGGGAAGGCCGTGCAGCCGGAACACCTGTTGGATGAACATGCGACTAGTGGCGCGAGCTGACGGTAAGCCGCGACAGGGGATGAAGTGCGCCATCTTGGTCAACATGTCCACCACCACAAACACTGTCGTGAAGCCGGAGGATGGGGGTAGATCCGTCAGAAAGTCCATGGACACAGCCCCCCAGGGTCTCTTGGGCGTTGGCAAAGGCTGCAGTAAACCAGGCGGGGCCCCTGTCGCTGACTTGGCCTGCCTGCATGGGACGCAGGAGGTGACATAAGACTGGACATCGTGTCGGACTCGGGGCCACCAGAATGTACGGGAGACCAGGTTCAGAGTCTTGAACAGGCCAAAATGCCCCACAGCCGGGTTATCATGACATTGGCTGAGGACGAGTCCCCTGAGTGGCCCTCCTGGAACATAGAGCCGGTCACGATAATACAGGAGTCCATCCGTGACCGACCAAGGCGAATCTGGCCCCACCTCTTCCTTCCGCTGAGCCACCCACGCCTCCTGCTGCTGCGCCTCCCGGATCCGAGCCCGTATATCCACCGGCTCCCGCACCGCAGCAAAAGACTCGACGGGGATCACGGTCCTGGGCGGAAGCTTGTCTTCCACTCGGGTGTACTCGGGCTTCCTGGACAGAGCATCCGCTCTCTGGTTGTGCCCGCTTGGTATGTACCGCACCCGGAAGTCAAACCTCGCAAAGAAGAGGGACCACCGGATCTGGCGTTGGTTCAAATTCCGAGCGGTCTGCAGGCTTTCCAGATTCTTGTGGTCCGTCCGGACCTCGATTTGATGCCGCGCCCCCTCCAGATGATGCCTCCAAGCCTCGAACGCCGCCTTGATGGCCAGCAGCTCCTTCTCCCAGATGGTATAGTTGCGCTCCGAGGGATTCAATTTCCGTGAGTGATACGCGCAAGGGAAAAGGGTACCGTTGGGCGTCGCTGCCTGAAGTAACACGGCCCCAATGGCAATGTCGGAGGCGTCCGCCTCCACGACAAACGGCCGTTGCGGGTCAGGATGCTTCAAGATGGGCTCCTTCATGAAGGCGTCCTTCAGAGCTTGGAACGCCTGTTGTTCGGGGGCGTTCCACTGGAACCGAGTCTTCTTCTGCAGGAGCCGGGTGAGGGGGGCTGTCAAGGCAGCAAAGCCAGGGATGAATGTCCGATAGTAGTTGGCAAATCCAAGAAGTCGCTGAATATCCTTCACGCGACGCGGGGGTTGCCAACTCTGCAACGACTCAACTTTACTCGGTTCCATGGCGATGCCCTCAGGAGAAATGCGGTGACCCAAGAAATCAATGGTCACCTGGTAGAACTGGCACTTCTCCAACTTGGCAAACAGCCGATGATTCCGGAGGCGCTGCAGGACCTGACGGAGATGCTGATGATGCGCTTCACGCGACGGGGAGTAAATCAGGATGTCGTCCAGGTAAATCACAACAAACTGGTCCAACAGATCCCGAAAGACGTCATTCATAAAATGCTGAAACACAGCGGGGGCGTTGGTCAGGCCAAACGGCATCACCGTGTACTCGAAATGTCCATAGCGAGTACCAAACGCCGTCTTCCACTCATCACCCGGCCGAACCCTGACAAGGTTGTAAGCTCCACGCAGGTCCAGTTTCGTGAAGATCTTAGCCTCCCGGAGTCGGTCCAAGAGCTCGGGGATGAGGGGCAGCGGGTAGCGGTTACGCACCGTGATAGCGTTGAGTTTCCGGTAGTCACAGCAAAGCCGTAACTCGCCCGACTTCTTTTTGACGAAGAGCACGGGCGCAGACACTGGCGAGGACGAGGGCCGGATGAAACCACGAGCCAAGTTCTTCGTCAGGAAGTCCCGCAATGCAGCCAACTCGGGCTCCGACATGGAGTACAAACGCCCCACTGGGAGAGGCGCATCAGGGACTAGGTCAATGGAGCAGTCGTAGGGCCTGTGCGGGGGTAATTGGTCCGCCTCTGACTCGCTGAACACGTCAGCAAAGTCGGACAGTTCGGGAGGCAAGGAAACCCCTGAGGAACCCTCCACCTGGCCGGCACAGATATGGCGGGTGTGGTCCACGCACTGCAAACTTGGGAAGGTGACCAAGTTCTGAGACCAATAGATCTGTGGATCATGCGCCCGGAGCCACGCCAGTCCCAAGACCACGGGGAAGTGCAGATCCGAAGTGACGTAGAACTGAATGGCCTCCACATGGGTACTGATGGCCATACACACGGGTTGCGTGGCGGCCGTGATAGGCCCGGACAGGAGCACTCGACCATCGATGGTCTCCACAAGCATGGGCGGATCCACTGGACACTGGGGAACAGCCCATTTGGCCACAAAGGCCGAATCCATAAAGTTAGTGGTAGCCCCAGAGTCAATTAAGGCATGGACTGGAATCCCCTCTGACTTGCCAGGGAGGATCAGACGTGCCTCCAAAATCAAATGCCGTGGAGGTTCACAGGCACCGTTGGAACGGCGTCGCTCGGAGTGGATGTTGTGGGTCGCCCGATCTTTCACACCGTCTAGATCGGGCTCGGGCCGTTTCCCGATAACAAAGCAGGGGACTTTCTCAGGGCAGGCTTGGTCACTGACGCCCGCTGACGCTTCTTCGGGCAAGAAGCAGCCAAATGTCCAGGGTCCCCACAGTAAAAACACAACCCCTCCGATCGTCGTCTGTCCATTTCCGTCACCGATAGACGGGACCTGGCGGCACCCAGCTCCATTGGCTCCTCCCTCTGGACCGGGGGCTCACGCACAACAGGGGCGGCAGGGGTCTGTGGGGTGGCACGGCGACTCTTACGCTGCTGCAGCCGGGCATCGATCCGCAGACAAAGATGGATCAGCCCATTCAGGTCTGAGGGAATGTCCACGCGGGCCAGCTCATCCAACATCTCCTCTGACAAGCCATCCTGAAAGGCATCCACGAGCGCAGCCTCATTCCAGGCGGAATCCTGGCTAAGCAGCCGGAAATCGCTGATATAGGCCTGTAGAGGGCGCTGACCCTGCCTCAAAGCTTTCAGGCGTCGGGTGGCCGTCTGTGCCTTAATCGGGTCCTCGTACATGAGGCGCATATGGTCACAAAACCCCCCAAAGTTATCCAACAAAGGGCTAGGCTGTGCCAACAGAGGCGTGCCCCAACGAGCTGCATCTCCCGACAGAAGGCTCAACACGAATCCCACCTTATCTCGGTCAGTGGGGAAATCAGCTGCTTTCACGCTGATATAAAGCTGGCATTGTCCCAGGAAGGCAGGAAACAGTTCTGGATTACCAGCGAATTTATCCGGCATAGCTATCTGACATTTCCTCCTGGGTGGGGGGGCAGCATGTACCTGAGCCTGCAGTTGTGCCACCTGAGTGGCCAGCAAGGTGAGTTGCTGGTTGAGCTGGACATTCTCGGCAAGAAGCTGCTCCATCGTAGTATTAAGGGGTGGGTGGCTGAAAGCAAACTGTTCTAAACCAGCCCTCTTCTCGCACCCCTAATCAAAGGAAGAGTCTGGAAAGCGTCCAAGATCAAAAGGCTTCTGCCAAGTTTTAATTACACTGTTACAAAAATACAAGAGCTTGACTTCTCAAAGAAAAAGTTGCTTTCAGCAACTAGCCCCTCCCCAAACACTTCTTTTATAGAGAGCTCAGGGCGTGGTCTCCCTGTGCCTCCTCCCGAGGAGTCCCATAGCCTTCCTTTGTTTGTCCCTGCTCGTCTGCCTCCTGCGTCGGGCGTCCTTGAACAGGGCCAGCTGTGGGTCATCATCCTCCGCACTCTCGGGCTCACACAGCTGAGAAGAGGTTCCCGGCTGAGGACTCTGCAAAGTCTCCAAATCATCATCAGCCGGTTCGTTTCCCTCCTCCCCCACATCTGAGTCCTCCGATACATCGGACCCGGCTGTCGGACCCACAGGCTGGCCCTGAGTCACAACATACTGGGCCTGCCTTCAATCTGTGTTGTTCCCTCCTGGGAAGGAAAAATCAAAGCAATTTTCCTCTTGGCGTTACTAATTTAGTCTTGGTAGATATCATAGATAACTGATTCTTTGAAGTCAAGGTATTTAACAGATGCATAACGTGTTGTTGAAAATAAGTCTAATAGTGCTGAATTAAACATTATTTTGCTCCAGCCAAAGCTCTGAGCAGATTTTGGTTAAGGGATGCTTAACTCTCCGATAACACGGTATGGGAAGACAGAAATCTTTTCAGTTCTAGAAAAGAAAACACAGCAGCATTTCTTCTAGTCAGATCAGAACTGGAACAGGGTGGAATTTAGTGTTTATTTATAAGGTTGTTGGAGATAACTATTCTGACTTTGGCATTAAGCACCTGCATGTTACAAGCTGTTATTTTATTTTAATTTTTTTTAACTCCCTTTGAATTCCTGACATGGTTTGAGATCCTAGACTTACTTTCTGATTAATTCATTGTATTGCTGTTTTAAGACACTTCCCATTCTTTAACAGACTAGTAATTCCTGACTATCAATTTACTCAAATACCTTCCTTTCACCTGATGCAACTTCTGGACTGAAACTTGACTTTGTAATTCTCTAATGAAACAAGCAGAATAGCGCAGTAGACAAGGATGTGGGAAAAACTGTAAAGTTCTCATTTTAATACAAAACAACTTAATTCATACTTCTCCAATGTGCATGCAAACGCAGTTGGCTTTTGCTTTGTGCAGTCAGCTTCTTGATGCAGTTCTCCAATTTAGAAATGTGCACAAATTTCATCCTATAAAAAGTGTGAACACAAAGGCTCAAAACCTCTTTGACTAGAATAAATTACAGCTAGCAGAAAGAGAGGGGTTAGGAGGGGATCACACCATGATTTCTCTCCTGCCTTTGCAAGGGGGATTCAGTTTAGATGGTTGTTTCAGAATGTTTGTTAGCACAAGAGAAAATTCCCTTCTAGAAGTGTTAAACCAGCCACATACTTCTAAAGTTCTGGCCGAGCTACTTCAAGGGTTTTCCGTGACTGTCTGTGTGTGCATGTGAAGGCATCATCTACACTTGCGTTAACAATAAATCATGGCTGTGACATGCACACATAGTTGCAGCTGGGGACAGTCTTCAAAGCAACTGCACCACCTTTCCAAAAAAATGCAGCTGCTCTCATACTTTGGAAAGGGCTGTTCAGAAGATGTGAGTGTGTTTTGCAAAGCCTCTCTTTGCCTTGTTTTTCAGGCTGCTTCTGTTAAACTATCTTAGGTTTTAGTGTTTTGCATTCAGAAAGAAAAATGGGAAGCTGCAGAAATGAACAGTAAAAATAGTCAAGCGTGAAGGAAAAACTTGGTCCTGGATGTGTTAGCTCAACATTATAACAAGCAGTAAGGCTCTCGGGCTGAGCAGATTTGGGTATTAGCTTTGCAGCACATTGGGCTGCAGCAGATCAGTGGTTATAGGAATTGGAACAGTAAAATACTGTGAGTGCACCATCCCTGCTCTGTTCTGCTACAACGTGAGTCAACTTGGCTGAGAACCATGAAATAGTTGGCACACTTAAAATGCTATAAAAATACTAATATCTGAAGCTGCTCATTATCCAAATCCACTGGGCATCTCTTGTCAGCGTAAATCTTTGGACAGAGCACTCCCATTTATCAAAACTTCTAATTATTTCAACTGTTGTGAAACTCTCCCAGGCTATTCCCATGAATGGGGATTAATGAAAGGTCATTTTACAGTCTGCATTTGAGGTCCTCAGAATATCCATTCTAAAATTAAAAGTGCGCCATTCCGAGACCGAAAGCATATAGCAGGGAAAGGTTTGAGCAAAACTTTGGGAAAGAAATGAGAAAAAGCATGAAGAGTGACTTCTCAGAAGTTTGAATCAGCAGAGTCTGGGCAAAATCCCACATAACATGTAGAAAAACTGAAAGCCACGGTCAAAAGGGCTGTTGAGCAGTTGTGTGAAAGGTTGTGTGTAAAATAGAGTACAAAAGGAAAAGAGGATAAGCTGGGTTTATTGTACTAGATGTAAAATATGCAGATAAAGTAAGAAGATGAATAAAATTACAGGAATTCCTCTTACATTTCTTCTAATGAGGTCAAGATTTTGAAAGATGATGGCTCTTTTTTGGCATCAGAGCATTTCATTGTCTAAAAGTCTAGAAAGGGCAGGGCTTTTTTTCTCATAGAACGCTCAGAACGGAGTTCCGGCACCTTTTTTGGATGGAACCTTGTAGGGTAGGCAAGGTGGCTTGTATGACATGTGTGAGTTCTGGCACCTTTTTCTTTTACAAAAAAAGCACTGAGAAAGGGAAACAGGATAGATTTACATATTGCTAACGAAAGGCAGTAAATGGAAAGTTAAAGTCTGTGGAAGTCTGCTTTTTTTGCTTCTTCCCACAATCGGTCGATGGCCAAGTTTGTCCCTTTCTCACAAACCTCTTCCCTTTTTTATCACTTTTTTCTATTCATTGCACAACTCATGATTTTTTTTTTTAAAAAAAACAATCTTCCCCCCTCTATAATTTTATCTCCCTCTTTCTTACATCCTTCTCTTTTTCAATTTATACAGCCTCTTTCTCTTTTCCTGGTTTGGGAATTACTGGGTAAGAATATTGCTGATATTTTCAATTCAGGTGATATATTGCTGCAGTGTTTCTCAACCTGGGCAAGTTTAAGATGGGAGGACTTCAACTCAAAGCAGAGCTGCCTGGGTAAGTCTGGGAGTTGAAGTCCACCCATCTTAAACTTGCCCAGGTTGAGAAACACTGCATTACTGGATACTTACTTACTGGGGCAGCCAAGAGGCTGGTAGTTGAGGATTGGTACTATTCTCCATTTCATATCTATAGTCCAATATCTAGAGGAGGCCTGCAGATGTTCTGACCTGTCTTGATGTGCAACCTAAGTTGTGTGGAGAAATCTGTCTTTTTTTTAACCTCTTGGTAGAGTTCATTCAATTTTATGAAAGAGATTTTGCTTTTGAAATGTCTTTCCAAGAAGAAAAGAAGAGGTAGAGCATGCCATTCTGGACATTCCATTAGTTCTTGAAGATTTTAATATTACATTAGTATCATCATGACAATGGATGACAAGATGGGGGTTTCAGTTCTGGTCTTTTGATTGAAAATATAGAGGCCAGGAGATTGGTATTTTCAGTGCTTTTTTTGTAAAAGAAAAAGGTGCCGGAACTCACACATGTCATACAACCCACCTTGCCTACTCTACAAGGTTCCATCCAAAAAAGGTGCCGGAACTCCATTCTGAGCATTCTATGAGTAAAAAAGCCCTGGGTATTTTCTCAATAATCTTTCGATTGAGTGAATCCAGGAGCTTATGTTGAAACATAGTTTTCCAATGATGCCCCATTTCATAGGCTCGTACAGATCAGTGCAAACTCAACTGAACTTGCTGAATCAACAACTGAAAAATTGGAAAATAAATTGCATTCAGTGTGAAAATTCAAATAATGTCAGAAAATTAATCTGATTCAATAATTCAAACTGATATGGAAAATTGATTGAATTCAGTATGGATATTTGAATTGAATCAAGTCAATTCTAATTTCTGAACAGCCATTTCTTTTTATGCATAGAAGCACCAAATTGATTCAAAGATATCAATTCAGGCATCTGAAGTAGCTTTATTTGATCAAGAATGTCAATTCTGATTAGAGATTTTGTCAAATATTTATAGTCTTAATATCCCAGCCAAAAATATTTGTTTTCTAGCTAGAATATGCAAATTGGGCAGAAAGAGAAGTATCTATTGATTATGTATTTATATGTTGTAATTTTAAAATAATCCAGACTGAGCTCATATGGAAATATTGCAATTAATCCATTTGTATACATACGTTTCCCAGAAGCATTTTATTCAAAAGAATGACTAAATCAAATAATTTGAACAGCTCCAGCCAAATCCTCTTTGTGCTCTAAGACAGTAGAACAACTACAAGTTTACAATGTAGTAGCTAATATCCATGGAACAATAACTTAGTCAAAAAGATCAGGTGTGCACCTCCACCACCAATATCAACTCATCAGTGAAAGAATACAGGCAGAGCATCCTTGTCCAGGGATTTCATTTTTTCATTTGCATTCTTATTTCTTCAGGAAGTTGGAAGGATGAAGAGTGGATGTAGATAATAAGTCAACCTTCATGGGGCTCACAGCAAGAGTAGCATTTCTGCTGCCAATATTAATAATAGGAAAATTTCATCTCAGATGTTCCAGCAACATTGTCAAGGTATTTCATGCCTCCAATGGATTGCCTGTTCATGTCTGACTTGTCAGGAAGTATTCATTTTGGTTTCTACACTTAGATCAGACATGTCAAACACAAGGCCCGGGGGCCGGATCCGGCCCGCGAAATGGTTTCATGTGGCCCGCAAAGCCATCCTAGAAACAGTGAGGGAACGGCCCCCACTGCCTTGGCCCTGGCCCAGAGACCCTCCTTCTGCCAGAGACCCTCAGATCTGTCCCACTCCTGCCCAGGCCCCCATAGGCACCCTTGATGCGAACGATGTAGAGCTGGCCACGCCCACCCAGTAGGCCATACGCACTCTGGCTACGCCCACCAGTAGGCCATGCCCACCCAGCCCCCTGAGGGCAACCGCAATGCTGATGCGGCCCTCAATGAAATTGAGTTTGACACCCCTGACTTAGATGAACAAGAGTGTTCATCTACTAATTCTTAGTCTGGGAAATATAAGAAAAAGAAACTTTGGGATAAAGTGATGGCAATCACTTTTGTATTGTTACTAAGAAAACTGCATGGTGATGTCCATGTTATCACCAGGAGTCAAGGCTAATCTAATAGTATTTTAATTACTACTACAAAGCCTATGCTGCTTTGTTGGATGCAGGTGTGAAATGAAATACGATCCATTCTCTCTTTTGGTATTATCATGTGGCAATTTTAAAAAGTATTATGATTCTTCCTCTCGTGTACCAGCCCCCAGCTTCTAAGCTTAATGTTTCTTCATCACAGGGCTATCTTCAGTTTAGCTATCTCCACAGTTCTACAGACACACTTGGCCACTCAAAATGTCTCCTTTATTTTGATGAGAAGGGCTTTCTGTCAGTATCTTGTAGTGGAGAATGTCCTTTTGTCCTAGACCATATGCAAACTAAGCATAATCAGAAGAATTCTACTGGAGATTTCAGTGTTACTTAGAATCCGAGGCTACAAACCAATAGTACTGCAAAATTCTATATATCTTAACTATAAGAAACCTTTAAGGAAAAAGTCTAACAAACAAATCTGATAGATATAATTAACCTAATATGAATATCAGATGACAGTACCTGCATCTAATTAATTAAGTTTCAATTAAAAACTTACTGTCCTCCAGTTATCAACTGACTTCATGCTTTACTATATGACATTGTGAAAGAGTCATTAAATAAAAAATGTGTAAAGCCCCTACTTCTTGCATTATTTATCTAAGCACTTTAATTTTTATACTACTGGTAGTATTACATACTGTATATTATGCTTAACTAACTTTTTATCATAGTATTTAAGTAAGGCAATTTGGAGCACGACAAGAATACATTGGCTTTTTCTGAAAATCAGTTGATTTACACAATGGTTTTTCTGAGGATACAATCCTAACTGGGACATTCTGGAATTCAGAGATCCATCTAGCTATTAGGTTTGAGTGTGATTACTGGCAATCCAGAATACACAGTTATTTTAAACATAGAAATAACCCTCAAAAATCACTTAAATTAGGAATTTGATCCCCTAAATTCCTAGGATTTATTTATCTACTGTAATTCCTAAACTCCTGATCAAAATTCCAAAATTTTTAGTATAATTGTTATTGAATTTTTATAAGATTAAAATAAATAAAAATATAAGAAAAGAAAAAATAGACTAGTGAATAAGTAAAAATTTGAAAAAGAAAAAGCAGAAAAGCAAAAAAAAGTCTATAAAAAAATCAGCTACCAATCTTTTTGACCACAGTTATAAAAGCATAAATATATTATCCCATCTTTCCAAGGCTACATCATGTGCTACCCATACCCAATTAGTTGTCAAACCCATAAGTCACAAATTCATTTTTTTGTCTTAATGTAATTGTTTTGAAATACCATATATTCCCAAACATTGATGACATGTTGAGGAAGGATATCACAAAGAACTTAGTGAAAACTCAGATCCAGCAGCAAATGGAACATGGGCTAGAAGTAAATATTTAGATAATTGGTAGGGGAAACCTGGTTATTGCAGAGACAGAATAGTTGGTTAGATACTACTATGAGAATGTGTCAAAAAGGACTACAAGACTTGATTTGTTTAACAAGAGAGGTAATTGTGAACCAACTTCATATTTTACAATGCTGCAGTACCATAAACAAGTCAGAAAAAACAGTCTGATACACTTCTGTTAATTTCATTAAGACATTTCTATCACACACCAGGAAAAAAAAAGCCACAGTATTTCAAATAATCACAATTGTCAACAAAAAATCCAAGTTTCTTTGCTGTTGCACCATAATTAACTGTAGATATATGAAAAGATGCTCTATAGTTATAGTTGTCATTGAAGAAACTTATAAACATACATGGAAGAATGATTTGGTGGGACAGAGTTATTAAACTGATTAATTCAGCAGTCCCCAACCTTTTTGGCTCCATGGAGTGGTTGTGGCAGCGACAGCAGTGGCAGGAGGGAAGGAAATGCTTTTGTGCATGCAACTTAAACCCATCCATGTGCATATGAAGCTTCATGTACTTGCTAGCCACTTGCACAGTCCAGTTCCCAACGGGCCGCGTAACAGTACTGGTCTGCAGCCCAGGAGTTGAGGACCCCTAGCTTAATTCACACATGCCAGTTTGTACAACAGCAATCACTACAATATTAGGGACCAATTTCATATATTCTCCTAGCAAAGCAGCGTTGTTTTTAGCGCTGCTTGTTTTTTATTTTTCGTGCAACAGTTAATCCAACAACTATAGTTTAGTTTAGTTTAGTTTTATTATATTTGTATACCGCCCTTCTCCCGAAGGACTCAGGGCGGTGAACAGGGCACATATAAAAAATGCAGGATACAAAAATTAAAAAGTGACCATCGCTTCTCAACTTAGTAACATATTTCTTAATAGTAATGTTCCTGCATGAATAGAAATATACCTGGCTTCCATTAGGCAACTTTGTAGAACTCAGCTTGATTATATATTTCCTGACAAGTAATAAGTACTTAACTTGGAATGCCACCTAATCAGATTGCATCAAGGGGGAATCTTGATGGGCTTCACAAAGCTACCCAGCAACAGAAAGTATTGGTACTACTCTTGCTTCAGTTCAAGCATATGGAAGATTTACTTTTTGAGTAGTTGTTTTCCATTTTCTTCCCCTTCTTCTTAAGGCCAGGAGAAAAACCCTTGGTGGGGAAACAGCCCTGAGGAATGACTGGATAGCATGACAATTAAGCAGATGCACTGCTGGCTTGAAAACTGAACTCAGATACTGCAAGCAGCTATTCCTGATCAAACTAGAGAGAGGTATTGAGTAGGGTGCATTAAAATTCAGCTCTGTGATCTCTGCTCTGTAATGTATTTTTCATTAATAATTTGATGAAGAGGTAGAAGGAATAGGCTGAAAATAAATGAATGAAATTTAAGAGCCCCAAATGCACAGCTCCTCCTTTAAGATGTCTATAGGTCCACAGGTGGAAAATATCTGGCTTGATAGTAACAGTTGTGAAAGAGGTTTGGAATACTAGTGATTACTAACAGAACAGCAATCAGCTGTGTGATGTGGCTGCAAAAAAACAAAAAAAGGGCAAATGAATCTTTAGGCTGATTCAATAGAAACTTAGTGTCCAAATCATGGAAAATAATCATTCCACTATATCGTGCTTTGAATCCGTATCTGAGGTTACAATCCCAAAAAATTCAGAAAAACTGGCATCTGCTCTGAGAAGGGGAAACAAGATGATCAATTAACTAAAAATCAAGTCTAAGCAAAAAATCTGGTTACCGTATATTTATTTTTGAGAAGATTGATAGGACATACGATTGCACTCATCGAATACTTGACAGAATGCCACCTAGCAAGTCAAGAACTGTACTTTTTCATTTCAGGAAGTGGGACATGGAATAATAGATTTAAATTGCAGGAAGTTAAATTCCAATTGAATGTTAGAAAAAAGTTCTGTACAATACTAGCAACTCAGCAGTGAACCAATCACCTGGAAAAGTGCTTGGTCCCCCTTCATTGGATGTCTTCTGGTGGAGACAGATCTGCCAGAGCCACTTTAATTTGGATTCTTGTACTTAATGACCAACATAGCTCCTTTCATCTCTGTAATTCTATAACAATGTGAGGTAGTTATGTGATATCTTCTACCATCACATCTGTTTGGTTCGAATTGACGAGGACTCAGAGTGGTTAACACTGAACAAGTTTATTGAATACACAAAGTCAACTGTCAAATGTCAAATGTTGCAACCCTTTTATAGAGAAAGCGTTTGAACTGTAACCAATACAAACTGTCTGTTTTCCCGCTCCTTGGTTGTGGCGTCCAATGATTGCACCTTATTTTCCCGCTTTAAACCTTGCAAAGCTGCACAGTGTTTGCAATATCTTCTATGGCTTATTGCTAACTATTTACATACACAACACCCCTTACCCCCCAGTTGGTGTCATTTCTTTACAAAGTCCATTAGGTATTTTGGTGGCCTATGTATTCTAGAAGGGTATCTGTTACTTTGGCTGCTAGGGACCCTTTTTCCTGGTTGACTGCTTGGCTGCTGGTTACTATGCTGGTTACTACTGGACCTGGGCTCAGGGTTACTGGCTTCAGATGTACTGCCTTGTGTATTAGGTTGTGTTTGGGATTCAGTTGTCACTGGCCTACTTCGCAGGGGTATTTCCCAATCAATTGGACTGAATTGTTGTTGATGGGCATCTGGAAATATGTCATCTTGCCCCACCACTACACCACTTTCAGGCCTAATGTTATCTGTACTGTTTGCCCTAACTGAGCTTTGGTCCCCCTCAGCTGGCACACACCCACTAGATCTTTTCCTCAGCTGGTCTATGTGTCTTTTACAGACCCTATTCCCTTCCCCCTCAATGATGTATGATAAGGGACCTAAGATTTCAGTTACCACCCCAGGAATCCACTTATCCCCTTGGGCGTAGTTCCTGGCCCAAATCAAGTCCCCCACTTCAAATGTTCTGTTAGGAATGTCAAATTCAATGTTTGGTTGGAGTCGGTCGGGGTGTAGTCTGTCCAACTTGGTCAAGATTTTTCTTCCCCACCTCATTTCAGCTGGACTTTTCCCTGTAGCCGAACAAGGGGTTGTGTGTTGAGCCAACAAGAACTCAGCTAGTCTCTGATGCCAGTCACCTCGAATAATTCTTTTAAGCGCGTCCTTCGTGGTCCTCACGTTCCTTTCAGCCAATCCGTTGGTGGAGGGGTGGAAGGGTGCAGAAGTCTTATGCTTAATCGAGTTGGCCTTGAGGAAATCCTGAAATTCAATAGATGTGAATTGTGGCCCGTTATCAGACACTATTAAATCCGGCAACCCATGAGTGGCAAAGAGGCCCCTTAATGCCTGTATTGTTCTGCCTGCCGTTACTGAACTGACCGGTACTACTTCTAGCCATCTAGAGTAGCTGTCGACCACTACAAGGAACGTTAACCCCTGGAAAGGTCCAGCGAAGTCAATATGAATCCTGGACCAAGGATTCCTAGCTAGCTCCCATTTATGTGTGCGGATGTGTTGTTGTTCAGGCCTGGAACGTTGGCACAGATGGCAATTGGCAACGCATTCCTCAATGTCTTGGTCCAATCCTGGCCACCACAAGTGACTCCTAGCTAAGGCCTTCATCCTTACTATTCCAGGGTGTCCTTCATGCAATTCAAATAGAATAGCTGATTTGTGGATTCCTGGGATTACTACACGAGTTCCCCAAAGTAAGCAACCCATATGAACTGATAGTTCATCCTTCCTTCGGAAAAATGGACTGTATTTTACGTCTGGGTTGGCGTTGGGCCAACCGCTCATGACCCAGGCCATTACTCTCCTTAAGATGGGGTCCTTATTGGTTGCCTCCGCTATGTCTTTAGCAGTTAGGGGCAGATCAGGAATATCTTGTAGGGACATTACTTGTCCCACTGGGGCAGGGTCCTCCTCTGTTGTGCTAAGGGGCAATCTGCTAAGAGCGTCTGCATGACCCATGTCTTTACCTGGTCGGTATTGGAGGGAAAATGAATATGCTGAGAGGAAAATGGACCATCTCAGCATCCTGGGAGACATAATTTGGGGAGTCTGTTTATCTGTGGTAAACAGTCCCAGCAGGGGTTTGTGGTCTGTCAGAATTGTAAAGTTCCTGCCATACAGGTAGTCGTGGAACTTTTTAACTCCTGCCACTATGGCTAAAGCTTCCCGGTCAATTTGAGCATAGTTCCGCTCTGCCTTGGTTAGTGTGCGGGAGTAGTAAGCAATGGGTCTTTGCATTCCCTGGGTGTCTAAATGGCTGATTACTGCCCCGACGCCATAAGGCGAAGCATCGCACGCCAGGTAGATTGGTCTATTTTCTATAAAGTGGGTTACAGTTGAGCTACTGGAAAGGATATCTTTTAAGGTCTGGAAACTCACTTTGTGCTTGTCTTGCCAATGCCAAGGGGTCTTCTTATCTAAAAGCCTGTGCAGTGGTTCTGCAATGGCAGCCTTATGTGGCACAAAAATGTGATAAAAATTTACCAAGCCTAGGAAGGCCTGTAGCTCAGCCTTGTTCCTTGGTTCAGGAGCCCCTTTTATTGCTTTAATTTTTTCAGGGGTAGGGTGGACCCCGCTTTTGTCAATCCTGAACCCCAAAAAATCAGTGGATTTAACCCCTATGCTACATTTTTCCTTTTTTAATTTTAATCCAGCCTTTCTAAATCTACCCAGTACCTGTTCCAGCCGCTCTACTAACATTCCTTCATCTTTTCCAGCTATTAGGACATCATCAAAGTAAGGGCATACTCCAGGTATGCCCTTTAAGGTCCTCTCCATCACTTCTTGGAAGATGCCTGGAGCAGCTGCAATCCCAAATTGCAGTCTGTGGACTCGGAACGCCCCCTTGTGGGTAACAATTGTTTGCGCCTCTGCAGCCTCTTTGGAAACAGTCAACTGTAAGTACGCATGCGCCAAGTCGAGCTTGGCGAAGATGGCGGCGTCCTGGATCGTGGCGAGGACCTGCTTCACCGTCGGGACCGGGTAAGCATGCTTTTTCATTCCAATGTTGAGGGTCGCTTTATAGTCGGCGCAGATCCTCACATCCCCATTGGGTTTGAGGGGTGTGACGATCGGCGTCTCCCATAAACCGCCCTCAACGGGTTCTAAAACTCCGAGGCCTACAAGCCGGTCGAGCTCGGCCTCGATTTTTTCTTTTAAGGCAAAAGGTACCCTCCGGGCCTTTAGCCTGATTGGATTTACTGAGGGGTCTAGGTTAAAATTAATGGGGGGCCCTTTGTACTTGCCAAGAGATCCATCGAATACGTCTGCAAATTCTTTGCAGACGGATTCGAGGGTCTTATTTTTAATCACAGAATTTATTCCCCCTATCCAAATTCCCAGGGCAGGAAACCAATTAAGCCCTATTAAGCTAGTCCTATTCCCCTCCGTAACTACCACATCTAAGACCCCCTTAAATCCCTTAAAATTAACTCTAAGGCTGGTCTTTCCCTTTACGATTATTGGACTTTTTTGGAAGTCCATTAATTGAATATTTGTTGGGCTAAGTGGAATTCTTTTTCCACTTAGTTGTTCAATTTTTTTCAGGGTTTCAGTGGAAATTATCGACACTGAAGCCCCAGAGTCGATTTCCATTCTGCAAGGAACCCCTTGCAGAAGGACTGTGATTTTTAATTTTCCGTCCGGAAAATTGTGCCCCCTTCCCTGCCTTTTCCGATTGACTCGGGCCACCTCCCCTGGGTTTGAAAATTTCGCCCGGGATCTAGGGGTCTCCTTGCCACTAGCATTGGGGGTTACCTTACCCTCTGGCCACACATCGACTTCATTCAGACGGGAGTCCCGGACGCGGTTTCTGCAGATGGCCTGGATGTGGCCGGTCTTGCCACAAGCCCTGCACTTGGCGGTGCGGAATCGGCAGGAAGCGCGGGGATGGTTGCCGCCACAGCTGCCGCATCGGTTCTGGGTGTCGTTGTCGCGCGGTCTGGTTGCGGTGTCCCGCCACGGTCGTTGTGCCCCGGTCGGTGGTCTCTGCGGTGTTGCGGGTTGTTGCCGGCGGCCGGGTTCGGGCCCTTCGCTTCTAAGTTGTCTGGGTGCCATCTTCCCAAATCGCCTGGAGACTTCGGCGATCTCTTCCTCCCACTGCTGATCCACCTCCCCGCAGTCCACATAGCCCTCTTGGTTAATTTCAGGTGCTGTCGCCATGCTACTGCGGGGGGGGTCGCGATACCCGGTAGACTCATACGTTAGGAGTTCGTCGAGCACTTCCTGTAAATCGCCAGTAGGTTTGGCGATTATTCTGTTTTGTAATTGTTCATCGCGTAAGCCTAGCACAACTCTGTCCCGAATCCTAATTTCTAAATTATCGTATTTGCAACGAACTGCGGCTTCCCTAACGGCAGCGACGAATTTCTGTATGGATTCCCCCGGTCTCTGATTTCTCTTCTCGAAGATGCGCCGCCAAAAAAGTTCGGACCTTCGGGGAGTAAAGTGCACCTTTAGTTTTGCAAGGAGGTCGGCATAGGGCACGCTGGAGACTGGTTGTGGCTGGCACAGCCCGACAGCGACTCTGTAGACCGGTGTGCCGCAAATTGTCAAAAGTGCCGCCGCTTTTTTTCGGTCGTCGGTGATTCCGTTCACTAACAGGAATCCTTCGACCTGACCAATATATTCTTCCCAATCTTCGGGGAAGTTAGGGTCAAATTCCTTCAATGACCCGATTTGCGCCATTCGGAGAATTTTTTTCCTATTCTGCCGCGGCCGCTCGGTTGACTGTGACTCGCTCAGACTTTGCCGCCTTCACGACAATTCTTCCTAATCTCTGGTCTTCTGTCAATCCCACCTTCGTCGCCAGTTGTTTGGTTCGAATTGACGAGGACTCAGAGTGGTTAACACTGAACGAGTTTATTGAATACACAAAGTCAACTGTCAAATGTCAAATGTTGCAACCCTTTTATAGAGAAAGCGTTTGAACTGTAACCAATACAAACTGTCTGTTTTCCCGCTCCTTGGTTGTGGCGTCCAATGATTGCACCTTATTTTCCCGCTTTAAACCTTGCAAAGCTGCACAGTGTTTGCAATATCTTCTATGGCTTATTGCTAACTATTTACATACACAACAACATCCACTTTATATACAATGAAGAATAGGGCTGAAGGTATACCTTCCTACTAACTCTAAAGGTGCCATCCATAATTTGGTAAAGTAATTGGGATCTATGGATATATTAGCTCAAAATCTGTCATAAATTTATGGAGTTTATTTAGGAAACTGTATGTGTAACATACAAACAGTTCATAAATCTAAAAAGTCCTTTTCATTCAAAAACCATATAAATGACTTATGGTATTTGAGAAGGAATAGAGCAGTAGGGAATTAAGGAACAAAATTATTTTTTTCTTCACAAGAATGATACAGATCCTTTTGTTACCTTAGTTCCTCTTAACTGAGCTTGTCATTACTTCTTAGGGATCCCTGATTAATATTCCATGTTTTCTTCCCTGCTTTTTTGAACCCACATCCAGGAAATCTGGAATCTAGGTAGATTCCTGGCAACCTGCTTCCTAATCTGGAGTAGGCAACACACATTTGCACGTAAATCCCCATCATCTTCGTATTCTCCAGGATAACTACAGAACTGAGGAATGCATCCTTGCAGGTCTTAAGATAGTCATTTTATCCCTTTAAGCCCAGAATTCACCGATTTGGGTGATTTTCTCCATTTTTACAGTGAAGCAAATTAGATACATTCAGCCTTAAGAAACCTATTTCATCCACCGAATTTCTCAATGGACAGAATTTTGATCTCATTCGCTCCAATGGTATCATGAGTTTTTTCGTGGTCCCAGAGGCCTTTTTTTTAAAAAAAATTGTCCAGGGCTCACATCCTCCCTAATATGAAGGGAAGGAGGAAGAGAGCTATCTTAAGATTTACATAAATCTTGGGAGGCCAGCTAATTAGTGTGGCAATAGGTTTGTCTTCCAGTTTTCAGAGTTTGAGATATTCAGATTTCAGATTCAAATTCCCCAGTGTAGATTTCTGTTGAAAAGAATGGTTAGACTAGCACGTTTACACTGTCATACAGGTAATCTTTATTTAGCGACTGCTTTATATCGAAACTGTTTTCAGTTAGGACAGCAATGAAAAAAATAATTATATGACCAATCCTCTGAGTTATGACTTTTGCAGGTCTGCTAAGCAAAGGAAAGCTGAAATAAGATCATAGGCAGAGTCATAGTTTTGCTTAGGAGCTACTCTTGCTTCATAAGTGAGTTGCCAGTATCAGCTGCAGTCACTAAGTGAAGATTACCTGCATAAGCAACAAATAAAATCTCACAAATATACCACGTTCTATGTTTCAGGATCCAATTTGGGTCAGCCACCAGAATCTGAGGTTTTGTCTGCTAAGCTTTCAGACTCATTCTGGAGCTCATCTTCAGGGAACTTCTCTCTAGCAGAGTGTGTGCTGTTCTGTGTGTGGTATTTATATGGTGCCTATTGTGTGTGGGTTTTTTAGATGTTGATTGGGGTGTTGATGGCTGTTGTTTGCTTGTGCTGCCAAGCCCTCCTAAGTACTTGTTCTGTGCTTTGTCAGTAGGTGGCAGTGTTTAAGGTTGTTCTGTATTTAAGTCTTTGTTATATGATGTCACATCCTTTTTCTTCATGTTAGATAACTTTTTATTGTCATTTTTTTACTGTGGGCACACTGGCACCCATTAAAAATGAAATTCTGTTGCCTCCTCTCAAAAATGTATACATACATAACACCAGTGCTTTTTTTGTAAAAGAAAAAGGTGCCGGAACTCACATATGTCATACAACCAGCCTTGCCTACCCTACAAGGTTCCATCCAAAAAAGGTGCCGGAACTCCGTTCTGGGCATTCTATGACAAAAAAAGCCCTGCATAACACACATGTAAA
Organism: Vipera ursinii; assembly: GCF_947247035.1. NCBI lineage: Eukaryota > Metazoa > Chordata > Lepidosauria > Squamata > Viperidae > Vipera > Vipera ursinii. The sequence continues at coordinate 141,547,352 of NC_139513.1, read as the reverse complement.
GATGCTATATACACACAAATGTATATACCTACACCCTTAAATATAAATACATATAAATATTAATCACTGTCCATTTTGAACAGAAAGTGAAAAGAGGAAGCCTGAGGGTTCACAAGGTTGATACTGTATGGAACAAAACTATGACTGAATCTGGATGTACTGCTACAGATACCATGAAGCCTCCTCCCAGAAGGTAACAAGAAAAACAGGCCATGAAGAGGATGGGTAGTGTCCCAGACAATCCTGTGGACTCTTGCTTAAACAACATTTATCTGCTATGTCCTGGATGGAAGGGAGTGAACTGCCAATAAACCTTTCAGCCATCCACACCACTCTCTGCACCGCCTTCCTGTGATGCAGCAATGCTTCCAAACCACACTGTAATGCGATATGACAGGATGCTCTCGATCGTCCCTCTATAGAAAGTGATAAGGATAGAAGGAAGATGTGCTTTTCTCATGCGATGCAGAAAATGCAGGCGCTGCTGTGCCCGCTTCACCAGGGTCTCACTGTTGAGTGACCAAGCCAGCCTACTCCTCAGCTGCACACCCAGAAAATTGATGCTGCTAACCATCTCCACAGGTGAATCATTAATGCACAGAGGAGTGTGGCTGTGCCTGCCTTATCTGAAATGAACTATGATCTTGTTGGTTTTTCCAACATTTAAAACTTGGCTGTTTTTATTATACCAGTTCACCAAAGTCTCTACCTCCTTGTGGTAAGCATCCTCATTGTCATCTTGAATAAGGTCCACTACTGTTGTATCATCTGCATACTTCACAGTACGGTTGGTGGCAAACCTTGTGTTGTGATTCCATTTCAGCCTGTGCTCCCAGCAGCTGAGTCCGAGGGATCTGAGGAGGAGGAGGAGGATTCGGACTCTGAGGCTTCACAGATGAATCTATTTAGAGATGCTCAAAGTAGAAGGCAGTTTAGCAGAGCAGACCAGAGAAAGTCTATGAGGCAACTCAGTGAAAGGAGAAGAAGGGACTGAGAAGCCATGCCTTGGGGCTGCTAATAAAAGGGGAAGGTGTGGGCGGTGCTGGTTGCTGAAGGCAACCATTCGTAGAACTCCAAAGGAAATCCTGGTCTGTTTATGTTCTTGCTGATCTTCTTGTTTGACTCTTGTTTTTGCTGTTTGAACCATTTATTTTGCTAAGGAAAAGATTCTGCTGCTTTTTGTTTTAAGGACTAATTATTTTGAACTGTATATAAATAAAAGGACTGGGGTTTTTCCAGCCTATTGATTAAAAAAAAAGGGGTTGCCCATGACACGCAAACAGGGATGGTCGTACGTAGGCTGGAACAGAACACCTTGCACAACAGTCATGGGTCAACAGTCATGTTGTATAAAGAATAAACTGTCAGCCATGTCTGAAGTCTCATTCTGACTGAAATAGCATCTTCTGATATAAAAAACATGCTGCTAACAAGAATAATTAATTTCAAATTAAAATTTAATGACCGTTTAATTTTGGAATTGGCTTCCAATGATATATACTTTATTTAGGCATGCCAAAACAACTAAACACAAAGACAGTTTTCCCCCCATGACATCACTCTGCTAAACACCTAAGTACCACAGCACTGTCTGATGCCTAAAGATATTTACCCATGTAGTAGGACTGTATCGCTATTATGCTTCTCATCTTTCTTATCTTCTCATCTTTCCTATTATCTTCTCCTATGATTTATCACTTGTTTGTATCTTAGAATTTATGATTGTTTTCTTATGATTTATGATCTATGGCCATTTTGTTGTTTGAATGTACACTGAGACCTTATGCACTGGAGACAAATTCCTTGTGTGCCAATCACACTTGGCCAATAAAGAATATTCCTATTCCTATTCCCATTATTATAAGTTTAATTGTACTTTATCTCTTTCTAAATTTACATCATTACTTTCTTCATTCTATTACCTGTCCTATCTAATCATCAAAACCATGGTTAATCTGGCTATCTCAGCTACCAATGGTAACCTATTAGAGGTTCATAACTGTATTCTTTACTCAAAAATACCACAAACAACAGAACCAAGAAGCCTACTGAAGTTTTCTTAAGCCTCTTTTCTCCATCATCATCCTACACTCACTCATTCATTTATTGTATAAGTATCTTAATATAATAGTAATAGAAATATCCAGCAAATGGGAAATATCCATGCATAAAACAGAAATAGATGACTAATATTGCTATAAGGCCAAGGAATCAAGCCATTTATGTAGCAGAATTATAGTGTTTTATACATTATGTCATGTATAATAAGCTATGATTAAAGAACACTATAACAACTGTTCACATCCTAGTTGCTAGAAAATGCATGGAACGTTTATTTTCATACATCCCCACTTTACTAATAATGCAGAATAATTGAGCAACTTTCCATCCAGATTATTAGCTATGGTTGAGCAGTAAAAAAGAGATTATGTGAATCTGAGAGCTTTTCTCTGCTAAATTTATGAAAATGGGAATTTTGTAATTATCCTAGAAATAATATGTGATGATAAAATATAATCATATATACATTTGCAATATAAAAACACATTCTCTTTCTTTATGTAATATATTTGTTTGCTTTGATAACCTTTTTTCAAGTTAACATATATATTGACAGAAAATACTTGGATTCCACTTAACTTTTATGTTGATTAAACTGATTAAAATGTGAAATACTTCTCAGTTACACAGCTTTCCAAACAGTATCTTGAAACTAATAGTTGCATATACAATAGAAGTTCTTACAATGGTTTTTGAAGAACTGGACAAAGCTTTTCCTACTGTTTTCAATCTCTGAATGGTTGAACATCATTACCTTAAGGTACCATTTTTCATGCAACCCTAAAAATCCAGATGGCATCATACATCTTCTGTTCAAATACATATTAATCAATGGATGACAACATTTCTCAGACAGTGATGTGATTAAAATGTGTTGTAAATAAAGATGTTTATCCTCCCAAAAGTTTCTCTTTGCAAGCTTCAAGGTCATATCAAATGTCCTCAATTCAAAAGTACAGCACATATTAAAAAGTTTATGACAACCATCATAAATAACAGGTCTAGCTTTATTTTAATCATTGAATGGAATAGCAGTAAGTAAAGTAAAGGTAAAAGTTCCCCCGCACATGCGTGCTAGTCATTTCCAACACTGGGGGCCGGTGCTCATCTCCGTTTCAAAGCTGAAGAGCCAGCGCTTGTCTGAGGACGTCTCCGTGGTCATGTGGCCAGCATGACTAGATGCCACAGGCGCACGGAATGCTGTTACCTTCCCACCGTAGTGGTCCCTATTTTTCTACTTGCATTTTTACGTGCTTTCAAACTGCTAGGTTGGCAGAAGCTGGGACGAGTAACAAGCGCTCACTCTGTTACACGGCACTCAGGATTTGACCCGCCAAACTGCCGACCTTCAGATCAACAAGCTCAGCATCCTAACCCACTGAGCCATCGCGTCCCTCGGAATAGCAGTACAAAATTAAATTAAAAACAACTGTAAAATATCCTGTGAAATACCCCACAATTAAAGTTGAGTCAGCTCCCGGTGACCTTATGGGCACTTCCATGCAGCTCAGACAAGTTTGGCCAGATTTAACTATCTGTGGAATTTGCAAGTGTTTTAAGCTCTTTTTATGAATTAACAATAGCAACAGTACTTAGACTTATATACTGTGTCTCATTAATCAGAACATTGACATACTGCTTCATAGTGTTTTACAGCCCTCTCTAAGTTGTTTACAGAGTCAGCCTATTGCTCCCAACAATCTGGGTCCTCATTTACCAACCTTGGAAGGATGGAAGGCTGAGTCAACCTTGAACCAGGCAGGATTGAACTGATGGCAGTCGACAGAGTTAGCCTGCAAAACTGTATTCTAACCACTGTGCCACCACAGCTCTTAGTGTGCTTATCAGGAAGAGGGCTGGGATCTTAATACACTTTTGCAGTTAATGAGTCTCAGCTTGCTAAGAAAAAGCCTTCTTTATCTCTGGAGGCTTTCCATGTGAAAAAAATTACTTTGGACTGCAACTCATTGGTAAAGGACATGTTTTGCATGCATATACTCCTAGTTTCAACCTCCAGCATTTCCAAGTATTGCTCAGAAAGCGCATGCTTGAAAACTTGGGTACGGTTACTAGGCTAGATGGACTAATGATATTCAATATAAGATAATGTAAACAATGACAGAGAGAATTGAGCTAATATATTCATTTCTCTTCTATGGCCATGAAAGACCAGAGAGGTTTGTTGGCAATAGCAGTGAGGTTACAGCTGCTTCTTCAATCATTCATATGAGGAGTTCTCCTCTACCCACAATGAATAAATAGAATTTCCCTTCAAAAGAAACTGATTAACTATCCCCCATCATGCAGGATCTGCAGGGGGCTTCTTGGACAATCTGAGAAAAAAAACTGAGGAGTGATCAGATGGAACATCTTATATATGATGCTGGGACCAGATAGATGCAGTGATTATTGTTTAAGGTAGTTCAAGCCTTGACTGCATATTGTGTCAATGGGTTAAAATTCAGTATGATCAGTGTGATCATATTGTTTATGGAAGTTTCACATTGGCTGAATGTTTGCTCCCAACTTACTTAAGTTCTAGGTGTGATAAATGTGCTATTAAATCTCTAGGATTTCATCAGCAAGACTGGTGTAATGTACATTATAAGCTAGGGTAAAATAAAGTCTGAATTACTGTTAAACATAAGGAAGTACCTTCAAAGGATTGCTACATCTTCTCACTTCACTATGGCACCCATTGACAGTATATAACTTGAGGAATTATAACACAGGGGACTCTGTTCAGTTCTTGAAAAGTACAGAAGGCTGGGAACTCTCATTAGGCTGAATGATGGAAGAGGATTGCCTTTATTGAATAACTCTGTAATGGCCTACCTAGTGTGCAACATTCACCACTGCAGATGTTAATTATGAAGTAATCGTATTTATCTCCCAGAAGGAAATAATGGCAAGCCGCTGCAAACTGCATTAGAAGTCACTAAGAGTTGTGCTTGACTCAAGGACATGCCTACCTTTTTTTACTTGATTTACTCACCTTCTGGTCTTTCTTTCTGAACATGGTCGCTGTTGGGAATTCCATTAATTTTCAGTGTTGTTTTTTTTTTGCAATACATGAGTGTTTTAGACAAAAGGAATAAACTGTGATCCAGACAATCAGTATTGCAGAAAGCCAATTTGCCATTCAATTTTGCCAAGGCTAGATCTGAATACAATGGATGGTATAATTAAGTAGCCAGTCTTCTGAAGAAGGCTAATTGCAAAACAAACCACATACTAGGTCAAGGTTAGACAATTTTACAAATGGACCCCAATGTTATATGTTCTTGCAAATTTTGCTCAAGGTTTTTGGGGGTTTGTTTCAGAAGAAGGAAGAGTGTGAAACCTGATATACATATTTATGTCTTGAAAGCATCTGGAGATCACAATTCTTCTCATCTTCAGTTTTCCAAATGTTCAGATGCCATTTCTGGCTTTGAAACCTTAACATATGTTTAAACTAAACAATGGAGACAGAGAGTTAATTGATACTTCTGTCCCCAGCAACCTAAAACTAATAGGGTTATCAGTGCTTTTAACATAGACGTTTGTTCGGGTAACAATATCAACCTTGCTGTCAAGGAAAATCAAGCTTTTGATAGCGTGTGCCATACCATGTGCACTAATCAAACAGGTGGTAAGGAAGTAGGGGAACTCAAGCACAAAACAGGATATGTAGAAAGTAAACACAGGATGAGTCAAATAGGACTCAAATGTGTATATACCAATACAGAGCATGAGGATTAAACAGGGTGAATTAGAAATTCAAGTAAATGAGGGCAAATATGATATTGTTGCCATTACGGAAATTTAGTGGGATAAACCCCACAAATGGAATATATAGCTAGAGGGATTTAAATTATTTAAAAGAAACAGACCAAATAAAAGAGGAGGTTGAGTTGCACTATATATAAGAAATAACTACATCTCTACAGAAATAGAGCACAACAATGATGAAAACTGTCTTGAATGCATTTGGGTCAATATAAAAGGGGGGGGATATGACATTACCATAGATGTATACTATAAGCCACCCAACCAAATAGAGGAAATAGAGGAACTTTTTGCTAGTCAGTTAACTGAGGTATGTAGGAAGCACATCACAATAATAATGGGGGATTTTAACTATCCTGACATCAACTGGAAGAGAAACTCTGCACCAAGTGGAAGATCAAACAGGTTCCTGACAAACCTAGCAGACAACTTTGTCTCCAAAAAACTAGAGAAGGAAACTAGCAAATCAGCCATGTTGAACTTAATTCTCACTAATAGAGATAATAATAATAATAATAATAATAATAATAATAATAATAATAATAATAATAATAATAATAATAATAATAATAATAATAATAATAATAATAATTTAATTTCTATACCGCCCTTCTCCTGAAGGACTCAGGGTGGTGTACAGGTCAATACAATAAAATATAACATATAAAAATTAAAAAATATTAAATATTACAGCCCAATTCAATACATTAATACAATAACATTAAAATACCCCTAAACCCATCAGACCAGGCCGGCTTGTTCAAATAAATATGTTTTTAGGTTACGTAGGAAGGAGCGAAGGTCGGGAGCCATCCGGAGGTCCACCGGTAAATGGTTCCACAGGTCTGGCGTGCCCACAGAGAATGCCCTCCCCCTGGGGACCGCCGGTCGACACTCTTTGACCGACGGCACCCTAAGGAGGCCCTCTCTGTGGGAGCGCACTGGACAAAGGGAAGTTGATGCCGGCCACAGGTGCTCCCGTAAGTAACCTGGACCCATGCCATTTAGGGCTTTATAGGTCATAACCAGCACCTTGAATCTTACCCAGAGGACAACCGGAAGCCAATGCAGCTCACGGAATAGAGGTGTTACATGGGAGTATCGGGACACCCCCACCACAACTCGCGCGGCCGCATTCTGCACCAGTTGGAGCCTCCAAGTAGTCTTCAAGGGCAGCCCCATGTAGAGAGCATTGCAGTAGTCCAAATGGGAGGTCACGAGTGCATGAGTGACTGTGCGCAAGGCATCCCGGTCCAGATAGGGCCGCAACTTGCACACCAGGCGAACCTGGGTGAAGGCCCCCCTAGACACAGATCCTATATGATCTTCCAAAGAGAGCTGTGAGTCTAGGAGGACACCCAAGTTGCGAGCCCTATCTATGGGGGGTAATATCTCACCCCCCATAGTTAACGGTGGAACAATCTGAATTTCCCGAGACGCCGGCACACACAGCCACTCAGTCTTGTCAGGGTTGAGCAGAAGCCTGTTCCTCCCCATCCAGACCCGAACCACCTCCAGGCATCGGGACATCACATCGAGGGCATCACTGGGGTGGTTTGGGGTAGAAATAAAAAGCTGGGTATTATCAGCATATTGATGATACCCAACCCGAAAACCACGAATGATCTCACCCAGCGGCTTCATATAGATGTTGAACAGGAGAGGCGAGAGGACCGACCCCTGAGGGACTCCACAAATGAGAGGCCTCAAGGCCGACCTCTGCCCTCCTGCCATAAGATGAACTTATAAAAGGTGTTGAAGCTACAGGAACCTTGGGGGTGGGGAGTGAGCATGACATATTGGGATTCAACATTATGCAAGCACAATCAATAGAACCAAGTCAAGATTAGAGTCTTGGACTTTAAAAGAGCTAATTTCAATAAACTTAGACCTTGGGAAGGATTCCATGGATGAAAATCCTCAAGGGGAAAACAACCAAGGAAACCTGTGAAATTTGAAAAGTGAGATTATAAAATCTCAATCTAGTACAATACCAATGAAGAAGAAAAATAACACCTCTCAAAAGAAACCAGCATGGCTGCATAAAGAACTATCTGATAAGTTGAAAGACAAGAAGGACAAGTATAAAAAGTGGGAAGAGGGGCACATAACTAAGCAGAATATCAGCAAATAGCCTGAGCCTGCAAAGGTGAAGTGAGGAAAGCTAAGGCTCAAAATGAACTAAGGCTTGCAACAAAAGTTAAAAGATAACAACAACAAAAAAGAGCTTCTTTCAACATATAAAAAACAAGAAAAAAGTCAAGGAAATGATTGCTCCATTAATGGAAGAAAGTGGCAAAAAGGTAACAAGCAACAGGGAGAAAGCAGAACTGCTTAAGTGGTTTGTTTTTTTGCATCCGTCTTTACACAGTCCAACCTGACAAAAACAGTACTGTAAAAAACAAAATAGGAATACAAGTTAAAATAGGCAAGAAAATGGTAAGTGAGCGTCTGTCCAGCCTAGACAAGTTCAAATCACCATGACCAGATAAATAACAGCCCAAAGTTCTGAAGGAACTGGCAGATGTGATCTCAGAACCACTGAACTATATCTTTCAAAGATCCTCGAGCACTGGGGAACCAGCAGAGGACTGGAAAAGAGCTGATGTAGTTCCCATCTTCAAAAAGGGGAAAAAAACCAGATCCAGGAAACTACAGACTTATCAGCCTGACCTCAATACCTGGGAAGATTCTGGAAAAGATAATCAAGCAACGAATCAGAGAACACATAGAGGCAAAAAAGTCATAACCAAAAACCAACATGGTTTTGTCAAAACAGATCATGCAAGACAAATCTTATTGCATTCTTTGTTCAGTTGACAAAATTAGTGGACCAGAGGAATGCTGTGGATATTATTTACTTGGACTTCAGTAAGGCATTTGATAAAGTAGACCACAACCAATTCAATGGTGAAAACAGTAAGGTGAGAAAAACCAAATGCACAGGTAGAGTATAAGTGGTACCTGGCTCAACAGTACTGGTAGTAGCTGTGAAAGGGATCTCGGAGTCCTAGTGGACAATCACTTAAATATGAGCCAGCAGTCTGCTATAGCTGCCAAAAAGCCAACACAGTTGTAGGCTGCATTAACAGAGGGATACAATGTCTTGGTAAGACCACACTTGGAATACTGCATCCAGTTATGGTGGAACAATTTGCCTCCAGAAGTGGTGAATGCTCCAACACTGGAAGTTTTAAAGAAGGGTTTGGCCAACCATTTGTCTGAAATGGTATAGGTTTCCTGCCTGAGCAGGGGGTTGCACTAGAAGACCTGCAACGTTTCTTCCAACTCTGTTATTCTGTTAAAATGTACAATATTAGAGTGCATGTTTTGAGAGGAAGAAAAATGTGTATTTTATGAGAAAATTCATTTTAAAATGTATTCAGATATATGCAATTAACTTGAGCATTTTTCTTAAAGCTAAGGATGAATCTGGAAACAGGACAAAATTAATGAGTTTGTGAGTGTGAGCACCATATAAACATGATACATGTTGCTATGAAATGCTGAAAAGTAACTAGGAACCTGCAAAGATATGAATTTATCTTACAAAAAAATTTGTTACGGTCTCTTTCCTTGAGAATTATGACAACATCAGGGGGAAAAAGGCATCAGAGGTAGATGAAGGAAATGAAAATGTTTTTTCCATGAAATTAATTTTGGAGAAGGGAGGGGGAAGATATTCAGTCCCAAGAGCTGTTTTATTTTACAGGATCACTGAAGCAGGGGCTCGCTCTGCTTCTGTAGACATTGGCTAGCTTAATTCTGTTTTAATTTATCTCATTATGTTGTTCCTCCCTCCTTTTGCCTGGGTTCTCCCTGGAGTCACATTCTGTAGCTGGGATTAAATGTGGAAAGAAAACCAGCTAATCTACTCCAATTAAAACTATAACCTTCCGTTCTACCCAGCTCCTCCACCATAGGCACGCTAGGCAGATCTTTCTAGCCATTCTCATTTAAGAAAGCAAATAGTTCACCTACAAAACTGTCATTATCAGCCAACTGGAGAATGAGTTTTCTCATTTGCTTTCATTAGTCGTAACTTCTGATAAACCAACATGCTGTTCCTCTCAGAATCATGGCTTTAAAATAGAGATATTTAAGAGAATGTGCCAGAAATGCACAGATAGTCTTCCATATCCAAGAATTAAACAAGGTGCAAAATCCTCCCCCTCCTCCCCCTCCCCCTCCTCCCATAGAAGTTGTATAACCTATCAAACATAAGCTAAGCTTCAATAATCCATTGAGAAGGCTTATGTACAGCCCCACCCCCCAGTGTGATACTAATCCATTTTGATACTCATGTGTAAGGCAATAATCATCTCTGAAGGAGATGGGCTGTTTAGAAATAGGATCAATCAATCAATCAACCCAAAGACCATCCCATTGCATTTAAAACCCCAGATGGCACCATTTAATCAACAAATGCTCTACAGAAAAGTACAGATTTTACTGTCTTCCAATATAAAATCTGGGTGGGGGCAAATCTAATTTCAGTAGGGAGGTTTTTGCAAAAAACAAAACAAAACAGGCATTGCTACCAAAAAACAATATTTCATTGCTAACATAAATCTCCAATAACCAAGATGATGCCTATATACATAGACATCACTAGATGGAGAACATAGGATTGACTATATCATTGATACAAGGAGGTGGAAGATCTGAATTATAATAGCAAAGACATGACCCGGGATTGGAGGGAACAAATCACAAACTTATGTACCTGAAATTGGCTTATGTGTCAGTTTCAATTCAACCTAGAGTAGAAGAAAGACAACTGGGTTCCATGATATGAACTTAACTATATACCCACCATTTTCAAGGAGAGCCTCAGGAATCCTAAAGCTTATTGATAGGTAAGTCTGAATTTTATTGATAGGGATTCAAAGGAACCATGAAAAGAAATCAAATGTTAATGTGAAAAGACGCAGCCCAAACCAAAAACAGAAGAAAGCAAACTGGATGTCAGAATGGTCGAAACTGCCAAAAAGAGAAGAGAAATAAAAGTTAAGTAAGACAGGAGGAAACTTAAAAAAAGAAAAGCAGGGAGCTGTTAGAAGAGACAAGAAGCAGTGTTATACAAAACATCTATAAAGCTACTTAAGACAGAAAAAAGACATGGAAAACCAAACAAACAAACAAATCCTTCTGGAGATTTGTAAAGTCAGAAAGTTCTAACCTCAAACTAGTATGCTAAAGGATTTTAATTTATTTATTTATTTATTTATTTATTTATTTATTTATTATTTATTTATTTATTTATTTTATTACATTTATATACCGCCCTTTCCCTGAGGACTCAGGGCAGTTTACAGGGAATTAAAAACCAAAAATACAAAAGTTAAAACCAGTTTTAAAAAGATTAAATTTAACCCTGTGCAACTAAAACCCCAATTAAAATAAATTTCTCCTCAGCCTGGGCCAGAGAGCTCGAAGAGCCAGGTCTTCAGGTCCCGGCGGAATGAACGGAGGTCGGGGGCGGTCCTCAGCTCCACTGGCAGCTGGTTCCAGAGGGCAGGTGCACCCACAGAGAAGGCCCTATCCCTGGGCGTTACCCGCCGGCAATCTCTTACCGGTGGGACCCTGAGCAGACCCTCCCTGTGGGAACGCACTGGACGAAGGGCACTTGATGAAATTGATTCCAAGCAGAAGATCAAAGAAAGATGGATGCATATTTATTTATTTCATTAGATGCTTATCCCACCTTTATTACTTTATAAGTACCTCAAGGCAGTAATCACACAATACATAATACTCTTTCCTCCCACTATTTCCCCACCATCCTGTTAGATAGGCTGGGCTAACAATCAAACCCAGTTGAATTTATACTCTATTATACTTTACACTGTATTATATTATACTGGAATTTGATACAGGTGATATTCAAGATACCTTGAATACCCTCTACATGCAAGAATTTTTAGTACTAGAAGATGAAGTTAAATTAGCACTGTAGTTTTTACTAAGTTGGAAGGCTACATAAATTGATGGGATATTTACAGAAATATGTGAAGCACCAGAAGAATAATCTATAAATATTCTCATCAAACTATGCCAGCAAATCTGGATAATGATGTAATGGCCAACAGATTGGAAGAAGTCAGACTACACAGCACCATCAAGCAAAGGAAACTTAATAGAGTGTGCACAATATGATACAATATCTTTAAGTTCACATGCCAGCAAAATAATGTTTAAAATCATCCAATGCAGATTAGAACCTTAACAGAATGCCAAATGTTCAAGCAAGTTTTAGGAAAGGTCAAGGACCAAGAAACATTCTTGATCATGTATGCTGGCTAACTTAGAAAGACAGAGAATACCTGCCCCTCAAAAGTCAATATGCTTCATTGATTATAGAACGACATTTGATTGTGTCATTCATATCAAGCTATGAATGTGCTTAGGAGAATAGGAATCGCACAATATCATCTCATTATCTTCATGCAAAACCTATGCAGAGGTCAGCAAACCACCACAGGGTTCATGGTGAAAGAGAATTGCTTTAGGATGTCAAAGGAGTAAGACGAGGCTATATACTCTCCCCTTATTTATTCAACCTGTATGCTGAATACCTGTATACTATATACAAATATCTAAACCTGTATAGTGAAGGAAGCTAGATTGGAAAAAGGTGAGCATACTTTTAAAATTGATAGAAAATATATATATATATAAATAATCTCCACTATCCTGATGACTGAAAATGCACATTATCTACAGCTGTACTAATGAAAGTCAGGGAGCACAATTAAAAATGAGGTTAAGATTAATGTAAAGTAGACCAAAATAGTGACAACAGATACAATAACCTGCCTTAGAATTCACAATGAAAATGTTGGTAGCAATAGCTCCTACCTTTTAGAACTGACAGCACTCAAGAATTGCACTGCAGAAGAGCACTTGGTAAAGGAGCAACAAAAGCTGGGGGCGGGGAAGGTACTCAGATGTTGTGATGTGTCAACGGCTACAAAGATCACACAGGCCATGATTTTCCCTGTGATACTCCACAGGAACAAAAGTTGGATAGAAAGATATTGATACTTTTCAACCTTGATGTTGGAAAAGACTCCTAAGAATATCATGGATAGCCAAGAAAACAAACAAACAGGTCAGAGAACAAATCAATCATAGCATTTTCACTCGAAACAACAAATAACCAGTTTCAAATTATTGTACCTTGGACACTTTATATCAGAGGTCTTCAAACTCGGCCCTTTTATGACTCATGGACTTCAACTCCCAGAATTTCTCAGCCAGGCATGCTGGCTGAGGAATTCTGGGAGTTGAAGTCCATGAGTCATAAAAGGGCCGAGTTTGAAGACCCCTGCTTTATATGAAGACCTAGCTCTTTTGAGAAATTTATAATTCTGGGAAAGGTAGAAGGAAAGAGAAAAAGAGGATGAGCAGGAGCAAGATGGATGGATTCAGTTACATCCGTGGTGAGTGCACTATTGGGGAGTCAGAAGGCCCAGGCTGGGGACAGAGTGTCCCAAAGAAAATCTATTTATAAGATTCCTAAGAGTTGACAGCAACTTGATGATGCATAATCATCCTCAATGAGTTCCTGTTCACAAGTCTTCCTGGGCCTAGGCCAGGGGTCTGCAATCTTGACAACTTTTAAGATTTGTGGACTTGAAGCTATTCTGGTTGAGGATTTCTGGGAGCTGAAGTGCACAAGTCTTAAAGTTGTCAAGGTTGCAGGCCCCTGGTCTAGGCATTTGGACAATGTCCAATCAGGTCTCAGAAATTCACACCAGGTCTGCTTGCTGATTTACCATGAGCTCTTGTATAAAACACTATTATCACAAATGGATGTACTATCAATAAAGCCACCTTGCAAAATGAACAAATTATATATGAACAAATGTATAGAAAGTATTTTAGTAGAAAACACTGTTTTTTCGTGCAGTTTTTTTTTAAAAAAATTGTAAAGTGATCTGTAAATTTAGAAGTATGAACTTAAGCTTGGAAAAAAGAGGAAAAGAGTGTAAGATTTCTCCACCCTTAACTGCAACTATATTTATTTACAATGTTCCTGAGATACCTTAATAATTTTGAATTCTGCTAGAGTTCTGTAGACATTTTGCAGACATGGTGTTAGATCCTGAATGACAAGAGGTTTGTACAGGGAAATGGATAAAAACTTTGTTCTCTTTTCTGTCTATTCTTCAAACTTTCTGTGATCCAGCATTGATCTGAACAGAAGGCTTATCTGATTGTCATTCCTCTACTGTGAATTTTTGAGGAGAATACTGAATAAAACAGCAAACTCAGTAGCATTCTGGCCTCCTTGTAAAGAGAATTTGAACTTTTCAACTGAAATTCCATATTAAAGTTAGGTGCATTATTAAATCCAAAGTTGAAAATATGGGTCGAATAACAGAGACGAAAAGCCAAGGCAAAACTTTAGGCAGAGACAGTTTATATCAAAGGGGGCAGGAGTGGAGACAGCATGGCTACATTTCCCTGGCCAATGACCCAATAATCTAATTAGAAATTATAATGGATCAGGCTCAAATTGCAAATTTTTGGCGCCTGGAAGCCTAAGTGTACAGTAAACAAAGAGGAGACGTTAAAGGCTCAAATTCCCATTTAGGCAGGATTGCATTGGGTTATTCTTTCTCAATCCAAATTATCTCACAGGGTTCTTAAAAGAATAAAATTACAGCAAGGTCCTATGTGTGATACCTTAAGCATTGGCAGGAAAGGTAAGATATGAATGTACTCAAAGAAAAATAAAGAAGCAAATATATAAAGATGCCAAGTAGGACAGGGGGAAAGTGGAATAGCCAATTGCCCTCCTTTAAGATTCTTACAGTCTCTGTTCAGCTGGAGAGCAAGGTGGATTGAAGAAGTTTACTTATATCACAGTGGGCAGCCTAATGCCTCCCTGTTTATGAATTAAATTTTTTGCAATCCAGATAAACTCTATCAATTTCAGTAGGAGCCCAAATGAGGAAAGGGATTCTTGTGTGCCAGTTAATTGCTGTTCTTACTAATGAACTCATATAAAGATTACTCATGTCTCTATTTGTCACTCTCAAATTGAAAACTAAAATAGGGGTCAGGTAAAGCTAATTATGGACTTTTTTCAATTATACACAATACACCATTTACTCTTCTTAGTAAGTAATACACTGTATGAATCAAAATATCAAAGAAAGTTGTATATTGCTTTGCACATGCTTTTTCTCCTCAAGAAAAAGCATGTGCTTTGTGTGGTTTAAGGGGAGTTAAATTATTTTTCCAGTCGTGTGTCATTTATTCTAGTATGTCTGTCCATCATAGAGGCAATCGATGTTTAAATCTTCCAGTTTTTATTAAGTTTGATGACATAACATTTTTACCAACTTGGCAATTTACAATGACAGAGTAAATGTGAATGAGATAGGCATGGAATTATGAAAAAAAAAACACCCACCCCCAAATAAAAAGATTATAGTATTAGGTATCCTATAGTCATGATATATCCAGTGCTAGTCCACAAACTAACATTAGCTATAAAATGACCCACTCTGTGATATGGAAACATGAAGACCTTGGTGCTCTCTGAGCTTAGTTGTTTGTTTGCAGACATTTCATTACCTGACTAGGTGACATCATCAGTGCTAGAGAACACTGAATTTAGAACACAGGTGTCAAACTCGATCACATCACATGACATATCGTGGTGTATTGTGACTTTTTTGCCTTTGTGGAGCTGGGGTGGGCGTGGCTTGCTTGTGACGCATCTGGACCGCAGGCCGCCAGTTTGACACCCCGGCTTTAAAGCATTCAATATGGGCTGCAGAAGCAAAAAAAAAAATGAATAAAAGAGGACAGATTTACATCATTTTTTTCCCAAGAGATAATACGAGTGCACAGATATGGATTAGAAATGTTTACAAAGAGAGCCAGTTTGGTGTAGTGGTGAAGGTGCTGGCCTAGAAACCAGAAGGCCTCAAAGTGGCTGGGTGACTTTGAACCGGTCACTGTCTCATAGAATTGTTGTTGTGGTGAAATTTTTTCAGTGCCATTGTAATTCTGAACAGTCCACTAAATGAACTGTGGCAAGTTAAGGACTATCTGTATTAAGAAAGTCTAAAAAGCATATTTAGTCATGTAAGATCACTGGTCCTTACTTAAATTTGAGATACCATTAAAAGTCTAACCAGGTAACTCAAACAGAGGCTTCTTGAGGAATCAGTGCTTTAATTGATCAAATAAAACAGCTGGGTAGCAAACAATCTGGAACGCTGGCAGAGTTACATCCAGAAATGCCACACCTCAGAAAGTTAGTAGCATTGGTTTATAAACTTGGTTAGCCAGTGAAAATCAGACAACAGAGCCATTACATCATAAGAAAGACATCAATCATTCCTGTACGCTCCCTTATTCCCTCCTTCAGTACATCCCATCCATGTACATGTTTCCCACATTGCATGAAATTTGTCCCTGACGCAAATGCTGATTACAGAAGCGAGATAACAATAATTAGGCTAAACAATTTCTTTTTATTCCAGTTACAGAACCCTTCAGTCACAATAGGAAAAAAGAAAACTATTAGGTGATCTGTATGCTCGGTCAGTTGCACAGGTGCTTCCCATGAATGGATAATATTTCTGAAAAATCTTATCCTCTATAAAGTTGGATAAAAAGTTATACTATGTATCTGATATACATGAGATCTTCTAATAATAGTTTTCTACTGGATTAAAAACAAAACACTAATGCAGTAAGTGATTGGTTTTACATGTTTAACTGTTGATGGAACAACAATTAGATAAGAGGCAACTGAGCCTGCACAAGGAATGGGGCATGGCAAAGGTCACAGACAGAACCCTCCCTATTTTCTTGAATTGTAAAGGTGAGGGTTGGGGGTAAGAGATGTCTACTCTGTAGTTTTTCCTCTTTTCTTCCAATTGCCATTACAATCCTGCTTTGGATATTGATCTGACTGGCACTGACTCCTGCACACTAAATGTGCAATTGTTGTGCTAGGTCTGCAACACGAGTTCTTTAAAAAAAACAAAGTTTTGCTAGCTTTTGCTGTTGTCATCTTTGTATATTGCCTGTACAATATAGTGGCAACTGAAGGTGCTTGCAAGTGAATAAAATAAATAAATCTGGCTGATTTCTCCAGTGGAGGGTGAAATTCAGGAAGAATTTTCTCTCTAGTGGTGACGATAGCAGAATAGGAAAATGTTCCATCCCTTGTGATCTTGAAAGAATGGTTTTTGAAAAAGAATATATTCAGAGATACAACTTTGATGTTGGGGGAAGAAAAAAAATGGCTGGCAAAATCATGATCATCATCACTAGATTTCATTCATATCAGAAATGCTATAAAGATTCACATGAGGCAAGGCAAAAATGGGAAGACAGGTATTTCTATGAATCTGGGCTTGGACACAGTGCAAGAATATAATTGGAGATCTCCCATTTGAATTAATTAAAAAAGGAAAATCTACATTTTCATCATTCCAGTATTAATTGTATATGCTACCTTTTCTCCATCTTAGCAGTTTGACAATTTGGTAACATCACATGTAGGTACTGCACTTATAACACTTTATCAGTGATGCATTTTAGCATGTTAGTCAGCTAAGTTTTTCCTGCAAATTATTGTAATATTTCCAGAGCAGAGAATAAATCTCTCCATGAAAAATACAACAAAATTGTCTATGCAGTTAAGCAATTAGAAATGAACTTGCATGCAACTTATCAACTTACCTAATATTTGACTATATAAATAAGTTCATAAAGTTTATATTACTCTCTCTATACTAACAGAATTGCAATGAAAAATTAATTTATTAGATTGTTGCTATCCTTATTCACCTTCAAAATGTGGTAAAAATCAGGCTTTATTAGCCCTAGCCACATTTATCTTTGTACGTCCTAGTTGTGATTATCACCTACATGCTTTGAGTTTATAACAGTACCCCTGGGCAACTATTATTCAATATATTGCAGAGAATAAGTCACAGTAGGTATATGCATAATAAAAATAGCAATAATATGTTATGTGTATTTGATTCTAGGCTATACAAATGTCGATGTTATTGCTACTTTTCATATTTTCAGGATTTTGTTTTTTAAAAAAAAACTTAAAACATTTTCTAGGCCCTTGACACTGTGTTTTTTGTGCCTAATGGAGTCTATATATTATGGGCCTGTTTAAAATATACCCATACTATAAGGAGTTCATAAGCAGAGTTTAACATGCATAATTTCTCACATTAAAAAAATCTTCTGACATCAGAAACTATACCTTGTCTTTGAATGGAACATGAATACTGACTATAAGAATGAAACAAAACCATAGACTAACAGATATTTGTCACACCAATTCATATTGGGTTTTTTTTATCCAGAAGCCAAAGGAATCACATGTTTATCATAGTTGATTTATCAATTCAAATATGATAAACATTTCTTATTCAATAATGTCCAGCATCAATTTATCAAAGGGGCAGGGAATTATTACCATTCCTAGTCAGCTTATCATTTACCAGCTAGTCCTTGATTAGTTGTTACTACACTGAAAAAATAGCTGGTCCTCAACTTACGACCATCACAGCATCCCTACAACCACATGATCAAAATTTGGGTGCTTGTCAGTTAGCATGTATTCACAATGTTTGTTGCATTCCAGGGTCATGTGACTGCCATTTCCAATCTTCCCAGCTGGCTTCCGACAAGCAAAATCAATGGAGGAAGCTGGATTCATTTAATGGCCTGTGATTCATTTCACAGCTACAGTAATTCATTTAACTATAGCAAAAAATGTTAGAAAAGCAGGTACAATTTACTTAACCACTGCCTTGTTTGCTGGGTCCCAAAACTGTGGTCTCAACTGTGATCATAAGTCAGGGCTACCTACTGAATACTCGTTCAATCTCTATTTAGTGGGAGAACGTGTGTTTTATATAGAGAAGCACAGCTAAAACAACCATTCAGCATGATTTGAAAATATGTTGTGAAGAAGGCCCTCTCTTTCTCACTGATGATTATTCTGGGTTAGGCTCAGTTTGATCTGTGTCATAGTAGAGAATGGAGAATGGCTTATAATGAAAGTAGGATGATGCTTTGGAAAATAGCTAAAAGTGCTAACTGTAGCATGAAACACAGCTAAATCTTACATGTCTTCCCTAAGTAGTAACAACAAGATGCTTCAGGCAACCAGGTGACACTTCTAATGGATCTTAACAAATTGCCACTGCATTCACTTTAACACAACCTGATATGAGAAAGCTTCATTTCTTCTTATGTGAAAATTGACCCCATAACTGCAAGGATCTTGAAAGCATTATCACAGGACTAGATATATTTATTTAAAACATCTATATAGTTGCCTATCTTCTAACCAACTGTGGGTTAACCAAAAGTTAAACTGGCATATAAAACCATATTAAAACTATAAAAATAAACACATTAAAACCAACAAAATGTAGTGCTCAGTCATCTAATGTGCAGTTATCCAATCTTATCCCAGCATTTGAGGATGAACCCTGTCCCAGTTTTGTGCCCTCTTCTCCATGAAATAATGAGAATGTTGGCAATTTTTACACTTTTCAAGGAAGTTTCTTCAGCCCTCTTTCCACGTAATAGCTGATATCTGACTATCCCATCCCAAGAAAAAATATTAAAGGAGAGAAAGAGCAATCTATAAAAAAAGAAATGCCCATTTTTTTTGTTTATTTTTACTTTCTAGGTGGAGAAATTTAATCCTGCCATAATAGGGTAATCTGGGGAATTTAAAATGGTGACTGTCAGCTAGAGTAAGTTTTTCAACTGCTATTGACAAGTTTTCTTCTGAAACTCATGTTGCAGTTTTGTCCAATTGATACTTCCCTTAACCAACATTTCCAGCAAGGGATAAGGTTGTTCTCATGTCCATTAGAAGACCAATAAAAGCAATCACTTAATGAAGGAGCAAGAAATACTCTTGTAGTATTTCTACTACTAGAAACATCTAGTAGTAGATATATCAACTAGATATTTCACATATCTACTGTTCTGATCTTCAAACATTTCTTTGAAAAATAATCTACCCAGGCCTCCCTTTATATGTGAAATGGTCAGGTCAAAGACAACTCAGACACTGAGAAAGAGGCTCCAGAAAAATACATGGATTGTAAGCCTCGGGAGACCTAAAGCCAAGAATCACCTGAGGTTGATCAAACATAGGCACCATCTAAGCAGCTGAAACAGTCACATGATGATCATTTGAGGCCTCCCAGCCCCTCCAAAAAAGCTCTCTTTTTATGACCCTATAATCTCTTAATTCAGGGTAGAGTTGGGGTGACTGGATGGAGCTGAGCATTTACTGACCAGATGCCCTCCCTGATGCCAATCAGAGTTCTCAGTATATATTTTTATTTTGCACCCTAGGAGAGCAACATCTGCTGCTATCTAGGATGGAACTTTCAACCTTCCAAGTGGGAGGCCAGCATCATCACAACTAGAACACCACACCTTTTGCCTCCCAGGCACCACACCTGTTCTGTCCCAGCCTACTAAGTCCTTGTTATGCTCACAAGGAGAAACCCCTCTTCCAAGAAACAGGCAGGAACCGCAAGAAAAAACCAACCCCTTTTATTCTCACAGACCTGAGTCAATGTCCAAGGCAAACATACACAGTCCACAGAAACTCGATTCTCAACACGAATGGTGGCATTCGGGAACCAGCACCTCCCACACCTTCCCTTTTATAATTCAGCCAAGGCATGGCTTCCTAATGCCTTCTCCTCTGCCTTTGGAGCCACTCCATTGCATTCCTCTGTCCTATATGCTTCTCTTGCCTGCACTTTTGTGCATCCTGGATTTGTCCCAACTGTTCTTCATCACTGTGCAACTCAGGCTCCCAGCACAGCTGTGCCTCAGCCTGAGCACGAGTAGAGGGGCCAGGCTCCTTGTCCGACTGTAAGTCTTGGAGCTCCTTAGAGCCTTCCTCTGACTCTAATGTCACTCTATGCCCCTCCTCCTCATCTGAGTCCTCAGACTCAGCTGTCAGATCCACTGGGTGGCAAGGAATCACAACAACACCTGGCAAATTGGGTGAAGAGCAAAGCCAAGGCATTCTATGAGGCTTCTTGCCAAGGAAGAAAGTAAATTCCTTAATTAAAGGCTGTTGGCTCTGGCCTGCTTTAAGAGACAGTCCTGACCCTTGTTGGCATCAACTGTCTGATCTCAAGGGTGATGTGCGTTCTGCTCATGAACTTCTGAATTCTGGACTAAGCCTAATCTGGATTTTGGGACTCTGGACTGGATTTAGACTATTCTTCTGTGTGTTCCTGTTAAAAATAAAATCATTCAGGCAAGCTGCTTTCAGAGATTCTGTTTTGGTTGGCATTCCTTGTCTGCTATTATCTCTTGACCTTGAGTAAATTGTTAATTTCCATAGCCACTCTGAGTGTGTTTAATTGAAACCAGAATCCAGACAATATGCAATCTGGGATTAGGCAACTGTTTCTGTCACCCTTCCTTTCCTTTTTTAAAACAAAAAACAAAAACAAAACCCAAGCCTTTATATTGTGAAAAGAGAGGCATGATCTTTGCAGTTAATGTGGCCAATTATTTTCTTTTCCTACCGCTTAATGAAAACAGCTGGTATGCCAGTGTGCGCTAGGATGGAATGAAAATATATCCTAGGAAAAAGCTGGGGTACAATTAATATGAGTACATTTTTTTGCAATAATGGTATAGGTCTAGGGTGGCAAATATACAGTTATTGCAGACCGTCTATTAATAATCCACATTGTTGTTTTCAGGGCTTCCAAGATACGAATATGCAGACTTCCCCTCTGAGAATTTTTCATGATACTTATTGATTTTTTTTCTTTCTTTCCGCAAACCATGTTAGATCATGCAGACGGAAGACAACTCTTGCATTTTCTGTGTTCTGTGCTGCAGAGAGAGCCCTTTGGCTATTATACATCTGTTTTTATTTACAGAAACTATCCTGTCCTCCACACGGGGAAGAATAAAACAACACGTGAAACACAGCAAGAGGGACCCAACTTGCTGCATTGGGAAAGTTCCATTCATTTTTACAGTGAACAATGAACTGCCTTTCATTTCCTTATGGGTCCAGGTATATTGAGCTTTTTTTTTAAAAAGCTTTTTTTCTTAAAAGAAAAAGAAAAGAAAGCGTTATGTGCTTCTGGCTGTTTTCCTTCGCAACCAGTATTTCACCTGACCAATAACCAGCCAAGACAGTGAAGATGTTCATTTCATTTATTGCAACAAATGGGGAGAAGCTATCATAGCTTGATTCTCTCCAAAGTTCCTCCAGCCTTGGTGGAGCAGTGGGCTAATGCCTCCTTAAGTAACACCAGCTGCCTGCAATTAGTGCAGGTTCGCATCCCACCAGGCTCAAGGTTGACTCAGCCTTCCATCCTTCCGAGGTAGGTAAAATGAGGACCCAGATTGTTGGGGGCAATAAGCTGACTTTGTAATAATGCCGCTTGGGGTGTGTGTGAAAGCCCTAATAAGCAGGCATATACATAGAATGAAGGCTACTGCTAAGCTTGTAAGCCGCCCTGAGTCTTCGGAGAAGGGCGGGATATAAATGGAATTAAAATTTAAAAAAAAAATAAATTACTCAAAACATTCCGTTTTATACACCTCTGTACCAGCTACCACATCCCTCCTCGTTCCCCATTGGCTGAGGTACTATGAGGTTACACTTTTTCTGAGTGCCTTCTACATGGTTCCCGAGACCCTCCCCAAACATACTAAATCATACATCACGTGTACATTATAATTAGTAGATGATATATGCAAAGTGTGTCAGATAATACTTATTAGCCTGTTAAGCATGCTCGGTTGCCTATTGTGCTTGTCCTTGTGGCTAAACTTTAGTAGGTGCTTGGAACTGCAGGTATTTTCCTGTTATTCTATTTACTTTTGTGGTTAAGCTAGCTATTTCCTCTTGAGGTTTGGTACTTTCCAAAGAGCTGGAAACTATAGGTGCTTTCTGAAGGCCTTTCACCCCTATTCTCTATCAAAAGGAATTGAAAACAAAAATTATAGGCTTTAGGTCATGTCAGAATGTTAAGAAAATAATCAAGAGTTTATATAAATCCTCTGGGCAGAATGGGCATATGGTTTAACAATTTCTTCTTTGCTGGAAAAAATCCCAAACTGTTTCAGATGCTCATTCTGTGACTAATGAATATTTTGTCAAGGTTCTGACTGATGAACCCAACCAAGCAAGCACTTTTGAGACATTTATTGAGTACATCATTTTGGCACGTACAAAAGCAAAAACAGCTCTGGCAAAACCCCACCCAAGCCCATATAATAAAAGCATAGAATTCTCCTTCCTTCCTCTTGATCAGATCACATTGCCCAATTAGATGAGAAAATATTGTTATGAGAAAGTGTCTCTGGGTCTGGTCAAACACCTGGTGAACTGACCTTAGTTCTCACAGTCTGCTTTCTTAATCTTTGAAGTTTGCTTTCCAATCCAAGTTTGTTGGTAAGCTGAGAAGCAATAATTGTTACAGCAACAAAACCGTGCTTAGAAACTTGACATATTTCCTCTTTGACCATGTGGTTTAGTAGTATATGGGGGAAGGTGGGGGGTAGGAAGGTTATCTGAATGGAAGGACTCTCTTTTCTCTACCTTCATGTGGTAGTTGTTGAGCCAGACCTTCACCTCCTCTTCCTTCTTTTTGGCCTTGGAATTTATGTAACATTTGCTCAGCTGGAGGTAGATGAAATGTGCTTCATTTCTAGGATGCGTTCTTCTTTCCCTACAGTCATTTATGAGAACTATTCTTTATTTTTTTTTAAAAAAAATACCATAGTAGCCTGGGATAAGAAGGGAACTGATTCTGAACTGTAATGTAATGGTATAGGGCAGGTGTGTCAAACTCGCAGCGTCATGTTACATGTCATGATGTATCGTGACTTTTTTTCCATTGCCAGCCATGGGCTGGGCGCGCTTTCGCCATGACGCATCTGGCCCGCAGGCCGGCAGTTTGACACCACTGGTATAGGGTCTACTGCTTCAGCAAAGGGTTGGACTAGAAGACCTACAATGTCCCTTCCAATTCTATTCTGATTGATTGAGATCTTTTGGGGAGGGTTGGATGGTTTTATTTTGAAATGCTTCTACATTTAAAATAGAAGAAGACCCTGAACTTATTCAACTATCACATCAGTCCATGCTTTTTTGTGCAATTGAAACAAGCTAAAGTGAAAAGACAGTTGTACGGGGATACTTCATCCCCAGAAGCAGCTTATGACCGAAGCCTTAGGGCAGCCTGGTACAGAAAATCCAGCTTCACCAGCATAGTGCCAAGGCTCTTGAAGGCTACAGTATATCTGTTAAGCCATTTTTGTGTTCAGTGGCACTTTCCAAACCAGCCAATTGAGTAGAGAACATTGAAGAAGCTCTTCAGGCAACCTCACAGGCACACACATACACACCACTGCTCCCAGCTGCTTTTTTGCAGCTAATCAAAGGCCTTTCAAGGCTCCCTTTCATTAAATGTTGAGGGGAAAAAACCCTGGACAATCTTATCAGGCTGACTTTGGCTGTGGAAAGAGGAACTTGACAGGTTGATGGATAACAGAAAAAAATGTGGAAGGGACTAAGGAAATGAGAGAATAAAAAGTGTAGAAAAGTAGAGACGAAAAGAAAAGAAAGAGTGATCCTTTACAGAAGGAATGAGAACCAGCTTAAGGTAATAGTTAAGGAACCATGCTGGAAACTGAGAGACTGTGAGTTCTACTCACAATTGGACCAGTCAATTCTCTCTTAAAATCTACTTCTAAAATCTTGCCAAGAAAATTGCACAGACTAGTCCACGCAGTCACCAGGAATCGACACTAACTCAAAAACACATAAATAAATAACATTTTAAAATAGAAGGCATATCTAATGTCTTTCTAGGACAAAACAATCAACATTCACTCCATTTGCCTATCCCAAATGTTATAACATTCAATTGCAAAGATAATATTCCACAGCATATACTAATAAAAATGACATGTCACTTCTTGTATAAAAGAATTTCTAGAATAGAATGCACTTCTGTATAAGAAAAAAAATTCTTTGTATTTGAAAATCATAAACGGATTTCCTCCTGGATGTATGAGTGAATTTTCATTTTAAAAGGCAACGTAACTATGTGGAAGAGTTTAGATTATTTAAGGAGACTACACTGGCAAAGTATTCACATTTGAGAACAGTAATTTCTAATACAGATAGATATTACATCAAAAGTGGCTTGTTCCTATTTGAGGGAGGGGGGGAACAGAAAAATGTTATGTGGAGTGGATACAAAAGAGCACCTGCGATGTCGATGCTGGAATTCTGCTTTTGCCACTGTTGTTGCTTGTAGTGGAGCAAAAGCAACAAAAAGCTTTAGAAGAATGAAAGAAGCTTCTCAGTCTGTAGGTAGTACATAGCCATAGGGAACCATTTGAATGGAAACCTTCTTTTCAAATCAGCATGTGGCAGCAACTCTGCCAGCACAAATACAAACACACATCTCCACACATATACATCTTACTAAGGGTGTGGAATATTCTGCCATGCTACATTGGTGTCATTAAGTGCAATTACATTACAGGGGTTAATTTTAGGGAACTTTGAAATCCATTCTGGAAGTTACAAGAAAGCAGGCAATAATGTATCTAAGCCTTTCTTATAGATGCATTAGTCCAAAATGACACTGCTGACAGGCATTCCCAACATGCCTGCAGGACTTCTGGTCAGGGAACCTTGGTTAATGATAAAGTAAGTCTTATAAACTAAGGTTGAATTTCACCCCCTAGGTGGTGACAAACTATCTTGAGCTGTTTTACCATTTGCTAATATTTTAATTTTTTTTTATGTAAAAGCCAAATTCTGAAAGAGAAAAAAAAAGAATTCTCCTTAATTGCTGTGGTCCACAATGACATCTGCAGGAAGTCAAGTTGGTGGAAAAATAAGAACCGGCTGATGGCTATTAGATCTGGAGTACAAAAATCAAGATGACCAAAACCTCAGAAGACCAACTGGATCCTACAACATTATCCTAGGACATGTATTTTTGCCTTATTTCGAGAAAGGCCCCTCTTCAAAATTTTCCACACCACCAAAATCTGGTAGGAAAGTGTATATTTATATCCCCTTTAATATGACTCTTTAATGTGAGGCGTGGTGTCTCAGCGGCATAATAATAATAATAATAATAATAATAATAATAATAATAATAATAATAATAAGAAGAAGAAGAAGAAGAAGAAGAAGAAGAAGAAGAAGAAGAAGAAGAAGAAGAAGAAGAAGAAGAAGAAGTAGTTGGAAGGGACCTTGGAGGTCATCTAGTCCAACCCCCTGCTCAGGCAGGAAACCCTATACCATTTCAGGCAAATGGCTGTCCAGTCTTTTCTTAAAAACTTCCAGTGTTGGAGCATTCACCACTTCTGCAGGCAGGTTGTTCCACTGGTTAGTTGTTCTAACTGTCAGGAAGTTTCTCCTTAGTTCTAGGTTGCTTCTCTCCATGACTAGTTTCCATCCATTGCTTCTTGTCCTGCTTTCAGGTGCTTTGGAGAATAGCTTGACTCCCTCTTCTTTGGGGCAGCCCCTGAGATATTGGAACACTTCTATCATGTCACCCCTCACCCTTCTCTTCGATAAACTACACATACCCAATTCCAGCAACCGTTCCCTATATGTTTTAGCCTCCAGTCCCCCAATGACACTGGTCTTCGCTCTAGTGGTTCACGTCCTAGCACTGCAAGGTTGGGTAGGCTCCCATCATTTGCCTCAATGTCTGCCCACCTAGCAGTTCAAAAGCAAGCTGCGAATAGACTTTGGTGGGAAGACAAGCTGGGGCTCGTGCAGATGGTTAGAATCCTGGTGATGCTGAACCTTCTCAGTTGCGACACCTGGTTTTGTGGCAGCTTCAATGGAGGGAGAGTGCCCCTGATGACGCTGCAGAAAAGCCACTCGTGTCTCTTTCCGGTGTGGAACTATTTCACCCCCTGTCGTGCACCTTGGAAACTGCACAAGTGTGAACTAAACAAGGATGGCAGTCTTAGCCAATTACTCTGTATTATCACTATAGTCTCCTGTCTAACTGTAATATCGCCCTATGCTGTTACTGCCATAATACCTCTTTAATGTGCTAAGATGATGTTCTGTTGTTGTTGTTAAGGGATGTGCAAAATGTTCTGGTCATGAACTATTCAGCTAATATTTAGTTGTTTGTGCCTGAACAGGAAACATCTATTTCAGATGTTCTGATCTGTGCATATAATGAAAGAGGGTTTTTTTTCTCCCCTGCATAGGAATCAAAATGCAGTGTTCTTGGAAAACACGTAGAGAATTAGGGGGTAAGAAGGAGACGAAGCCAAACATAGAAGCAGAAGCAGAAGCAGAAAGTAGAGAGGAGGAGAAAGGATTGGGAAGATTGGCGATGCAAGGGCAGGTGGAGTATGTCATTTTGAGAGAAGGGAAGGTAGAGTACTGGGAACATTAGGCGTTGGGGTGGGTGGGAGGAGGCCAATGGGATATGCCAAACTGAAATAATAGTGACGCTGCCGGAGGAGTGGAAAGGAAGGAAGGAATGGAAGATGATGGAAAGGCCAGGGGCTGGTGGATTGACAAGATATGTCACACAGCAGCTGCTAAAGAAAGGAAGGGACAGGGAGTTGTACATATTAGTTTTTACCCTACTGATCCCATATCATCAGCTTGGAATCACTCCAAATTTTCTTCTGCCTGAAATCTACAAGAACCACGACCTTCCAACTTCTATTTTTCTGCCAAGCAACAGTTAAGCTGAAATGGTTTGATAAAAGTTCTAGTGGATATGGCACTGAGATGCATGAATAAGTGTGTGTGTGTGTGTGTGTGTGTGTGTGTGTGTGTTTATATGTGTGTGATGCTGCATTCTGGACCCCCTGCAGCTTCTGAGTGGTCTTCAGAGTCCTTCAAAGCAATTTCTCTTTTCAGATTGAATAAAGACTGCGAAATGAAAAGGAGGGGCGTATACAGTGGCAAGTTATAGGTTTTACATCACTGTGTAAAACAATTATGTATTCAAAATATATCATTTTGGATGACTGGGTGTCCTTGAAAAAGCTCCTGAAAGAACTCATTTTTTGCAGTTTTGAGAAATGCATGATTCGGGCTTATTTAAAAGAAGATACTTAAAGCAATAAAATTAACTGAGGTAAAAATAAAGAAGCACAATTAAACTCTTATCTGGAAGTATACAGAAACTGCTCTACATATATAATCACCTGCAAAATAAGAAGAGATATCGCTTAAAATTGTCAGATAGCAGGTGGCTTTATACAACTGAAAGAGTGCACAGAGAGAGAAACATTAAATTAGGATTGTAAATAAAACATTGTTGTGACTGGTGCTTGTGAGAAAGGCAATGAAGATAAGCTTTAGATGAAAACAACATAGTGATGGGAAAGCCTGAATTACTTAAGGCTGTTTGCCGTTCAGACTCTTATGTAAAGAGAAAAAGTGAAACAACAGGTGAAAAACTTGCATGGCACAGTTCAAACCCAGAAGAGAAAATGGAAGTGAACTAAGAGCAGCAGGGAATGATGAAAGTCCTGAAAATTCCAGTTCAAGCAACAGAAGATGTCAATCCTTTGAGGTTGATCATGTCTGGAAAGAGATACCAGGTGAACTTCCATAGCTCTGCTTTGTTATGATAGGGTATCACAACAGAATCTTGAAAGCCTGGCAGAAATACTCTCTTCCCTCTTATATTAAAGAAAATAAAGGCATGTCAATCTTGAGTTTCTTTCTCTTTTTTATAAGTTTTTATTGATTTTTTAAATACAGTTCAACCATGCTTATTCAACAAATGTGTTGTCTGAATTTATCATTTACTAATACAAATTCCTAATCCCTAGTAAGTTTCTCCAACCACTGATAAAATAAGCCCCAAGTATGAAAACATTCTGTTTCTTCTTTTTCTTTCAACCTCAGAGTAAGTCCGTCCATTTCTGCAGTCTAGTATTTTTTATTATTATTATTTCTTCCTTGGATGGTATTTCTTCATTTTTCCAATATTGTGCGAATATAATTCTTGCCACTGTTATCACATGCAAAATCAGATATACACTTTGTTTATCAAACTTTTCTGGCAATATACCCTATAAAAAAAAAGTTCAGGTTTTAAATCTTCATGTTTTCCCAACATCTTTTCTAGACAGGTATAATAATAATAATAATAATAATAATAATAATAATAATAATAATAATAATAATAATAATAATAATAATAATAATAATAATAATAATAAAGTTGGAAGGGACCTTGGAGGTCATCTAGTCCAACCCCCTGCTCAGGCAGGAAACCTTATACCATTTCAGGCAAATGGCTGTCCAGTCTCTTCTTAAAAACCTCCAGTGTTGGAGCATTCACCACCTCTGGAGGCAGGTTGTTCCACTGGTTAATTGTTCTATGTATTTTTGTACAATATCTCTTTGCTTTTACACATGTCCACCACACATGATAATAAGTAACTGGTTTATAATTACATTTCCAACATTTATCTGACATATTTTAAAACATTTTTGCTAATCTTGCTGGTGGTAAGTGTCATCTATAAAACATTTTGTATAGATTTTCTTTGCAAGAGGTTGACATTGTCAATTTATAATATCTTGAGTTTCTTTCTCATTTCTTTCTATCTATCTGGCCGAAGTTGGTGTTTACCTAACAGTCACTGAATTTCATCTCCAGGGCCATGTCTCTTATTCTACAGAAGGTATGTGACATAGAAATATGCAGAGTGAATCTTTTTAGATTGGGAGATTAAAAAGCAGTGACTCTCTGCCAACCATCTCTTTAGCCCTGGATTGACCTTTAAGCAAAATAAGCACATGCTTGGAGTACCAAAGGAAGGGGGTACCACAATTTTTTTCCCCTGTAGCTATCATACCCTTTACTTTTTCACTGCCAAAGTAAATTTTAATCTTTTTTTTTGCAATTCTTCATATCTGCTGTGTTCAACTTTTATCTGCATTGTGAATAGAATAGAATAGAATAGAATAGAATAGAATAGAATAGAATAGAATAGAATAGAATAGAATTAGAACCGGAAGGGACCTTGGAGGTCTTCTAGTCCAGCCCCCTGCTCAAGCAGGAGAACCTATACCATCTCGGACAGGTGATTGTCTAGTCTTTTCTTAAAAATCTCCAGTGATGGAGCACCCACGATTTCTGGGGATAAGCTGTTTCACTGGTTGATTGTCCTCACTATCAGGAAGTTTCTCCTTAATTTTATTGGGTTTTTTATTGTTCTTAATATTTGTATTTATTGTTTTTACCTTGGGCATTAAGTTTAATTCCTTTTAACTTTTGTATTTTTGTATTTTATACATTTGCCCTGTTCACCGCCCTGAGTCCTTCGGGAGAAGGGCGGTATATAAATAAAATTATCATCATCATCATCATCATCATCATCATCATCATCATTATTATTATTATTATTATTATTATTATTATTATTATTATTATTATTATTAATTCCAGGTTGCTTCTCTCTTTGATCGGAAGTTTTTCTTTCTCATTAAAAGTTTGTTTTGAAGGCATCAGCAGATATCATATTTGTTCTATCTCATGGTGTGAGAGTTATGTTTCCATTATTGGGCTGCATTTAGGGTATCAGTTGCTTTCATCTGGCCCTACATTTCTCTTTCTATTGCCCACAGTGCAATAATAAATATAGAAAGCCAGTACATTTGTTGAGTTCCAACAAAATGTTATTCTTTTATTTTGCTTTCTCAACAGTATTAACCTCTTCGATCCTGCTTCTATCCTCAGTATTTTCATTCTTCCTACAATGTCCCTTGCTTGCTTCTTTCACCCACCTTTCTTGATTTCCAAATGGCTTGGGTTTGTTTAATTGAAAAGAAGAGGTTTCTTTTATTTAAAAAGAGACTGGGCAGTGACTTGTCTGGAATGGTAAGGTCACCTGGTTTATTTATTTATTTATTTATTTTATTTTTATTACATTTATATCCCGCCCTTCTCCGAAGACTCAGGGCGGCTTACAAGCTTAGCAGTAGCCTTCATTCTATGTATATGCCTGCTTATTAGGGCTTTCACACACACCCCAAGCGGCATTATTACAAAGTCAGCTTAATTGCCCCCAACAATCTGGGTCCTCATTTTACCTACCTCGGAAGGATGGAAGGCTGAGTCAACCTTGAGCCTGGTGGGACTCGAACCTGCACTAATTGCAGGCAGCTGGTGTTACTTAAGGAGGCATCAGCCCACTGCTCCACCAAGCAGGGGATTGGACTAGAAGGCCTCCAAGGTCCCTTCCAACTCTTTTCTTCTGTTATTGTTCTGAAAAAGTTGTGTCCACTTTAACCAAAGGAACAGAATGCTCAGACTGTTTATTCCAACCCCAGATTATGCCAAGTTGGTATCTGCTAAACATACATTATGGACAGTTAAACGTTTCATACAAACATTGCTGTGCTTTATAGGTGAGAAAAGCAAAGCATTAATAAAAAATAATAATTCAAAGTAACTTTCCACACAGAGTAAAATTCAACTCCAGTGAGTGGGATATACCTTATCTAATGAATCTTTCTATCTTTCTTTCCCTTATGTAGCTCCTTATAACATCTCCAACCTTCCAAAAACGACCCCACTGGTTATTTGAGGGCATCTACCAAACATTGTGGACTGTGTCTAATGAGGTGTTTGCCTGTTTTACATTTGTCAACTGCCGAACCCATTTTAGCAGACAATAACAACCGGGCAAGCCATTTTTCCCCCCTACTGTTATGCCAGGGAAGCAACTGGACGAATATCAGATCCCACCACTGGGGCAGACAGCATGAACACCTCCCAAACCATTGAGGACACTGACTGAAAGCTCTGGATTCATAAATAAGTTCAAAATAGTTTACCTAATGGAGGAGGTATTAAGAAGCACAGCAGGTGGTCCTGCATTTATTTTTTTTGAGATACTGTCACTAGAGGCTAGCATTAAGTCAACCAGGCAATTATGTGCGTGTGGTTTATCATCAGCCACTACTTTATAGAGGCGCGTAAATTACTTTTTGTATGCATGAAATTTTGATTAGGGAAATGTCAGTTTGTACTCTCCATCCTGCAGAGCAGAATGCTGGTCAAATGAGATTTTAAAATGTTCCGATTCCTTGTATTATTTGTCATGTGTATATGTCTGTGTCTGTGTTTGATTTTTATGAATTTAAATTTATTCAGAGAGAGGAGTGAGGGCGGTTTTAAAAAGTGTTTAGAATTCCCAACAAAAGTGTTATTTGCACTAGAAGATAAAGCAGCATTTTGGCCAGGATCACATATCTCCTATAATGCAAAGATAAGATCCTGAGCATTATTTATTTGGCTGCAAAGAATGATCTATGTGCCATATTGATCTTATTCTAACTCAGTTTTACACTTCAGATGCCCTAGTTGGCTAAGAAGCTGTACCCAAGTTACTGATTAAGAGCTTATAACTAACAAGGATCAGTGAATAACACTTTATACTAAGAAGCTACAAAGACAATCATGTTAGTGTGCTCTGAGATTGTTAGAACCAGAAGCTCAGATTACTGCTCCTCTGGGAATGGTTATCGTTGTTTTAATTAATTGACACTTCCCTAAAGGAATTTGCTGGCTCTTCTAACAAGGCCATTAAGCCTGATTTTAAATAATCTATTGTGTTCTGTTTCGAAAAGCTTGGTCCTGAAAAATTAAGCACTGCCAGCTATAACACGGATGTGTTATAAATTCTCACTTTGGGAAGTACCATATGAATAAATTTAAGATTGGGAGCTAAATGAGGGAGTGATTCTTCCATTCAAAGGGAGCATGCCAATATTGCCAGTACAGATATGATTCCTCTCATTTATTGAGTGACTCAACTTGTCATGGTTTCAACAGAATGGATGTCTTCAGTAAAATTCTTGGCAGCTCTTGGGGGTTTTGAATCCGAGGAGATGTTAGGCCTCCTCGCTTCTATGAATAAAGGTTCTGAAGCAAGCAAGTATACTATATGTAATCGAGATAGATGTACAGCATAAGGCTTAGTCAGTCCCTGCTGAAGTGGGGTACACTTGAAAATGTACCTTAAGTGAAGCTGCATTGAAATCTTTCCCAAGCCATGTGCACACAAGAAGCCTAATTGGGGAGACATTACTACACAGGCAGCAATCTGTGCGTGCCAGCTTGACTTCCTTTTGGGAGAAATGAAGGAGAATTCTGGCATTACGTGAAATGTATTTATATAGTAGATTTACAACTCACCATGCATTCAGGAGCACAAGGTGTCATACATAGCTCAGGGGCATACAAGTGTGATGTGTGGTACAGAAATTTGATAAATAAATAGCAACTCCCTCCTCTCATTTTCCCCTATGGCAACACTCCAAGGAGGTAGAGAGGGCAAGCTAGAGTATCTTCCTGCTCCTAGTCCCAAACCTTAACTACTTCCCTATGCTGGTTACTGTTTGAGTTTTCATCATTTGTGGGGGTTGAGGAGTGGGGGTGGGGGGAAAGCTGCTTGGTCTGCAAGTTAGGTAAACAAACTGGTTTAGGTATACAAACCTAGAATCTTGGGATTCTTCTGATCTTACTTGGTGTCACAATGCCTATTTGACTTGGGGCTATTTTCATTCCTTGCTTCAGATTGTCTAAATTGCCAGTTCTTAAAATTTTATTTCTAGGGACAGATGTACAGTATAATTTTTTTTAAAAAAAATATTATGACTGTTCTGATTTATTATATGCCAGTGGATAATATTCACTGCTGAGAAAGTGGACTTCTGCTTACATAGTATGACTCTTTATTGCTTGCCTTTTCCACATTCCTCTGGAATAAATTTGGGAAAAGGTAGATATGTGAGAAGTTTTTCCATACTAAATGCCCCCCTGTCAGGTACTGCTTTCTTTTTTACAGAACCCCCCCCCCCACACACACACACACAAACACATACACACATGTAGGCAAAAATGAAGCCTGATTAGGGATGTGTGGATCAGGAAAAAAAAATCAGATGGTGTCAGCACAGCCTATACTATAATAATAATAATAATAAACCTTTATTGTCAAAGTACAACATGTGTACATTGAGATTAGCTGAGCCTCCCCCTGTGCTCTCTCCCCCCAACACACAGTGACAACAAACCCTCCATCCCACCACACTATGTGAACCAACTACACCACACACCGGCCTCCCAAGTCAACTCTGCATAAGATTATATCCCATTCAAAAGCCTAACAGCCCACGGATAAAAGCTGTTCTTCAGCCTGTTGGTACGGCTGGCTATATTCCTATATCTCCTACCGGATGGTAGGAGAGTAAAGAGATACCATCCAGGGTGTGAGTCATCCCTGAGAATCTTCCTCACTCTTCCAAGGCAATGAGCCCTGGCGATGTCATCCAGTGGTGTCAGGGAACAGCCCACAATGTCTTGTGCTGTGCTCACTACCCTCTGTAATACTTTCCTATCCGCGGCTGTCAGACCGGCATACCAAACCACAATACCATATGAGAGGACGCTCTCTATGGTAGACCGGTAAAAGAGGGTCATTAGCTGTTGTTCTACCCTGTTCTTCCGCAAGATCCTAAGAAAGTGAAGCCTCTGTTGGGCCTTTCTAGCCACCTGGGTTGTGTTAACTTTCCAGGTCAGATCTTCACAGAGGTAGACTCCCAGAAATTTAAAGGAGGAAACTCTCTCTACACAGTCCTCCCTGATGTAAAGGGCGGCAGGTTCCTCTTTTTTTCTCCACACACCATACAAGTAGTACGCAACATATGACTGTAATTGGTATCAGTACTTGTGTCACTAAGACACGTGGTCATTAAATGAATTGTGCCTGAATTTCTGACCTTTTTGCACAGTCATTAAGTGAATCCACCTTCCCCCATTGACTTTGCTTGTCAGAATCCCCTAATAATGTCATGAGGACCCAGATTGTTGGAGGCAATTAAGCTGACTTTGTAATAATGCCGCTTGGGAGGGGGTGTGAAAGCCCTAATAAGCAGGGATATGCATAGAATGAAGGCTACTGCTAAGCTTGTAAGCCGCCCTGAGTCTTCGGAGAAGGGCGGGATATAAATGGAATTAAAATAAAAATAAAATAAAATAAATGGCAATCAGGTGACCGTAGAATGGTGGAAGGGTCATAAATACATGTTGGCTGCCAAGGGCCTGAATTTTGACCATGTGACTGCAGGGAATGCTGAAGTGGTCATAAGTGTGAGGACCAGTCATACGTCTTTTTCCAGTAGTCTTATAACTTTGAATGATCACTAAACAAATCGTTCCAAACTGAGGACTATCTGTATTGTTCTGTGAAATTTTTATGCAATTATTTTTTTTAAAAAAATGGCGGGTTATCTGCAAATAGTTTCAGCCTTTTTTTAAGAGAATTTTTTTCCACAATTATGTTTATTATTATTATTATTTGGATTTATATACCGCCCCTCTCCCGAAGGACTCGGGGCGGAGTACAGGGCAATTAAAACACAATATACAGCACATAATATACAAAAATTAAAATAAATTAAACTAAATAGCCAAAGCAATAAAACACGTTCTAAAATTTAAAATTTGGAATTTAAAATCTAAAACCCCAATCCCTCAGTCCAGGCCGGCAAGTTCAAATAACCAAGTCTTCAGGTCGCGGCGAAAAGAGCGAAGGTCGGGAGCCATCCGGAGCTCAACAGGAAGCTGGTTCCAGAGGACAGGTGCGCCCACAGAGAATGCTCTCCCCCTGGGGGCTGCCAGTCGACATTCCTTGACCGACGGCACCCTGAGGAGTCCCTCTCTATGGGAGCGCACAGGACGATGGGAAGTTAACATCGGCAAAAGGTACTCCCATAAATAATCTGGGCCCATGCCATTTATATTCTGCTACTGAGAACAACCTGCAGCCACTTTTTAAAACAAAATTACCTCAGTCCTATTTTTTTTTACCAGCACAGTTTCCTAAAGAGGATGCTGACTTTTTCACACTACCTTGCTTAGCCCTCAAGATTTTTACCACCTTTTAACTGAGTGCTGGATGGTATGGGACTCCGTCACTGCTACCATCTGTGCTGTGGCCAAGAAGCATTTCTGTGGATCCTGGGCTTTTGCTGTCAAACAAATCCAAAGGGAACTTGTTTCATATCCATATCACAGCGCAACTGAGCTGTAGCCAGAATGGCTTTCCCAGATGTAAGGAAAGTGTTGATTTCTGTAGGCAGGTGAGAAATAAGAATCCTTCTGTGGGAGAGAAGCAGAAAATAGTTGCTTCCATCCTGTGAAAACTCCATCTTGCTGGCTCAAAGAGGGTAGACAGCATTCTAAAAGCCCGGAATGATGGACATTTTTTTCTCTCTACAACTTCTCTGAAAATCAGAAGGCCTAAGGACTTTCGCTAGTAAAAATGGAATTCTAGGGATTCTGCCAGGGTGAAGATGCTGAGAACTTCCTACTCTAATCGCTCATAGAGTGTAGTTTCCTATATTTTCCTGGACAGAAGGAGTTGTGACTTTTAGCCCATATAGGTAGTCCTCAACTTACAACAGTTCATTTACTGACCATTCAAAGTTGCAACAGCTCTGAAAAAGTGTTTCATGACCACTTTTTCACACTGATGGCCACTGCAGCATCCCTATTGGTCAAGTGTTCAAAATTCAGACACTTGGCAACTGACTCATATTTACGACGGTCGCAGTGTCCCAGGGCCATGTTATCACCTTTTGCCACCTTCTGACAAGCAAAGTCAAAGGGAAAGCCAGATTCACTTGACAACCGTGTTACTCACTTAACAGGCAGTGATGTTCTTAACAATTGTGACAAGAAAGGTTGTAAAATGGGACACAATTCACTTAACAAATTTTGGGCACAGTTCTGGTTTTAAGTCAAGAGTTGCCTGTATAGTATTTTGAGCTACACGTGACATATGAATTTTAGCGGCCTGTTAGGGCTGCTGCTGTGCTGGTGTGAGTCAGCAAAAGTGGAGAGAAAGGGGAGAAGAAGCTCAGTCCTTCCCTTGAGGGGCAGCCATGATGTCACAGGGGCTGATGACTTGACCTAGCTGCTAGCCAAGGCTGCGGTGGGCAGAGGTAGAGACAGCAGGCCCACTGGTCCTGTCTGATATCCAGGTACTGGAGACTAGATCTCTGGAGGGACACCCGTCTCTTGATAGATGAATACGCTGCCACTCAGACTCCAAACTGAGATAGAAAGAGAGAGGCGAGGAAACAAGGAGAGAAAAATGAGAAGGAAAAAAGACTGTTGCTGAGGGTGTGGCTGGAGAGTAAAACTGCACGACACACTCGCACACTCTGTGGTGATTTGTGAAGAGAAGTGGAAATTTAATAAATGGAAATATTTGGAAATGGGTCAGATCCATTTTCACTTTCCTATTTAAAAAGCAGGCCTATCTCCAGCTCTGACAAATATCCACACTTTTATTTATCGTTAGATTTCCCTCCCGCTTTTATTCTGATCTACTCAAAGCAGCGCACAGACCTAACGCTCCCACCCTTTATTTTCCCCACAGTGACGACCCTGTAGAGCTTGGCTAAACTCCGAACTTTCCGTCGTGGCCTGAAGACCCACCTATTTGAAATAGCTGGTCTGGCCTGACGGGGGATTATGGGTTTTAATTGTTGTTTTAGATTTGTATTACTGGGCATGGGTTTAATCTTTTTTAATTTTTGTATTGTCTTTTTTATATATGCCCTGTGAACCGCCCTGAGTCCCTACCAAGGAGAAGGGCGGTATACAAATTAAATAAAACTAAACTAAAACTAAACTAAAAGAGAGGGACTGTCCCAAAGTCACCCAGCTGACTCTCTGTACCTAATGGAGGGCTCCTATTCATGGTCTCCCAGTTTCTAGGCACGCATATTAACCCAGTATACCCCACTAGCTCTCACATGTTTTCCATTTTTGCTCTGACACTGGAAAAATAAGAGATACTGGTTTGGCCTTTCTTTGCTGTTTGTAGCTGGGAAAGAGAAGTAGCTGGCGAAGTCTTATCTTTACAGCTGGAATCTTATTCCAATTTGTTTTGAAGAACTTTGTCTCTAATGGCCCCAAATAGAAAGGAAGAAGGGTAAAGAGGGATTAAGCAGAAAATAGATTGAGAAAGTAGGTAAGGGGGGGGGAACTAAGAAAAAAAGGCAAGGGGAGTACGAAAGAGTCTATAAAGAAAAGAGAAGGGTAACAGCTTGCTTTTAATCACATCTTCACAAGTGTGGGTATACCTTACCAAGAGTAGGTTTAAGAGGTTTGTTAAAGCCGAGCTATGGTCCTAATCTGGCATTCAGTAACATTCCCTCAAACAATAGAAGAAAAACAAGCACAAATGCATAAACACAAACCTTTGAACCAATTTTTTTTTAAAAAAAATCCCTGTGCTTTTGGTGGAGGAGGAAGGATATGCTTCCCTAGAAAATCACTTTATGGAGGAATGAGTACACACAGAGACATAGACATACACATGCATGCATATGCACACCTATGCATGCATAATCTCTAAATGTATATTTTAATGGCACTCTGCTTTGTATATAGTACTCTTGGCTCCATGGAGTGTAAATCACCCTGTTTTTTTTTTCTTGATAGCAAACACATTGATTACTCTTGAAAACCATTTTGTGGATTGATTCAAGAGCTAAATTGCTGACGGTTTACCAGAAAAAAAAAAGAAGAAAACGTTCTTAAAAAACACAATGTCACCTTGAGAAGCTATCATTCCCGGCTATCAGCTGGGAGGTATTACAAAGCAGAGGTCTCCAACCTTTCTCGGTTGGCAGACCAGAGGGAAAGGGAGGAGGAAGCATTTTACGTGCACGCACATTTATTTATTTTTATTTTTATTTTTATTCCATTTATATCCCGCCTTTCTCCAAAGACTCAGGGCGGCTTACAAGCTTAGCAGTAGCCTTCATTCTATGTATATGCCTGCTTATTAGGGCTTTCACACACACCCCAAGCGGCATTATTACAAAGTCAGCTTAATTGCCCCCAACAATCTGGGTCCTCATTTTACCTACCTCGGAAGGATGGAAGGCTGAGTCAACCTTGAGCCTGGTGGGATGCGAACCTGCACTAATTGCAGGCAGCTGGTGTTACTTAAGGAGGCATTAGCCCACTGCTCCACCAAGGCTCACATGCATATACACAAACACGACCATGAGCACACGCGACGCAAACGGGACAGTGCTAGCGCCCATGTGACACTTGCTAGCACTACCCCGTTTTTGCCGCTTGGGTGCTAGCACTGCCCCGTTTTTGCCACGTGGTGTCCTGGTTTCATAGCACTACTGCGAGTGGGGGTGTGAGTACGCATACACACGTGCACTCACTGGCCAGCAGGCCACAGCCTGGTAGTGGGCCATGGCCCACAGGTTGGGGACCCCTGTTATAAAGGACAAGGTTCTTGAATCCCTCTTGCAAATATTTATTTATTTATTTATTTATTTATTTATTTATTTATTTATTTATTTATTTATTTATTTATTATTTATTGAACTTATATACCGCCCTTCTCCCATAGGACTCAGGGCGGTTCACAAGGCAATTAAAATAACACTACAAAACAAAAAAGTTAATAGCAATTAAAATAATTAAATTATCCTTGAGTAAAATATAAAACCCCTGTAACTCTAATTAAAACCCAATTACAATAATTTAAAAATTAAAATTCTCAGTCCTTGCCGGAAAGCTCAAAGAGCCAGGTCTTCAGGTCCCGGCGGAATGAACGAAAATCAGGGGCAGTCCTGAGCTCTACGGGTAACTGGTTCCAAGGGCAGGCGCACCCACAGAGAAGGCCCTCCCTCTGGGTGTCGCCCTCCGGCAATCTTTTACCGCCGGCACCCTGAGAAGGCCCTCCCTGTGGGAGCGCACAGGACGAAGGGAGCTTGATGCCGGCAGCAGGTGTTCCTTCAAATATCCCAGACCCAAGCCATTTAGGGCTTTATAGGTCATCACCAGCACCTTGAATCTCACCCAGAGGGCAACCGGAAGCCAATGCAGCTTGTGGAGCAGAGGTGTTACATGGGAGTATTGGGAAGCCCCCATCACAACTCACGCGGCTGCATTCTGCACCAGCTGAAGCCTCCAAGTGGTCCTCAAGGGCAGCCCCATGTAGAGAGCATTGCAGTAGTCTAACCGGGAGGTCACGAGCACATGAATGACTGTGCGCAAGGCATCTCGGTCCAGATAGAGCCGCAACTGGCGCACCAGGTGAACCTGAGCAAACGCCCCCCTGGTCACGGCTCCTATATGATCTTCAAAACTGAGCTGTGAATCCAGGAGGACACCCAAGTTGCGAGCCCTATCAACGGGGGGTAACACCTCACCCCCATCATTAAAGGTGGAATAGAATGGTTCACTCGAGATGCCTGTACGCACAGCCACTCAGTCTTGGCAGGATTGAGTCAGAGCCTGTTTCTGGACTAGTGCTACAGAGCAACAGAGTGTTTTTTTTCTATAGCTCACTAGGTCCATCTAGTGGTTATCTGGATATTTGCACCCCAGATATAGCTGCCATAATAAAGGGAAAAGTATAAAATATTGTTCAGATGGAAAATCCCTGCCTGTCAGTGTCCTTTAGAATTAGAAAAACTCTTAATTCTCTTAATATAGGGTATCCACTCAAGTTTGCTTATTAGTGGTATTTTCCAAACCATTTTTTTTCCTATTTGCCTAAGTTGAGGCGGTGGGCAGAAAAAGATAAACATATGGCCATAAAAGAAAATAGAATACATGCTGCAATTAGTGTTACTGATTCCAGTTCAACCAGATTACAACATAGTTGCTGTGGCTTTTCCCCACCTGGATTTCATTGAGGGTGAGGGGGTGGGTGGGATACAAATGTCGGAAGACAAAAATGGAGACTGCCCCCCCCCTTTCTCATAAAAACCCACTTGAGAGGGAAAATCCTTCCTGATTATCATTTGCTTTCTCTGTCTTTCTCTTTTTTTCTTTCTGTTACCCCGATGGACACCTCAGTGAACTGTTCTTTAACTCCTTTATGGGATCAGAACCTTGTGATAGGGATCTTCCCAGCATTTCATACCCTTTTTAAAAAAACTATCATTCTTTTACAAAATCCTGTCTGTGCTTCAGAAGATTTTAAGGGAGAATTCTGTCTGAGCTTCCCATTTCTGTCTCCATTGTTATGAGAGAGAATCCAGCACCATATCCTTGTCTCTTGACACTGCAGTGAGAAAGACTTTTTTTGTGATAAACATGAAAAAAGAGGAGAAGCAAGCTTTTGCATTGAAGTGGGGTGACTTTTTTATCCTATTAATAAATCATTGAAGCAGTTCAGCTGGTCAGAACTACATAACAGAACCGTGATTGCATTTGTGATAATTGAGTACACACATGGCATGAATGTGCAGAATATGATTGTGCAAGATATCAAGATGAATAATAATAATAATGAGAAGAAGCTTATGAACACATCACGTTCCCCTCCTATTCCCTTTATGCTAGGTGGCTGAGATGACAGGGTTCTGTATCATAGGATATTTCCCTTAAAATCTACCTGCTTCTTGACTCATCAGCCTTTTTCCCCCAGATTTAATTAAAATTAATTAAATAGAAACCTAGCATGCTGCAGCTTCTTGTTGTTGCCAGAGTTCCTCACATAGGCATCTGGTAGAAGCCATAATCTCATCACACATGATGTAGTTGTGTAAATGACGAGAACCTTTGTTATTTGCATCAGCCATAGAAAAAGCAAATGAATTACAGTCCATCCATTCATCATTTGCATAATTTGCTTAGTAATGTAACAATACATGTGATGACATGACCCCTTCTTTGCTGTTCTTCTGGTTACTTGTGTTTCTTTTAATTCCCACCTGATTCCTATACGTAGGTACCCTTAAAAGAGTAATATATTAGATGGCTGCAATCCAGAAATTTGCATCAGCTCAGACAAGATGCTTTGTTGAACAAACAATTGCTCGAAAAACATGGCAGACTTGAATGACAAGCTGGTTAGTCAATTCCTGTTACAACTAATGGATCAACAATTGGTTGATTTGGGGTGGGGGGCGGGAAGGCAGATCCAGCACTTGTAGGAAAAACACTTGGAAGAAAAAGCAGTAGTCTAAAGAAACTCATAGAGTTTCATAGATTAATGGAAATTTCAAGCTTCAGCTGCTCTTTCTTGTCTGATGCTCAAAGTATTACTTCCCACTGACAAGGAAGAATAAACTTCTTTTTTTTCAAGATGTTGCCTAATTTTGATGCCTGATGAGAAAAACCAAAGAAAAAGGAACAGCTATGATAAAAATTATAATGCTAATACTATCTCACATATCCATTACCAAAACAGAGCAGAATTCCCACTGCTACTTAACCTGGTCGTTGAATGACTTTGTTTTTTTCAAATGTATCATGATAT
Organism: Vipera ursinii; assembly: GCF_947247035.1. Classification (NCBI taxonomy): domain Eukaryota; kingdom Metazoa; phylum Chordata; class Lepidosauria; order Squamata; family Viperidae; genus Vipera; species Vipera ursinii. The sequence continues at coordinate 141,505,148 of NC_139513.1, read as the reverse complement.
TGGTACAAGCTCAGATGTCAAAATAATCTCCTTGGTTTTCAACAGTGTGTTAAGATAACTACACATAATACACATAAACATAGTTGAATGGCACAGGTCTCTTCATGCAATGCATTTAAGGCTCAAATTTCTGAGCTCTAACTCTAATCTACATGCTCCTATTCTCCCATTCGCCAGGAATGGCTATCTTCCGCAGTATTCTTGAAAAATAAATCAAGGCTCATTTGGGAAATTGAAAAGAGATGCAGCAAAGCTTTAGAAAATTCCAGCCAAAAGAGATACATTTCAGTGCAATACTGCAAGATTTTTTTTATGTTCATGGTTAATTTCGTTGAAGCTTTTCTAAAGGGCTGTTCTCTGTACTAATAACTTTATCCGGTAATACAATTTATGCAGGTTTGAAAAAAAAGTGGGTTTTTCCTAAGGATCTATTGGATGGATAGTGTATGGAGGTATTCTCCATAGGGAGACCAAAGTCCTCCTGGGCCTAGAAGAAGCTTGGGAGATGGCATAAAGTAGAAATGAAGGAGTCTCATCAAAGTCAGGTTTATTATGCATAAAGATACTGGGCACCATCCAGCACAGGCATTATCAATCCAACAGAGTGGACTGTGTAAGCCAACCTTCATCAGTCTTGGATTCTGATCAGCATCTCTTGTTTACACCCGCTCTATTTAGAGATGAGCAACCTGTGACTCTCCAGCTGTTGCTGAACTACCATTTACAGCAACCCCAGTTAGCGTGCTCAGTTGTGGGAATTATACTTCAGCAACAGTTGAAGGGTCACAGATGGCCCATCTCTACCTTTTTGCCTTACAGCAGGGGTGTCAAACTCAATTTCATTGAGGGCCGCATCAGCATTGCGGTTGCCCTCAAAGGGCCAGGTGGGTATGGCCAGGGTGGGCATGGCCTACTGGGTGGGCATGGCTAGTGCGCGTATGGCCTACTGGGTGGGCACGGCCAGCATCAAGGGTGCCTACTGGGGCCTGGGCAGGAGTGGGACAGATCTGAGGGTCTTTGGCAGAAGAAGGGTCTCTGGGCCAGGGAGGCCATTCCCTCACTGTTTCCAGGATGGTTTCGTGGGCCACATGAGACCACTTTGCGGGCCAGATCCGGCCCCCGGGCCTTGTGTTTGACATGTCTGCCTTACAGGAAAACTTGTTTTAGTGAGATCTGAGTTTTAGGCATAATTATAAAACTAAGAAGAAAAGTATACATACTGTGGCCAGCCTACTGGTTGTGTGTTTTCATTCAGAGACATAAGGAGAGAAAGAGAAAGTCTAGGTGGCAATTCCCTTAGAAACAGTCATACAGAGCTGGGCCAGTCATGAATTTTAGTTGTCTGTTAAATTGTATTGCAGTGGATCATTATGAAGTAGCCCAAAGAAACATCAACAAGAATTGATCATTGGTATGCAGACACACAAAGAGAACTTGTAGGAGAAAAGACAACTCATATTGGACAAATTAGAAAGTGAAGAGAGAATGTGGCTTAGAGCCTCAGATGTCAAGAGTTTGATCAGAAATAGATCAGAAGCTGGGATTCACAGCAACTGAGAGGAGCAGAAGTTTTAGTTATCCTTGCTTCGATAACAAGCTGGTGTAGGCGTCCTGCATTTGCCTCAGAAACTGTTAACAATGAGCAGATAGTAAGTCTGAAGAAATCGTTCCAAAAAGTGAGGAAGGTGCCTGAGTGTGTGTGTGTTTGGGGGGGGGGGAGAGATGCAGTTCTTTCATTTAAAGAACTTACCTGCCTGAATCTCTTCTGCTGCAACTGAAAAATGGTACATAGCAATAGCACTTAGCACTTAGACTTACATATTGCTTCAAGGCTCTTTACAGTCCTCTAAGCAGTTTACAGAATCAGCATATCACCTGCAACAATCTGGGCCCTCCTTTTACTAACCTGGTAAGGATGGAAGGCTGAGTCAACTTTGATCCAGTCAGGATCGAACTGCTGGCAGTCAGCAGAATTAGCCTGCAATACTGCATTCTAACTGCTGCACCACCATGTCCACCTACATAGGAGAAGAATGGCACAAAGATTAATGTGGAATATTATTAGAGTGACCTTGAAGATTATCAGGTATGAGTAATGAAATAGGACTTTAAAAAAAATAAACAGTACATTTTAAAATCATGATTCCCTGCCATTTTCAAATTGTTCATGTAAAGGAGGTGGCAGTTATTTTTCATGTTTGACAGCATGGCATGACTCGTTTAGTATTTTTGACAGGGGAATCAATGGCAAAGAATAGTAGTGAGAGTGAGTCTCCTTGAAATATTATTATTGTTATGGTTGGTCGCATAGACAACCAGATTTTAGATTCAATTTGACATTCTTATCAACCTATTGAGTCCTTCCCAAGGACCTAAGGTAGGCATCTGTTGTTTGATGGTGTTAAAAATATTGTCACATGATGTAAACTGTCCCAAGTACAGCTGCCTTTTGCAATTGCCTAATGGTGATTTTTGTCAGGGTCAATGGTGTTCAAGTGGTGCTCCTGATGATTTGGGATTGCACCGAAGGTGCCTATCACTTTTTTGCTATTTGTGTTTTCTTTTGCCATGGTCATTCTACTTCTATTTCCAGGTCTTTATATTTTGTGATCTTGTCCAGTTCTTTCTCTTCTATTCTGTTGTCTCCAGGGATTCCTCCCCCTCCCCTTCTCCCCCCTCCTCCTCCAATGGAATCTTCTTTGTCAGTGACTGTGAATAATTGTTAATTATAAAATTAAGACTTATCTTTTCTCTCTTCCTATTTGTTCATTAATCTCATTAACCAGGCTCCCATAAAAAGTTCTCAGGATATAGCAAGCAAAGCAGGAGATCAATCCTAAAGCAGAAAGCACCTGTGGAGCTATAGAGTAAACAGATTGAGCAAGAACCCAAAGCATCTGCTGAAAACTTTCAAAAGCTCTACTGGGCATCACAATAACATGATTCTAGAAGTAATTTAAAAAATCCCTGAGGCCTGCTGAGATACCTCCCATCCCCTTAAAACTCTGATGTATGATTCTCCTGTTGTATGTCAAATAGTTCATCTTCAAATTTTCTTCCTTTTTTCTGTTAGGTAGAATTTCAGTAACACCTAATAGCAGGCTTGGTGTGTGTTTGTGTATGTGTAATATTGCTTAGATGGGGGAAACATAATGAAGTCCAAAAAGTTCTCTCTTGAGTCATGTAGAGGTGAATATAAATCAGGGGTTTTCAAACTTGGCCATTTTATGACTTGTGGACTTCAGCTCCCAGAATTCCTCAGCCAGCCTGGAGTAGAAATCCACAAGTCACAAAATGGCCAAGTTTGAAAACCCCTGATTTATATTCACCTCTACATGACTCTAGAGAGAACTTTTTGGACTTCATTATGTTTCCCCCATCTAAGCAAGTCATTAAAGGGCCAGGTTTGAAGACCCCTGATATGAATGGTAGTCATGAAGAGGCAGTTTAGTCCAGAAGCCATGATCCCATTATTTTGATAATTTTTACTATGATTTGTTCATGTTTGGCTCACTGTGCCCCATTTAGTACTGAAGTTTTTTTCTCTACAGTAAGACCTCACTTCAGAGTAATAACTGAAGGTAGGGACATGCATTATTTACACTGTTTATCATCGTGATGATTCATTTCATTGCGTGGGAACATTAGCATGCAAAATATGCACCAATTTATATTATTGGGAGTATGATGTTGTTACTCAGATGACATGAAATGCCACCATGTGAGTAATGGTAACATTATGCAAATGACGAAAAGTGATGCACAACTTTTTGTGTTGAGCTCTGCTCTATCAGGATTTCCCTGCACTGTATTTTTAATGGCTGGAGGCACCTTTGATCAATCTCTTCCACATTTCTAGTCTGGGATGGCAAAGACTCCAGTCTACAATCCATGGAAACTGTTGCCAGTAAGTAAAAACACCACAGAGTTAAAAAAGCTGGACAAAATCATTCTCTTTCTTTTTCCTTATACAGGAAGTCCTCGACTTACGACCACAATTAAGCCTGACATTTCTGTTGCTAAGTGAGACAGTTGTTAAGTGAATTTTGCTCCATTTTGCGACATGTCTTGCCACAGCTGTTAAGTGAAATCGCTGCAGTTTGTTAAGTTAGTAACCTGGTTGTGATGGGAATCTGGCTTCCCCATTGAGTTTGCTTGTCAGAAGGTCACAAAAGGTGATCACATGACCCCGGGACACAGCAGCCATCATAAATATGAGTCTGTTGCCACACGTCCAAATTCTGATCACATGGCCATAGAGATGCTACAAGGGTTCTCAGTGTGAAAAACGATCATTAATCACTCTTTCAGTGCCATTGTAACTTTGAACAGTCACTAAATGAACTGTTGTAAGTCGAGAACTACTTGTTTTCATTTTAAGAAATATTTTTTTTCCGTTGCTTTAATGCCAACATTTGCACCTATGGCTGCACTCTTCACTTTTAAAAACCTGAAAGTTTAATCTGCTTACATATGTTTGATTTTATTACAACTTATTTATTAATTTTTTAATGCTTGCCTATCTCCCCTGCAAGATGACTCTTGGCAACTTTGATGTTAATAAGTAGAATTTCACACAAAGAAAATAACTTGTTTTGCCTTTCTCTTAGGTAGGTGTTTGAAGATGAAAGGCCTGAGGTGAATGTAAGAGATGGCAACTCAGTTCAGCTGAACACTCAGGATTCAAAAAGAGATTTCTAAGAGATAAATACTTAGCTCCTCATCTAATATATCAAGCATTTATTAAACAGATTGGGTGAGAAATCTATCAGGTCTGCTTTCTTCCCTTTTCATTTTTGGTTTTAATTTGAAGTTCTTTTAGATTATTGAATGTGAAAAAAAGTGTGAATTCAAATGCATTCTTGTCTGAAATTCTTAGGAATTATGCTTTTTTAAAAGAATAGTGTTATATTAAGTACAGAAAATGATCAAATGAAAGCTTTACACTATCAGTTTTGTATAGTATGTTAAAGTTTAGAGTTATACAGTAGAGTAAAGCCTACAAATAGTTCACCTGATTGGATACACCCAGACAAATTCTATGGATTAAATTAAACCATGTTTTATAGAAATAAAACATTATATTGTGAAGCGTGCAAACCAGCGTTTGCATTTCTTGAAAGGAAAGCACATCACTCTTCTCCTGGCCATTTTTTACAGAGGCACAATTGAGAGCAATTTAACAAATTTCATCACTGTTTGGTTTGGTGGTAGCAGTGCCTCAGATAGATGGTCCATAGAGAGAGTGGTAAGGACAGCTGAGAAGATGATAGGAAGCCTGCTTCCCATTATTCAGGATATGGCTTCTAGGTGCTATGGTCTGTTTCTGTTGCTTCTCTCTGGGAGGAGGTTTCAAAGGATTTATAGCAGAACAACTGGATTCTGTAACAGCTTTGTTCTTCACGCCATCCATCTTGTAAATTCGCAGGAGTCTTTTATTTGTGCCATGCATATGTATACATTCGAACTAGATTGGGATGCTTTTCTGTGTCATACACAGTATGTGTGTGTGTGTGTGAGTATATGCATAATGATATTTTTTTGAGAGCTGGTTGCAATGAAATTTCATTTTAACGTTTGCTGATTAGTGTACATTTAAAATGACGAAGTTGTTCTATTCTATTCTATTCTATTCTATTCTATTCTATTCTATTCTATTCTATTCTATTCTATTCTATTCTATTCTATTCTAATATATTTATTTTATTATTATATCTTTATTTTACTATTTGATTAAGAAAAATAAACATAACTATGTAGGATAATATTTTAATGTATAAATTAAACACCAACATTTGTATAATTATAATTAGTAGTTTATAACATGGCATATAAAGCCCTCACAAATCACAATGTAACTAGGAGTCTTCAGGCATACATCATAATTAATTCTGGCATCAATTATTTGTTACAATTAGGAATGGGGCAGAAATATATTTTACTTCGGTTATTGAATTTAATTGGTTATGTACCATAAGGTCATTGCTGATTCTTAGTGCCACATAGATTTTCTCCATGACAATCTGTCCCTAGCCTGGTCTTTCATCTCTTCCAGAGGTGTTCCCATTGCCTCTGTAATGAATGGATGATTGGAGCACTGTCACTTTCCATCCACCTTCCTCCTGGTCATCCTCTTCTTCACTTTCATTTCAGTTTTCTCAGCATTAGAGACTTTTCCAAAGAGTTGGGTCTTTGCATAATATGTCAGAAGTAGGAAAACCTGAATGTGATTATTTGTGCCTCGGGTGACAACTCTGGATTGATTTGTTCAACGATTTGTTCAACAATCCATTGATTTGTTTCTTGACTCTTTACAGGTTCTCATGAAACCTCACAAAAATTCAAAACTGTTGATACTCTTTATATCCCACTTCTTCTTTTGCTTTCTTAGGCTGTCGCAGGGAATACCGTGACTTGCACAACAATTTTTCCAAGACCTTCATGGCTCCTCTACCAAGTTATATATAGAGAGAATGGCTCCTCTACCAAGTTATATATACATTATACGTCTTTCAAAATTCACACCTTTGTCTGTATACATAAGGCAACATACACAAAATATTGCATATTAAGATATTTCTTGTCAAACTCTGTATACTTTGGGATGTACTTTATGATACAACTGAAGCTGGTCTCCCACCAACTTGTCAAATAGAGACAACTGTGATCAAAACCAAGGTTCGATATGGTACATACAGACACTGGAAGAAATCAGAATTAACATGATAAACATTCATGGCATAGACTGGATATCCACTGAACAAAATAGGTCTTGCACATATATTGAATAGCATTATAAGATGCTTGTTGATCTAAAAGCAAGGTTATTTACCTGTGTATTGGTAGCTAATGCCTTATATGGACACATTTATATACTTTTCTTGGCAACATTATGGAAGTGTTTGCCACTGCCTTTTTCTGGAATTTGTTTCACTTCCCAATCTAACCTACAACCCTGATAATACTCAGTGGTCTTGCATCCAAACACCATCCAAAGCCAATCCCAAATAGCTTTCAAAAAGAGCAGTCGACACAAAGTATCAGCAATTCAGAAACTAAGCAGTCATTATCTGTAACCTCTTTTTTCAGTGTCTCAAAACTGTGTCTGCACAATGTCCTCCTTTTTGAATTAAACAGGAAAATAATTGTGTTACCATCTTATTTCTATTATTAAAAAACATGAAGCAGCAAAACATGAACATAATAAATAATAATAATAATAATAATAATAATAATAAGAAGAAGAAGAAGAAGAAGAACAAGAACAAGAACAAGAACAAGAACAAGAACAAGAACAAGAACAAGAAGAACAAGAAGAAGAACAAGAAGAAGAAGAAGAAGAAGAAGAAGAAGAAGAAGAAGAAGAAGAAGAAGAAGAAGAAGAAGAAGAAGAAGAAGAAGAAGAAGAAGAAGAAGAAGTTGGAAGGGACCTTGGAGGTCATCTAGTCCAACCCCCTGCTAAGGCAGGAAACCATATACCATTTCAGACAAATGGCTGTCCAGTCTCTTCTTAAAAACTTCCAGTGTTGGAGCATTCACCACTTCTGGAGGCAGGTTGTTCCACTGGTTAATTGTTCTAACTGTCAGGAAATTTCTCCTTAGTTCTAGGTTGCTTCTCTCCTTGACTAGTTTCCATCCATTGCTTCTTGTCCTGCTTTCAGGTGCTTTGGAGAATAGCTTGGCTCCCTCTTCTTTGTGGCAGCCCCTGAGATATTGGAACACTGCTATCAAGTCACCCCTCACCCTTCTCTTCAAAATGTTTAAGATAGAAAGTCTGTAGCATCTATGGGATAATATTTTCTATGTTGTAGTTTGGGTTTTTAGCTGGGAAGTGGGGGAGGAATTACACTGATTTTTCTCTTAGAATAGAATAATAACTTTATTGTCACTTTAAATGTACACTAATCAGCATATGTTAAAATGAGATTTTGTTGCACACAGCTCTCGAAAGGTAACCACCTCCAATATACACTGCATAAACATAAAAAATAAAATAAAAATAAATTATGCATATATCCACGTACTTACTCATATATGGCCCAGAGAAACAAACCAGTCTAGTTCGGGTGTATACATATACATGGTGAGAAAAACAAATTTGTGAGTTTACCAGATGGATGGCATAGGGATTTTTTTTCAAGATGGCGGCACCTGGTTTGGCTGCGGCTACATTGGCTCTCGAAAAATCCCTTGAAACTTTTATTTAATTGCAGCCTACAATACAGCTGATACTGACCTAAATGGACCAATAGTCTGACTCAGTTTAACAAAGGATTCTATGAATCCATGTTATTTCAAGGTATCCAGTCTATTCAAATGTGGGGAAATAGTTTTGTGCTCCTTTTCTGCTCCTAAGCTCTGCTGGTAAACTACTTTACAGCATGATGGTTTGGCAAGGCTTAGTGTATCGTGCCCAGTTTAACACATGAAAGATAAACATCATTAAAAATGGGTTTTCAAACGTAATATTATTATGGAGTGAAAATGTTTTAGGGAGATAAATTATCTCAGTGATCATCATTTAATGCGCAAAAGGTTTTTCTCACCCTACATTTAATTCTTATGTTATGCTCTCTTTGAGCCTACCATTTACCTTCACAATTTTTAGCAGAACGCATTCACTGCTTAACACACACACACCTGCACACCTGCAAACTGCTGGAAATCTATTTTGTTTTTCCTTTCCCTATTCAGACATAGTAAACACAGAGTAATATTCCATCAGCATATTGTTTTATGCTCATTAACTGTACAGGTTGCTTCCCTCAGCTTGAAGGAATAGCAGGCTGCTTCTTGTTAGCTTTGGGATAACTACAGGGACAAAAAGCCACAGAGCTGAGGACAATCCTTCCAAAACCAAGCTCAGTCTGCCTCATTGCAACCCAAGATATAATTAGCCTATAGATATGCCCTTATCAGAAACAACTTTTAAAACTTTCTGCATAATTGTTACCAGGAATCCATAGTCCAAAAAAAAAGAGATGCTCAGGAGTTCTCTGTGCCTAATCCACCTTGGCTGATTTTGGAAACAAATCAATGCTGGTTATTACTTGCAAGGGAGTTCCAAGACAGTTGGTGACATAAACAAATTGAAAATACAGTGATAATTCTGGAATAAGGCAGTGGAAAATCTAATCCAATAACTGTTGCCAAAAAGGTTGTGTGGATGCCATCATCAGGTATCAAGCAACTGCAAAAGATCTTTGCATTCACTCCCTGGGGGTATCGTAGAATTGAGCAGCCTGATACATTTCTAAACTAAAATAAATTCACTAGCCTAAGAAAATGAGTTCTTTAAAACTGTCACTTCAATATTGATTCATATTAATAAAAGTTGAATGGAAATGTTGTTCTTCCTTTCTCTCAATATACAGGTGCTTCTCGACTTATGACCACAATTGAGCCCAAAATTTCTGTTGCTCAGTGAGATAGCTAAGTGAATTTTGCCCCATTTTACAACCTCTCTTGCCACAGTGGTTAAGTGAATCATTGCAGCTATTAAGTTAGTAACACGGTTGTTAAATGAATCTGGCTTCCCCATTGACTTTGCTTGTCAGAAGGTTGCACAGAGGGATCACATGACCCAGGGACACTGCAGCCATCATAAATATGAGTCAGTTGACAGGCATCTAAATTTTTATCACATAACCACGGGGACGCTGCAATGGTTGTAAGTTTGAAAAATGGTGATCAGTCATTTTTTCAGTGTCGTTGTAACTTCAAAGTCACCAAATGAACTGTTGTAAGAGGAGGACTATCTGTATATTGGGTCAAATACCGCACCACCAACAACAACCAAGGTGGCATCATAAGGACCCTTTTTTAAGGCATGTAACTAACAAACTTGCATATAATAGTTCTTATATTTTTGTTCCACATTTGTAGAAAAATATAGAAGATTGATATACCTGATAAGAGATTAAGAGCTGTATTTGAGCTAAGTCTAGTGTTCTGTTCCCACAACAGCCAACCAAATGTCTGCAAGAAGCTCACATTAGGACATCCAATGAAGTAGTGCCGTCCTTGTCACGTTTCTGTTGGGAAATACTGTAGTTATCTTGAACTCTACATGTACATGTCTGATTGGATATCCAGAAACCATTTAGATCACATTTATAATTTATTTATTTATTTATTTATTTATTTATTGATGGGATTTATATCCCGCCCTATCTCCCGAAGGATACTTAAACAGTTATCATTCAGCTATCAAATGAATTAAATTTTCAGTGAGGATTACTCCTGTCTTAATGGTCTCAACATATATTCCCCACTATGAAAGATCTCATATATGTTTCTTCACTTTAGTAGATATAAGTGAAATTTTCAGATGGCAAAAACAGAGAAGACAAAAAAGTACTTTTACCTAGTGATGGGATTCAGCCAGTTCGCACCACTTCGGCAGAACTGGTAGCTAATTTTTTGTTGCCCAGGCACAGAATGGATTTCTGGAAGCGGCATCCATGCAGAGAACTAGTTGTTCACATATTTGAACCCCACCTCTGCTTTTACCCATTTTACCCTCCTGCGGGCAAGACTGACTGCAAATAAATTGATGAGGGAAGGAAAGAGCAACGGAGTTTAGAGCCATAGGGAACCATCTGATAAATTACAATTCTTTCAAAGTTATGAGAAAATCCTAATAAACTAAATTCAAGTATGGATTTTCACTGTAAAACTTGACATTTTGTACATTACCTATTATTTCATCAATTATTTTTTTTAAGATAGGATTAAAAAGGCTCAGCATTTTTGAAAGGAGTTCCAAGGTTGGCTTGTAACTAGCACAGATGATGGCATTTATTTATTTATTAATTATAACATTTATGCACCACCTATCTCACTATCTAAGTGACACAGTGTGGGTTTACAAATAAAAATCTATACAAAATTAGGCAAAGTTAAAAAACAAAACAAAAACAAAACCGAAAAGTTGAAAAGATGCAGTGCCCAAGTCTTTAATCACTCCAGACCAGACCACTGTTTGGATCCCCATGCTTGTTGACCAAGCCAGGTCTTAATTCTCTTCTGGAAGGCCAGAAGAATGGGGGCAAGTTCACCCTAGGGGACAAGTTGATCCATAGAGTAGGGATAATGGCAGAGAAGGCTCTCTTCCTTGAGCTCACCTGTCAAAATTCTTTAGCCAATGGGGTTCCACCACATGCCTTTCCTGACTGACCAGGTGGGTGATAACCAACACATTGAATTAGACCAAGAAGCAAAGTGGCACCCAATGCAGCTCACACAGCAGAGGTGTTATATGCACAACCATAGGAGTACTCAAAACTGCTCATGCCGCAGTACTTTGCATCATCTGCAGCTTCTGGATACATTTCAGTAGCAGTCCCATGTACAGCACATTACAGTAGTCATATGGGGGATGACCAGGGCATGTGTGACTATGAGAAGGGCTTCCCAATGCAGGAAAGTGTGCAAGTAGAGCACAAAATTGAGTTGAGCAAAGACCTTTTAGCCATGACTTCCACCTGCTACTTGAACAGGAGTCATGAATCCAGAAGGACCCTCAGATTAGCCCTTTCTTTAGAGATTGCTGCATCAATTGGGCAATTTTTAATGGTTGTCACTGACGTCAGAGTCCTTACCAGCCCTGGTTCCACAAATGATAAATGATGGTGAACAAGGCAGGAACGTTCTGACCAGTGTTTATTGACGGCAAATAACAGCAAATAAAGTCAGCACTGGGAGTGACTTGCTCCCAGTGCCTAATATACAGACAATCCCCTTAGCTCCACCCCCCATCCAACCAGCCAGCATCCGGTGTCTGTCCCTAAAACCAGTATAGCTGGCCTCTGCCTCCCCCCTCCAGTGTCGTCTCCAGCAGTCCAGCATGCAGAAAGGAACCTCAGCTGTTCGGCAGCCTGAGAGAGAGCAGTCAGCATGCAGCCAGAAGCCTCAGCTGCTCGGAGGTCAGGCAGAGGGATTCCCAGGCAAAGGGGGATTCCCTTCCCTTTCCCTTCCCTGAAGTGGCAAGCCCACAGGGCTTGACAAGTGGCCCCTCTACCAGGGCTCCACCTGGAAAATAAGGAGACACATGTGATTAATCACCCGCTGTGGCAGATAGTTTAGCTAACCCCCCCTCCCGGCTTCCTGGAATACTATCGGTGGAACCTCCTCACCAGTCGAGGAGCCTGAATGTCCCCCACCCATGAGGCCTCTGTGATAGGGTATCCCTTCCACTGCACCAGGTACTGCAACCAGCCCTGCCAGAGCCAGGAGTCCAGTATCTCCTGCACCTCATAATGGTCCCCCATAACAGGCCCCGGGGCTTTTGTTACAGGCCTCAAGGGAGTCCCCTCTACCGATTTCAGCAGGCTGGAATGAAAGACCACATGTATCTTCCCCAGGAACCGGGGTAGCTGTAGCCGAACGGCTACTGCAGACATGTCAAACACAAGGCCCATGAGCTGGATGTGGCCTGACATGTGGTTCCATCTGGCCCGGGGACCTGCTCTGAAAAGAGCAAAGGACTGGCCCGCTGCACCTCGGCCCAGCCCAGGCCGACCGGGCGCTGATCTACAACCTGATTGCATCCATCAAAGCCAGAACGCCCTCAGCGTTAAATCCACGGGGCAGCCCTGCCCTGCCCCCTGCGTGTGCATGCAAGCAAAGTCCAGTGTCCCTACTGGCTGTCTTGTCACGCATGCTGACTTCATCCAGGACACTGGCGCTGGCCGTCTGCTGTGTGCACACTCGGGGGGCGGGGCAGAGGTGGCAAGGCAGCTCCTTGCTGATTCCAGTGGATCTTAGGTTGAGTGCTTTCTGGCTTTGATGTACGCAACCAGGTTGTAGATCAGTGCCAACCCGCACCCCCACCAGCACTTCCAGCCTTGCAGCCATGAGGCTTTCCTTTCACTGGGACAGACAGTCGGGGTAGGGGGGGAAAGAGGTAAAACTAGTACTGCTGTGCACTGCATTATTGTATGCCACTTCTGTGAATGTCAGCCCAGTCGTTCTGCTGATAGGAGATGTAGAACCATAGATATCGCTCCACCATCACGTTGGCCCATTCTGCTGCCCCGTTGGTACTGGGGTGGTACACCGAGCTGAGTCCCTGAGATGACCTGATGGAACGGATGAACTTGCGCCAGAAGCGGGCTGTAAATTGCACCTCCCAATCTGAGATTATCCACCAGGGCACCCCATGCAGGCGGTATACCTGTGCAATGAACATCTTAGCGAGTTTCTGCACAGATGATAACCCCTTACATGGTACAAAATGGGCCTGCTTAGAGAAAAGCTCGACTACCATCCAGATCAACATGTAACCACGGCTCTCCGGCAGTTCCACAACAAAGTCCATCTCTATCTCCTCCCATGGTTGGGTTGGATCCATCACTTTCTTCAGCAGCCCTGGTGGCCTCCCTCCCAGCTTCCTAGGATACTGTCGTTGGAACCTCCTCACCAGTCAAGGAGCGTGAATGTCTGCTTCCAAGCTCTGAATGCTCTACTATCAGTTGACTTGTGAAGGTCATAAATTCTTGAATGCTGGATCTCTGGAAGAAGCTAAACAATGAGATATCATAAGCAGCCTTTAGTGTGCACAGGGCTTGACAACTGAAAAATGGCTTCTTTTAATAGAAACAGTCATTTGGTTCTAGGGCAAACACAAGGAAATTATGCTGTAACTAGAAACAAGCTAATATTTCTGTAGACTTATAAAAAGATGTCAAAGTAATTATTTATATAAACAAATAACATGTTATATAAACAAATAACAACATGACTAATATTGGGTAAAGATGTCAGATTTAAAAAAGCTTCATTGCAAACCTCAATATATACTACAGGTAGTCCTTGACATACAACAGTTTGCTTAGTGACTGTTCAAAGTTATAATGGCACTGAAAAAGTGACTTATGACCATTTTTCACACTTATGACCATTGCAGCACCCCCTTGGTCATGTGATTTACAACTGACTCACATTTATGATAGTTGCAGTGTCATGTGATCACTTTTTGCACTCTTCTGACAAGCAAAGTCAATGGGGAAACCAGATTCACTTAACAACGATGTTGCTAATTTATCAGTTGGTGGTGATTCAATGTGGCAAGAAAAGTTGTAAAATGAGGCAAACTCACTTAACAAATTTCTCACTTAGAAACATAAATTTTGGGCTCAATTGTGGTTGCAAGTTGAGGACTACCTGTACAGTCTTTGCACTTTAACAAATTCTTACCAGATTCTTCTCACTTTCAATCCAATTAATCCTTCCCAATTAGGAACAATATTAGATGTCCACCTTTGCTTCAAGCTTCTATGCTGGTCTTGTTTGGACTACTAGGATGAACTTTTTGCTGGACTGAGAAAATGTTTGGAAACCGCCAGTAATCAGGAACATTGTCACCAGATTATGTCTGGGGCTACCAATAGGAAATTGGTAATTCTCTTGTTTAAAAAATACTTCATTCAATCAGTCTATTTCTGAACCACAGTCCGAGCTGTAACATATAAAGTGAATACTGAAAAATCCACATACTCTTTTATGAATTGCCCTGGGATTTAAAACTTTGAGAAAAATCTTTCAGATTTGGAACTCTCTGATAAAGGAGGCCAAGATAAACTTTGATATATTCTACTGCAATCCTAAATGTTTCATTCAGGCAGCCTTTGATGATTTCATTGATTTGTCTACTGCTGGGTTTCAACTGGTAGAGTGGCATATCATTTTTAATCATGCCTTTAACTTGTGTTTATTTTATTCTTATTATTGTTAGCTACCTTATTTATTTATTTATTTATTTATTTATTTATTTATTTATTTATTTATTTATTTATTTATTTATTTTAATTCCATTTATATCCCGCCCTTCTCCGAAGACTCAGGGCGGCTTACAAGCTTAGCAGTAGCCTTCATTCTATGTATATGCCTGCTTATTAGGGCTTTCACACACCCCCTAAGCGGCATTATTACAAAGTCAGCTTAATTGCCCCCAACAATCTGGGTCCTCATTTTACCTACCTCGGAAGGATGGAAGGCTGAGTCAACCTTGAGCCTGGTGGGACACGAACCTGCACTAATTGCAGGCAGCTGGTGTTACTTAAGGAGGCATTAGCCCACTGCTCCACCAAGGCTCTTATGTGCTATTCTTCAGTTAAACTCAGGCTGTAATTTTCAATAAATTCATTCTCCACAGTAATTTGAATTTCAGTTTCCTGGGAGAGCTGTGCAGTTTGGATGCTTTTATCAGTTCTTTATGGGCACTATAATGTATACCCATTACAAGGACGGTGAAAAATAAGATAGCTCTCAAAAAGCAGCCCTAATAGGCACCCTTACTTGGATGTTAATCCTGGTGTTTGCCATAGGACTTCAGGACATACATACAATCAGGCTACTTATCCATCCACTTAGTTGGATATACAAGTGTCATTCAGTCTGAAATTCTTTTAAATATTATGAGAATTGCCTATGG
Source organism: Vipera ursinii (assembly GCF_947247035.1). Lineage (NCBI taxonomy): Eukaryota > Metazoa > Chordata > Lepidosauria > Squamata > Viperidae > Vipera > Vipera ursinii. The sequence goes on along the minus strand of NC_139513.1, from coordinate 141,489,712 downwards.
CATTGTGATATTTCCTCTTGCTTTTCAAAACTATTTTGATAAGTTCCACTAATAAAAAAACAGTACATATCCTGCACGTAGAGTTCAACACTAGCAGTGTACTCTTCCTACTCAGAATCTATCATTCTCTTTGATCTAAAACATTAGTATGTTTCATAACTACCAATGACACTGCACATTTACTCAATCCCACAACCCATGTTAGATGGGAAATGAGCTGCATTCGGATCATAACGTTCTTTGACTGGAGTTAGATGTCTTGCAACTATATTTGCCACATAATTTGTAGAGTTTTACTTTGGCAAATAACTCTGGAGTCATAGAAAAAAGAGAAAACATTACATTTTGCTCAAAGCAGGACTTATTCAAATGTTTTGTATTATATTTTTTTTGTTTTGTTTTGTTTGCTAATTCATATATTTGCAGGGTTAGAAACAGGGAAGTCGAAATTCTTCCTCAGCCATAAGTAATATTATGTCAATTATTCTCAGTCATCCTACCTTAATAAGTCCTTTGCTATGGGGACTAGTAGAACGATGATACTGCTTAGACCTCCCTGAAGAAAAGAAATGGTATGAATGAATGAATGAACGAACATTCTAGGGATTTCTAATCCCTGGAGTTGTGGGATGGCCAAATAAGTGGTTGAGGCAAAATATGAGACACGAGTGTGATAGCTTGCAAATCAGATCAGGACAAATTGGAGTCCACTAAGAAGGACAGAATTCAGCAGTTCACAATGAAAAGTTGGTCTGAAGCAGTAACTTCTCTTCTTTTGCTTCTCTGAAGCAAATCTGAAGAGGCAGCATGTGAAACCCATTAGACATAGCAAGGAGTGTACACTTCAAATTCTGCTGGCCATATATAAATTCACCATTTATAGACACAGCTTATTGATTAGGTGTATTATTGTATCAGCCATTCCACAACATTCAAGCAAAGCATCTACTTTCCCTCTGCAAGGGGAGATAGTTCCATAACAATAAAGAAATTAATGATGGCTCTCCAAGGCCCACTTTGTACAATACCCACTGATATATCATTATTATTATAATTGCTAAAGAAATGCATGATATCTCAGTGTGGTGGAGAAGGCTATGACCAATATCCAATCTATCTCCTCAGTCTGCTGAACAGGTGATAATTACTGATGGGCAATTTCAAGGACTCTGTTCTTATTATATTTCATGCTTAAAGTGGATTTAAACCGACAGCACTTCAAATGGAGGATGCTGCCAAATAGAGGGTTATTCTCTATAATGAGGATACATTCTCATTCTCAGCACAGCATACCTGCTGACCACTTTGAGGACAGTGATGAAGGAATTTTCCAGCTGATGTGAAATGGCCCTGCGGTTCCTTTGTTGATTGGAGTGCCATTTTAGGGTGCACGGATAGGATTGCTACTTGATAAAGGTGTAGTTTCCCCCTTCTACTCTTACTAATCAACACTCTTGAACAACTCAGACACTCCTGAGTAATTTATCTTTCCATTGCTATAGGGAGGTATTGTTTTCAGCTTCCTTAATAGATTGAGGGAACTATAGGCAGTCATATCTCCACTTCTGCCGAGTTTTTGACAAGGGATCATGTCGTACCAATAAAGGAGAATCCAAAAGGTGCTTTTTCGTGAGGCAAATGGACTTTCTTTTTTCTTTTTGAAGATGTTTTGCTTCTCATCCAAGAAGCTTTTTCAGCTCTTAAGGAAGTTCTTGGATGAGAAGCAAAACATCTTCCAAAAGAAAGAACCTTTGGGACAACCATGGCCTGGATGACTGAGAATCTTTGTAGACAATAAAGGAGAATATTTGTAGCTCAGGGTTGAAATGAGGGGTCTTGGTGCTCTCTGAGCTGGTTGTTTTCTTGCAAGGATCACATAGCATGCCGATTAGCAAGCATGTTTGGTGAGCTGGACATCAGAGATGTATATAATGATAAACATATAGTTGGCCTGAAAATGATACCCAAATAATTCTCATTAATGGTTGCTCAACAAATTGGAGACAAGCTTCAGATGGCGTGCCCCATGAACTAGTCTTGAGTCCTCTGCTGTTCTATATTTTCATTTGTGATGTGGACCAAGTGGCAAAAGGAACATTTGTCAAATTTGCAGATGATACAAAGTTGTATGGGATAGTTAATATTCTTGAAAACAGAAATTACTTTTAAAATGGTATTGATCAACTGGAGAAATCAACTGAGAAGTAACAATTACAGTTAATAGAGATGTAAAGTATCTCCACTCGGGAAACAAAAATCAAACGCACAAGTATAAGCTTGCAAAAAAGATATGGGAATACTGGTTTGCTTGCAGTCTGAATATGAACAGGCAGTATAATTTGGGGGCAAGGAAGGCAAATGCCTTGGTCAGGTCCTACCATAGGAATTATTCCAGTTATGGACACCACAATTTTAGGAGAAATTGGAAAAATTGGAAGAAAGAATGACAATGGAGGTAATCAAAAGTTGAGTGCTGGCAGGATGCTATCAATTACATAGAGAAGTGGTGGGGTTTCATTTATTGAATATGTTAAGTAGAGGCTAGTCTGCTTCTGTTGGTAATAATTTAAACTGGATTTCTTTTTCACATATGCACACATCAGACAATGGCTAATCCTGGCTGGAGAATGAAACAGCACCTGTAGACCAAAACCAAAACCAGTAGCATCCCTCTTTAAGTCCTTGATAAGCAGGATTTGGCTGACTATTCAAACCAATATCAAACAACCCATCACTGGATGGGATGGGATGGGATGGGATGGGATGGGATGGGATGGGATGGGATGGGATGGGATGGGATGGGATGGGAAGGGGTGGGGTGGGGTGGGGTGGGGTGGAGTGGAGTGGAGTGGAGTGGAGCAGAGTGGAGTAGAGTAGAGTAGGGTAGGGTAGGGTAAGGTAGGGTAGAATAGAATAGAATAGAATAGAATAGAATAGAATAGAATAGAATAGAATAGAATAGAATAGAATAGAATAGAATAGAATAGAATAGAATAGAATAGAAGGGACTTTGGAGGTCTTCTACTCCAATCTTCTGTCCAGTCTCTTCTTAAAAGCCTCCAGTTCTTCATTCCTGGTTCTTCATCGCCTCCCCCAATAGTTTTGAACAAAAATTTGTCAAAACAGAGCACCCAGACAACCTTAAGACTTTCTGCAGTTTCATTTAGCTTAAAATTAGCTTATTTCTTTACACTAAAATTAACTTAAAGAACGATCCTTAACCAGCAAGTGCTTCTTAAAAAAAATGCTACAAAGGTCAATCCTTTGGTCCCTGAATTCTGTGGCATCCCATTGCTTGATTGGAGGCAAAGTTAAAAGATTAGAGGCAAAGTACAGACCTGACCAGAATAGAGGAACATAGTATTAGACATTAGATTGTGCAAACCCTTGTAGAGGTATTTCATTTCTATGAAGTTTTGAGCGCTCAAACATATACAGTCACTTCCAAAGGAAAAAGAGGTAGCATTTGCACCTAGCTTTTAGTGAGATAGCTCATCACCAGAGGAGCCAGATGTCAGTGAAGAAGTCTTAAGAACATTCCTCACAGCCTATTCTAATGCATGAAGTCCAGAGGCATTTCAACGTGATACAAATTGCATGGTCAAGGCAAATCATGTTTTCTGTGTTTTGACAAAATGATGAAGCTGTTTTATCAAGGGAAATCTAAGTCTGCTTGCACAAGTCTATTAGAAATCCTCTATATTCCTTTGGTACCAAGCCATTATTTTCCAAAGTGAGAATCAATCTTAGAACACCTGGCAAGAGGATGTGCTGTGGGTAAGTCTGCAGGCAGGGGAGGAAAAAGTTTAATATCCAGATTCCAACAAAACTCTGATTTGAAGAGAAAGTTGACTAGGCGCAATATTGCACCTACCAATCCCTCATTGTTCATAATGAAAACACCAACAACAACATACTTGTCCAGGACAAGTCATATTCTGCTCAACCAGACTGTAACAACCAGGGCAATAGTATTTTGGCACATTTGAGATCAGAGCACTCTCCAAGTAAATGATTTCTTTCCTCTAAATTACCTTTGCAATATGTTTTATTTTAGTACTTGTTCAAAAAAAAAAGCAAATAGAAAAATCCTGCTACAAATGATTAGGATGGGCTCTTCAACAAACTGAATGTATAATTTAAATATTATTTGAATATAATAGTACATGATTTTAAATGGACAGATTACTTAACCTTGCACTTTAAAATATTTTAAAATGGCTAAGCATCGCATTTGGAGAAGCTGTAAAGTCCAAAGAAAGATTATATCAAGGAGATAATATTTGCCTATGAGGTGCAGATTGGATAAATTCATACAGGAATTTGCATATGCGAGACTCAAGTATTTGTCTTTATATACAATGAAAACTCAAGGCAAACAATATAGAAAGATAAAACATTAAATGCACATATACATATACATATACATATACATATACATATACATATACATATATTAGAAAGAAAAGAATCGAGCACCAGAATAGAAAAATAAACAAACTGTTTAATGTGCAAAACACTTAGCTTTCATCGGCCAAACTGCCGATGTCATCAGAGCAAGAATAGGAGATATGGGAGTTTGCCTATATAGCTGGCTGCTTTTGCACCCTGCTCACTGAGCGGGTCACCAGTCTATTGACTTCAAACAGCCGTAGCATTTCTAAATGTCCCGCATTTCTTCGCCTGCTTGCAGGATCAGAAGTTGGTTTTTTATTCATGGTCGCTCATCAGGGAGCCGATTACCCGATTACACATCAGGGAGCCAATTACCCAGCCGCAGTTGTTTTGTACCCCCCCCCCTCTTCTTTGGTTGACCCTGAGCCTCGTTTCAAGACCTAAAGCCGGGCATATTGTGGATTCATCCTTCCTGGGAATTATTGTTGTGGTTAGGCCCTCCAAATCAGGATCTAATACAGGGCATGTCCCAAAGTCTGACACAGGGCACATTGAAGATTCATCCTTCCCGGGGATCGCTGTTGTTCTGCCTGTAGCAGCGTTGTTCGGGTCCTGCAAAAAGCAGGCTTGTTGTGCCCGTCGTAAGTCATAGCATCGTTCCTCCCATCCCCTGAGCATCTGGTAAGCAGGTAAAAGGTCTATATGACGGTTAATGGAGTTTTCGTCAGATAGCCAGGCCTGCTTGAGCAACCGGCTGCCCTTGGTGTTATCCCGGGCTATGGCCTCAGCGTTGGCAAAATCAAACATATGGCTGTAACTAGCTATATGTGCCCACACTTGTTCTTGTCTCCTGATCACCAACTCATGCTCATGGAGCCTGGTTTTGAGCCTCTTAGTTATTTCCCCAACAATTGCATTGGCAATTTTTACATTGAGTCCTATATATAATTGACAATCTTTCTTCATCGGGGAGTGGCTCTTTAGGATGCATTAACCTGGCACGCAAGCACACGAAGAAATGCAGGACATTTAGAAATGCTATGGCCGTTTGAAGTCAATAGACCGGTGACCCGCTCAATGAGCAGGGTGCAAAAGCAGCCAGCTATATAGGCAAACTCCCGGATCTCCTATTCTTGCTCTGACGACGTTGGCAGTTTGGCCGATGAAAGCTAAGTGTTTTGGATATTAAACAGTTTGTTTAAACATCTTCTGATGAATATGATGGAAAGTTCTTACCAACCTCACATATTGCTGCTTTCACAGTGTTGCTGAAAACCAGGAGGGTCCAACGAAGCCTATCAGGGAAGGGGGAACAAAGATTCTGTTTATGCCTTTGATGACCTTTCATCTCTGCCTTATCTTTAGGATATATCAGGAAGATCAAAGACACTTTACACTGCATGATTCTATGAAAGAATAGTAATGATGTTGGTCTTTGCATGATCTGGTCTACTAGAGATTCTTCATGTTCTCTACCAAGTAGTAAAAAACAACCTTTCAGTTTTGTCCAATCAGGATCATATAATGAATTAAGAAAGATTTTCTACAATTCTCAGCTGTTCAGCTCTCTGATTATGATGTGCACCATCAGGTCGGTGTCAGTGCTTACTTACCATATAACTCATCGTTTCTCAACAATGATCTTTCCCTTATGTGGTCCTTCAGATATTTCAAAGGTGCACGCATCATTGCTGTAATCAGATCCATCCACCGTGCAGCTAGTTTTCCCAGCATTGTAGACGTCTCAAAAGTTCTAGGTCTTTGCATAAAGTGTCCAGAATATACTATGCTAGCTAGGTACAATGTTGCCAGAACAAGGCCAATTGGGCTCTCAGCTTTGTTTTTGTACTTTTAATAACATTATTGTAGGAAGGGTGCTTAATAAACATTTCTGTTACAGGGCATGTCTCTGGAGGGATCTTTCTTCTGTTCTTAATTAAGAGATCAATAGCTAGGTTAGTCATGCCTTAACCTCTTCACAATTTAATTTGTTATATATTATTGGGTTCCCCCTGAATATTAAAGTTGCTTTAATTTAATTTTTGTGCCTGGGTTCTACTTACTTTTTCTTTTTACTCAGTAGAAATGTAATGGAGCACTGAATTGAATATTGGAACATTGTGAACCACGAATGTGTGCAGAGGAGGCAATCACAAAAGAAATGCTGAAACCAGTATTAGCATGCAGGTACAACGAAGTGGAATTATTTCAGTGGTGGGATTCAAATATGTGAACAACCGGTTCTCTCTGTGGATGCCACTTCCAGAAGTCCATGTTGGGCCTGGGCAACAAAAAATTAGCTACCGGTTCTGCCAAAGTGGTGCGAACTGGCTGAATCCCACCACTGAATTACTTCATAACTTCATTGTGTCAATATCATTTTGGTTTCATCATGATTGGCTAAGGATGCTAGTGCAATGAACTTGGAAAGTTCTTGAGTTAGGAATCCCCACATTCCATGCCAGCCTTTGTCACAAGAAACCTTGGCTCATTTCCTGAAACACCAATTAAAAAATATCTCCATATGAGGTGTTGGAGAAGTTAAGAAGAGACTAGACAGTCACTTGTCTGAAATGGTATAGGTTATGCTGCTTGAGCAGGGGGCTGGACTAGAACAGGGCTTTTCAACTGGTGGTACTTTAGCACCTGGCAGGTGGTACACGACCCCTAGCTGAATGCAGCAAGGGAGGGAAGGAGCTAAAGTGGCATTACACAAGCCTGAAGGAGATCAGCTGGAGCTGCAAAGCTCAGCTGAAGCCCCAGGATTTACGTGCATGGCTACATGCTAATTGGAGCTTCTGGTGCACCCGGAAGAGAAAAAGAGGAGGTGGAGGGCGGAAAGAGGAGAAGCTATAAAAGGAGCAGGTTTTGGCTGAAGAAGAAGAGAAAAAAAACACAGAGAAAGAGAAGAGAAGAGAAGAGAAGAGAGGAGAGGAGAGGAGAGGAGAGGAGAGGAGAGGAGAGGAGAGGAGAGGAGAGAAGAGAAGAGGCTTTTGTTAGTGAAGCAGTGAGGAGAGAGTGAGTGAGGGGCCTTTGCGAGCAAAGTGAGAGAGTGAGTGAGAGAGCAAGTGAATGGCCTTTGCGAGCAAAGTGTGAGTGAATGAGAGAGTGAGTGAGAGAGCAAGTGAATGGCCTTTGCGAGCAAAGTGTGAGTGAGTGAAAGAGCGAGAGAGCCAGCAAGGGGGTTTTGCGAGCAAAGTGTGAGTGAGTGAGTGAGGGGCTTTTGTGAGCAAAGGATGAGAGAAAAAGGGAAAGGTGAGGGAGAAAAGGGAAAAAGAAAAGGCATTGACTTCTGACTTCCTCTGTTGCAGTAGAAGGAAGCATTAACATTGAACCTCAAGTTTTTACTTTTCCATAATATTATAATCTGGCCATTTCTATAACAACAAATGAATCTAACCAGTAAAGCCTAAAATCCCCCCCTTTTTAAAGTTTTTGACACCTTGCTAAGCACTGGTGGTCATGTCCTAAAAGTGGTACCATCTGTGAAAAGGTTGAAAAGCCCTGGACTAGAAGACCTCCAAGGTCCCTTCCAGATCTATTCTATTCTAAACAGTTGCCTGTTCTAAGTGTGGATGAATGTAGATGGAAGTTTCACATGTTCAAAATTTGCTCTGGCAAGGCATATATATTTTACCTCCAAAGTCTCAATGGAAGTAAAACTCATGTGTGAAATGTATCATTCTCCTTGATTACTGCTACACTTGTTATCAGTAGCTCAGCTTTGAAAGATGTTTCAGTGTGGTTAATGGAAAATGAGTACCAATTGCAGCTGGAATTTTCCTCCTGGATGTCAAAGAAACTGCTGCACGCTATCAGGTGCAGTAGATTTTTTTGCAGAGAATAAGGAAGATGGCCTTGATGGACAACGCCACAATTCACGCAGGTACAAAAAGGGGAGGACAATCAGACTTGCAGGATTTTGTTATTCATAGCTGTTCTCAATAAAAGTCATCCTTAGTCTTCCTATGGAATTGATTTTTAATTTGCTCTGCCTGGTTAGGATGACAATTTTGGAGAAAGCTCTACCGATGTTAGAAGGCAAGATTTTATTGTGGAGAGGACCTAGGAAGCTTCCTTATACTAAAACAGATTATTATCCAGCAAGCTTAACTCTGGGTTTAATGGCTACTTAATATGACCTAATACGATGCACTTTCCAGTCTTTCCTCTTCTAATTGGAAGAGCAGGGCTTGAATAGGTTCTGACCTTGCAACTCGAGAGCCAGGGGGCTCTTAAATATCTGCAGATGCATCTCAGATAGAATAATACTTGCAATTCTGGAGCAGTCAGGTCATCAGCCCCCTGTTGCAGAAAGACAGTGCAAGCTGAATCCGCTGGAAAAACAGGGAAGATTACATCAATGCTATAAAAAAAGTGCGTGGGAGTCAGGGTTTCTTGGCAAATGATGTTCTAACCTCTGTTCTAGCTTCCTGAACATATGCTCCTTTTTATTCTCTGACTCCTTTTTGTTCTCTGACTATTCTCCAAAGCACCTGAAGGCAGGACAAAAAGCAACGGATGGAAACTAATCAAGGAGAGAAGCAACCTAGAACTAAGGAGAAATTTCCTGACAGTGAGAACAATTTAATCAGGGGAACAACCTGCATCCAGAAGTTGTGAATGCTCCAACACTGGACATTTTTAAGAAGAAATTGTACAGCCATTTGTCTGAAATGGTATAGGGTTTCCTGCCTGAGCAGCAGGTTGGACTAGATGACCTCCAAGGTCCCTTCCAACTCTGTTATTCTGATACAAGATTATATTCAACATTGATTCTGAATCTTACGTTTGTCTGTATGGAACTTGGGGTTCTGAAGTACCCTAAACTCTTGCATCATTCCTGCATTAAGGGTGAGATTTGAATCTTCCTAGAGACCTTGGATCTTCATCTGGCTTCTTACATTTGTAGCTGCAAAGGATGTTCAGCTACTTGTAGAGACTTTAAAATGTACTTCAAGAAGGGAAAGAAAGGGGTGATTCCATCAATCCCGTTCTTCTTCTAGGTTTCAGGGACATTCTTTTCAGGTGGCCTGTGAGGTCCCCTCATCTGGTCATGTGATTACAAAGATGGTTGCAAAGTCTCAGAGGAGTAGCATCCACAGCGGGGAGGACATTGCCCAATCTGTGGAGTGGTGAACAAGAATTTCCTCTATGGGGAAATATTATTCACCAATCCCAAGTGGGAAGTTTTACAGGTGTACAGCATGGGCCAGAAACAACATTCATAGGAACCAGTGGTGAAATCAGGGAGGGGGCACGGGATGTGTGGCCATTATAGAATAGAATAGAATAGAATAGAATAGAATAGAATAGAATAGAATAGAATAGAATAGAATAGAATAGAATAGAATAGAATAGAATAGAATAGAATAGAATAGAACAGAAGCTGGAAGGGACCTTGGAGGTCTTCTAATCCAGCTCCCCGCTCAAGCAGGAGAACCTATACCATTTCAGGCAAGTGACTGTCCAGTCTCTTCTTAAAAATCTCCAGTGATGGAGCGCCCACAATCTCTGAAGGCAGGCTGTTCCACTGGTTAATTGTCCTCACTGTTAGGAACTTTCTCCTTAATTCCAGGTTGCTTCTCTCTTTGGTCAGTTTCCAACCATTGTTTCTTGTCCTGCCCTCTGGTGCTTTGGAGAATAGTTTGATGTCCTCCTCTTTGTGGCAGCCTCTCAAATACTGGACATACTGCTATCATGTCACCCCTGTTTCTTCTTTTCTTTAGCCAAACCTAATTCCTGCAGCCATTCTTCATATGTTTTAGTCTCCAGGCCTTTGATCATTTTAGTTGCTCTTCTCTGAACTTTTTCCAAGGTCTCAACATCTTTTTTGTAGTATGGTGACCAAAATTGGTTCCAGTATTCTAGGTGTGGACTTACTGGGGTTTTATAAAGTGGTACTAATATTTTGCGTGATCTTGATTTTATGCCTCTCTTTATTTATTTTACTTTTATCCCAGTTTTATTGTTTTTTAAAAAATAATTCAAGGCAGCAAACATATCTAATACTCCATCCTCCTATTTTCCCCACAACGATAACCCTGTGAGGTAGTTTGGGCTAAGACAGAGTGATTGGCCCAAAGTCACCCAGCTGGCATTCATGCCTAAAGTGGGACTAGAACTCATAGTCTCCTGATTTCTAACCTGGTGCCTTAACCACTAGGCCATGCTGGATGTTAACTATGTTCTTTGGATGGTAACATGCGTTGCATCCTTTGTTTCCACCTTTAATAACTGAGCATTCGGCCTCCAACCTCTATATTCTTCTGAGTGAGCCTTTACACTTCTATTCTAATGTCTTCTTCCGATCCCAACAACACATTGTTTAAAATCTCATTCCTACACAAAGACAGCGGGAACATATTTATCATGTCATAAGAGGCTGGTCTTTCAAACTAATCGATTTTTCCATGCTAATATCCACAGCCTCTTTCATTCTTCGGTTGTTGGTTTCCAGCCTTTAAACATTCCATATTAACACAGCAATTATAATGTGGCTGCTTGTTTCCTCAGAATTTTGATAAAATATTCATTCCCCGCCATGTTCTTGCATAATGTTCAGCTGCTTTGCCTGTACTGCATGTGTTATAAAACCAAGTCACCCAAATCAATAACCAGAAAGTATCACATCTTTAACATAAATTATGTAGGGACAGTTAATCCTTGGTGTCAAGGCATGTTACCTTTCACTCCCCCCAGCTTAAGTAATTTAAAAGATAATTTTCCTCTGGAATTAAGGAGGAAGGAAAAAGAGCATTGTACTCCATGCAAACTAAATCCAATCAGCTGTTCCAGTGGAGGTGGTGCAGAGGGATAAACTTCAAAAATCCTTTGCATGGACTGATGAAAAAGGCGTCGTAGGATCACTGCCTGATTTAGCCTGCTTACTGGCATTGTAAGGTATATGACTATGGTCTAACTGGTTGGGTTGGCAATATATATAAACTATGATTGTATTGTTGTAATAGAAACTGTACTGTATCACTTTAAATGTGTGATGATTGGCCAACACTGTTTTTCCAATAAGAGGGAGCTAGAGACATAGCTTCTTTCTCTCTGTTACCTTTGCTGTTACTTGCTGATTATTGTGGTTTGAGGGTTTGCTACTGTTTGCTAAACCTGAAGAACTGTGTTTTGACTTATGGACTGGTAAGAAGACTCTGTATTGGATAATCCTTGGACTATTGTTATTTGCTATCATCTCTTTACTCGTGTATGACCTGGACTGATTTTTTCTTGGACTGTGCTATTGTATTATTCCACGAGTAAAACTTTTTTACACACCTCAGTGTATCTGTGTGGTTGCTGCGTAAACTTGACTACTCTCAGTATCCTCTTTTCCTGTGCAAGCTCTTGTTAGCTCAAGAGGTACTCTGCACATCCTTATCAGGCAAGATGGGGAATGAAAGGGTCAGTGCTGAGGCAACATATTTCATACTGCGTTCCAATACAAAAATACTTCTGGCAACCTAACTAGTTCAATTGCCTAGAACAGGGGTCCCCAACTCCTGGGCCGCGACCCAGTGCCGGGCTGCAGTCCATTTGGAACTGGGCCATGGAAGCGGTGGGCGAGTACGTGCCGTGTGAACCATTATTAAAGGAATGGTTGTAAGTCAAGGTTTACCTCTAGTGGTTTGTAGTCAGGTAATGTTCATCAGAAATCCCTCCATGGGCAAAGGTTTTCTTCTTTTATGAAGTACTGTAAAGCATTTTTGCTTTGCAAATACGAACAAGCACCTTTTCATCGACTGAAATGCAGTTCGTAAAATTAGGAAATACTGTCTCTTTTCTTCTTCTTTTTTGTAGTAGCTTTTCATCTCAGCAGCAATTTCTTCCTCACTTTCCAGCAGCTCTGCTTCTGCTGTTTACTTTTCTGCTCAAAATCTCATCCGTCAACCCAGCAAACATTATATTTGTCTTCTGACTTCTGAAGCAAACACAACATTATCTGTTGCTAAGATAACTCCCTAACTTAGCTGAAGACTTTCTCAGTTTGCAACTCTGAAGCAAACCTGCTGCTCAGAAGCCTGTGGTTAGGTTTTTCAGAATGGCCGACAGCTTGAGCTTGGGAGAAGCTTTGCGTTAAAGGTCCCAAGCAAATTAAGTCAGATATCAGGTGCATGTCTTGTTTGCAGCATCTGAGCAGTAACACATACTACAGTTTTGTGTTTCATGAATAAAATATATTAAAAAGTTCTGAACAGGAAGATAAACTGGGCTGGGTACATGTGCAGTATTGTTCCAATGTGTTTTGGTGCAAGAACCCAGCCATATGATTTGTAAATCTTGGAGTCCTAGCGGACAATCACTTAAATATGAGCCAGCAGTGTGCTGCAGCTGCTAAAAAAGCCAATGCAGTTCTAGGCTGCATTATCAGAGGGATAGAATCAAGATCACATGAAGTGTTGATACCACTTTATAACGCCTTGGTAAGACCATACTTGGAATACTGCATCCAGTTTTGGTCACCACAATGTAAAAAAGATGTTGAGACTCTAGAAAAAGTGCAGCAAAGAGCAACAAAAATGATCATGGGACTGGAGGCTAAAACATATAAAGAACGGTTGCTGGAATTGGGTATGTCTAGTTTAATAAAGAGAAGGATGAGGGGTGACATGATAGCAGTGTTCCAATATCTCAGGGTTTGCCACAAAGAAGAGGGAAACAAGGTAGTCTCCAAAGCACCTGAAGGCAGGACAAGAACTAGTGGTGTGATTCAGCCAGTTTGCACCACTTCAGCAGAACCGGTAGCTAATTTTGTGTTGCCCAGGCCCAGAATGGACTTCCGGAAGTGATATCCACACAGAGAACTGGTTGTTCACTTATTTGAATCCCACTACTGACAAGAAGAGCCAGCGCTTGTCTGAGGACGTCTCCGTGGTCATGTGGCCGGCATGACTAGACGCCACAGGCGCACGGAACCCTGTTACCTTCCCACCGTAGTGGTCCCTATTTTTCTACTTGCATTTTTACGTGCTTTCGAACTGCTAGGTTGGCAGAAGCTGGGACGAGTAACAGGCGCTCACTCTGCTACGCGGCACTCGGGATTCGACCCACCAAACTGCCGACCTTCTGATCGACAAGCTCAGCGTCCTAACCCACTGAGCCACCGGCCTCTAGAGTCGGAAATGACTAGCACGCATGTGGGGGGAACCTTTACCTTTACCTTACTGACAAGAAGCAATGGATGGAAACTAATCAAAGAGAGAAGCAACCTAGAACTAAGGAGAAATTTCCTGACAGAACAATTAATCAGTGTAGCAGCTTGCCTCTAGTAGCTCTGAATGCTTCAACACTGCAAGTTTTTAAGAAGAGATTGGACAGGCATTTGTCTGAAATGATATAGGTTGTCTTGCCTAAGCAGTGGGTTGGATTAGAAGACTTCCAAAGTCCCTTCCAACCCTGTTATTCTATTCTATTCTATTCTATTCTATTCTATTCTATTCTATTCTATTCTATTCTATTCTATTCTATTCTATTCTATTCTATTCTATTCTATTCTATTCTATTCTATTCCAAATCATGGCTTATAGTTTAATGTGACATGATGACTCACCAATTATGGATTGTGACATGATGACTCACCAGTTATGGATTATATAAGCATAGTTAAATGATATGCAATGTTTACCAAGGGCTCCATCCCATGCATCAGCTTCAAGTACTTTTAAACTAGACCTATTGGTTCTGTACAGAAAACAAACACTTTTCTTGCAATCAGGTAGCCATCCTGATTTACCACACAGATATGGAGACCCCATTTTACACTGACTTTTTGCAGTGCTCAAAATCAGCTCCAGACTCTTGCATTTTCAGGGAATCCTCTGCCTTTGACAGCTTAGCTGATTTAATCGAGGTTGTTGCAATATATCCAAAAATGTATTTTGCAATGTATTGCAAAAAGGGTGATCTTTCTGTGTGAAATGAAAAAGCTATGCAGAGCTTGCAAGTGATCCCTTTTCCCACTGGCAGGAGTGCTTGCCTACAACCCATTTGCTAAACTCAGCCCATTGGGTTCAGTTGACACGGCGTTTTGTTCACAGGGCCTTAAAGGGAAAGAGGCATGTGGTTAGTTAGAGGACTAAACTGCTATCTTAAAATGTATCTAACTGTTCAGATTGCTTCCAGATTCAACTAAGACAGAAATAACTGCTATTACATTTAATTTCTGCACTAAAGATAATTTATATTTTACAATTCCTTTGTGTTTTAATTTTGTAAACTTTCCTTTTATAATATAAAAGTATCACCCCAACAACTTAAGGGAGGTAGAATTCCCCAAACTGCCCACGTTTCTAGTGCTTTGTGTCTTTTGAGCTTGGGTCAATCCAGTTCATTTGTAATTTGAATAAAGAACCCATGATAATAATAACCATGTTTATTTATTTATTTTTATTTATTTTATTAGTTTTTATAAACCGCCCTTCTCCCGAGGGACTCGGGGCGGTGTACAGAGGAAGGAATGTATACAGATTGAACAATAAAAATAATAAGAAACACTAATGAAAACAAACTGGGACCCCAGTTAACGCTATCATGCCAGGCCGGACTGCTGGAACAGGAAAGTTTTTAAGTCGCGACGGAAGGTACGGAGGTCAGGGGCCATCCGGATTTCGGTTGGTAAGCTGTTCCAGAGGGCTGGCGCACCCACTGAGAATGCCTTCCCCCTGGGGGCCACCAGCCGACATTCCTTGAGCGGTGGCACCCTGAGGAGGCCCTCTCTGTGGGAGCGCACAGGACGGTGGGGTGCTGACATTGGCAGAAGGTGCTCCCGTAGGTAGTCCGGACCCAAGCCATGTAGGGCTTTGTATGTCATTGTTAGCACCTTGAACTTCACACGGAAGGCAACCGGAAGCCAGTGCAGCGCACGGAGGAGAGGTGTGATATGGGAGTATCGGGAGGCTCCCAAGAGTGTCCGTGCCGCCGCACTTTGCACCAGTTGAAGCTTCCGAGTGGATCTCAAGGGCAGCCCCATGTAGAGAGCGTTACAATAGTCTAGGCGAGAGGTCACAAGGGCATGGGTGACTGTACGTAAGGAATCCAGGTCCAGATAAGGCCGTAGTTGGCGAACTAGCCGAACCCGGGAGAAGGCCTCCTTGGTCACAGCTCCTATGTGGTCTTCCAGGGAGAGCTGCGAGTCTAGGAGGACACCCAGGTTGCGGGCCCTATCAACAGGGGGAAGTAACTTGTCCCCAATGTTAAGCAGTGGGACGTTCTGAATATCCTGACTTGCCGGTACGTACAGCCATTCAGTCTTGTCCGGGTTCAGTTGAAGCCTGTTTCTCCCCATCCATTCCCGGACCGCTTTCAGGCAGCGGGACATCACGTCTAGGGCATCACTGATATTGTTTGGAGTTGAGATAAAAAGCTGGGTGTCATCAGCATACTGATGGTACCCTACTCCAAAACTGCGAATGATCTCACCCAGCGGTTTCATGTAGATGTTGAACAGGAGAGGCGAGAGGACCGACCCCTGAGGGACTCCGCAAGCGAGAGGCCTCGGGGTCGACCTCTGTCCCCCTGTCAGCACCGACTGCGAGCGACCCTGGAGAAAGGAGGAGAACCAACGCAGAACCGTGCCTCCCACTCCCAGTTCCCTGAGGCGTCGCAGCAAGATACCATGGTCGATGGTATCGAAAGCCGCCGAGAGGTCTAATAAGACTAGGACAGAGGAATGGCCCCTGTCCCGGGCTCTCCAGAGATCATTCATCAGAGCGACCAATGCCGTCTCCGTGCTGTAGCCCGGCCTGAAACCCGATTGGTACAGGTCTAGATAAACCGCTTCATCCAGGATCTGAGGAAGTTGGTGCGCCACCACGCTCTCAACAACCTTCGCAAGGAAGCGAAGATTGGAGACTGGACGAAAGTTATTCAAAGAGGATGGGTCCAAGGTGGGCTTCTTGAGGAGAGGTCTCACCACCGCCTCCTTCAAGGCGGTGGGGAAGTGACCCTCACTCAGAGAAGCAGAGATGACCGCTAGGAACCAGCCTCGTGTCCCCTCTCGAGCTGCATAGGCCAGCCAGGAAGGGCACGGGTCCAGTAAGCATGTGGGGGAGCTCAACCTTCTCATAATCCTGTCCACTTCCTTAGGAGTTACAGGATCAAATTCTTCCCAGATGACGTCGACAAGACTGTCCATGTCTTGTTCTTCCATCTCAGCCCAGTTGGAGTCCAGACCAGTTCGAATCCGAGCAATTTTATCCAGCAGATATTGACCAAATTCCTCGGCTCGACCCTGCAAGGGTTCCTCCCTCACCTCTTGGTTTAATAGGGAGCGAGTCACCCTGAACAAGGCAGCCGGGCGGTTATCTGCGGACGCGATGAGGGTGGAAAAGTAGTTGGATTTTGCCACCCTTATCGCAGCGAGATAAGACCTGGTGAGGATTCTTAGTCGCAATCAGTCGGATTCGGATCGACTGGATCTCCAACGGATGTTACAACAGAAGCTGTAAATTCCAAGTGATCTTCAAGGGCAACTCTAGGGCCAGCATAATGCAATAATCCAAGCAAGAGGTAACCAAAGAATGAGTAACCACAGCTTGCCTTTATCTTACCTATTTTCTATAAGCTTTTTACCTACACCATATCCTTTGAAGTTCAAAACCCTAAATAGTTTATTTGCAAGGAGTTGCAGAGCCTGATCAGTCATGCAAAGGACATGATAGCAGTGCTCCCAATGTACCACAATCTACTGAAGACAAAATACACACGGTCCCCCACTTACGACCACAATTGAGCCCAAAATTTCCATTGCTAAGCTAAGCAGCTATTAAATGAGTTTTGCCCCATTTTATAACCGTTCTTGCCACAATTGTTAAGTGAATCACTGAAGCTATTAAGTAACACGGTTGTTAAGTGAATCTAGCTTCCCTATTGACTTTGCTTGTCAGAAGGTCACAAAAAAGGATCACATGACCCCGGGATACTACAACCGTCATACATATGAACCGGTTGCCAAGGCTCTGATTTTTGAAAACATGACCATGGGAATGCTGCAACAGTTGTATGTGTGAATAAAGGTCATAAGTCACTTTTTTCAGTGCCGCTGCAGCTTTGAATGGTCATTAAGTGAACTGTTGTAAGTCAAGGACTATCTGTACCAAGAACAACTGTAGCAACTGTGAGAGGGATCTCAGAGTCCTAGTGGACAATCACTTAAATCTGAGCCAGCAGTGTGCTGCAGCTGCAAAAAAAGCCAACACAGTGCTAGGCTGCATTAACAGAGGGATAGAATCAAGATCACGTGAAGTATTAATACCATTTTACAATGCTTTGGTAAGGCCACACCTGGAATACTGCATCCAGTTTTGGTCACCACAATGTAAAAAAGATGTTGAGACTCTAGAAAGAGTACAGAGAAGAGCAACAAAGATGATTGGGGGACTGGAGGCTGAAAAATATAAGGAACGGTTGCTGGAATTGGGTATGTCTAGTCTAATGAAGAGAAGGATAAGGGGTGATATGATAGCAGTGTTCCAATATCTCAGGGGATGCCACAAAGAAAAGGGAGTCAAGCTATTCTCCAAAGTAAGTGAAGGAAGGACAATTAATTAGAACAATTAACCAGTGGAACAACCTGCCTCCAGAAGCTTTGAATGCTCCAACACTGGAGGTTTTTGAGAAGAGACTGGACAGCCATTTGCCTGAAATGATGTAGGGTTTCCTGTCTGAGCAGGGGGTTGGACCTCCAAGGTACCTTCCAACTTTATTAGTATTATTATTAACAGTCATAGGTATTCCACACCAATGGCAGACTTGAGAAAGTGGCAAACACAAGAGCCTGCCAGCATCACTGGGTGCAAGTTACAACTTGACGGCAGATTTGCTTACAGCTGACAAGAAATTTTCTCTTACCAGCAGCTCTGTAAGTCTGAAGTCCTTTTTCCTCCTTCCTTCCTCAAGCTCTCATCACTTCTCATGGCAACTCCACTTCTTCATCTCCTTGATGGATGCATTTGCCTTTAAACTCATACGAATATTCCCAATACAAGAAAAATAGTAAATTGTACAAATCAGACAACCGATCAACCAATCAGTCCTATCAGGGAGATATCTCAAATTTTGAAACTCTTTCAGGAACTCTGTCTAATACCTTCTCCAGGTTAATCTACTAAACCCCAAACAATATTATAATGCTGAGTTGAAATTAACAACGGCAGTCAGGAGAGGCCTCTGAGTCACAGTCTCTAAATATTTGTCGTGAAAATGTTAAGGTAATCTTAAAAGTTTGAAATATGAAAAACCCACTCTAATTTATTTGAGGGTACTTGTGTAAATATGGAACTAAATGTTATGGAACTAAATGTGTTAGCTATAGAACGTTAAATAACTAATTAATTGGTGCATAGCTCTGCCTTATGCAATGTTACGAACTGAGAAAATTGATACTTAAAAAGGGGGAAGGGCTTAAAGGAGATAATTCTCTTTTAAACTCTAATTAAACTCTCATTTAAAACTGGAATGTAGGTATCCCCTTTATAATCAAAATGACAACAAAAGAGTTATCACACATGGAACAGCTGGTGCAATTGCCAAAGAATATCTCTTTAGGACTTCCTGTACTTTTTTTATCTGTTGTTTTATCAGCATGCTAAATTTTTCTGTGGAAAATACAGTAGAGGAAGAATAATGGGACTCCGTGACTATTTTACAGAAGTTTTGTTTCCCTGTAGTTTTGAATTTAATCAAGGAAAAGAAGAAAACCAGAGGCATATTGTATACTGAATCTTTTAAAAACTAGCCACCTTGGGAAATCTTCTTGACTGTAGTAGTAGAATTTCAGTGGTCGCCAATGTATGTAATAATGGTGTGATTTTCTTTCCTTTGAATTATGCTATGCATTATTTCTCTTTTTCAGCAAGAATTTTTTATAGCAAATTCCTTTATCTCTGAACTGTTGAATTCAAATGTACAATATATGTGTTCTATGCTTGTATGATGGTTGTATGTGTGTAGCACACACTCGCATATATTTTTGGAGCTGCTGATTGCATACAAGAACAGAACCTCATGCAGATTCCTACACATAAGAACATACATATAAGAACGTCATGCTGGTTCTTAAACATTGTCTATGTCCAATAAGGGGAGATTAAACCAAAGCACCAAAACAAGTGTACACAATGCAATTTCTTTCCTTCAGAAAATGAAAGCTTAGTGTCAAAGTGACCCATCAGAACAAGGCAGATTTTCACCACCTGTTGCATAACAGCCGAAGCTTAAAATATCTTCTTGCACGCTCTTTCAGCAGACATTCGTTAACAAAAAGAAATCACATTATTTCAGATTTGGCGAGTTGTATCAGACTGCAGCCTTTTTTATTTCTCTTTAATCTGATACAGTGGTTAGCATCTTCAGTCTGTAGAAGGAAGAGACTCATAATGGCACCTAATCAGAGTTGCTCACCTGGAAAATTGTAGTACTTTTTCAGTATTACCACAATAGGGCTCATTTGACATAGAAAATAGGCTGGCGTACAAAATCTTGTTCAGGGTATTTGGAAGGTTTGGAATGTAGCTTTAAATTCAGGTATCTGGATGAAAGATAAAACACATTCTAAAGTTAGGTTATTCACATTATGCCAATCGTTATGTTACTCTTAATAATGCATTTATTACACATAGTGCTTTTCTATAGCTCACTGAGGGATAGGGGTGAATAGCCTAAACTGAACAAACTAGGACAAAGAAAAGAAAATCTAGCTGATAAATCCAAACATCTCATTCCCCAATGCAGAACAACACAATAACATTCCTCCAAACACACTTCTGATTGGTGGGTACTGAGGACTACCTCCATTGCTTCAACTAAGTCAAATCCTACAGCCGTTATATGTGTGCCCTTTATACTTTGTGACACAGCAGCCAATTGGCTGACAAATTTCTTCAGTGCCATTGTGGAGTCTGGCCATGTGCCTGCTGCCTGGGCCACAAGTATCATTGTTCCCCTTTTTAAGAACAAAGGTGACCTGGCAAATTGTTCCAGCTACTGATCAGCCCACTTCTTGTCATACATGATAAACAGTTTTGATCCTCAACCAGCACCTCCATGACACTATTGAAATCAGTATCAATCAGTGTAGTTTGAATACCACCCACACCATTTTTGTGGTTTGGACGTTCATAGAGAAGCACAGAGAAAATAAGTCATTACACTTGGCTTTCTCACACCTAGAAAAAGCTTTAGACCATGGTCTGATATGGTACATGCTACATGACCATAGTGTTGCCAAGCTACTTATCAAAATGATCCAAATGTTCTATGGTAATAACAGTAGCAGAGCGAGAAGTGCCATTGGCCTTTCTAACATCTTTCCTGTAGACCATAGGTGTCAAACTTGCCATGTCACATGATGTGTTGCAACGTATCGCGATGATTTTTTACATTGCTGGAGCCGGGGTGGGCACGGTCTCTGTATGATGCAACTGGTCCACAGGCTAGCAGTTTGACACCCCTGCTGTAGACGTTGGTGTGCACCAAGGTTTTTCATTATTGCCACTGCTTTCATTCTCATCATGGATACCATCATATGTGGCCTGCATCATAATGCCTGCTGGGACTCGTTCTACGCTAACATTGTCCTACTCACAGATAACACCAGGGAAGAACTGCAGAAGTGTGTCCTCACATGGAACAACCATCTTAGCCAGTTTGGTTTGCATCCCAGTATCAAGAAGAAGCAACAAGAACACTAGAGACTAGCCCAAGCACTTTCACCATCCAGTTCATCAGTAAAGATCAAGTGAAAGCAAACTCTTCCCATTACTTAGGAACCCATCTGCAAAGTGGCAGTGGCATTAATGAGGAAGTGCATAGGAGAAGAAGATCACTGGAGTGCTCTGTGATAAGCACATGCCAATCCATCTAAAATCAAAAGTGTACCGAATGACGATCTGCCTAGTAGCCTTGTATGATGCTGGCCAATCACCAAAAGTGTTGAGCATCCTTTATGTGCCATGGAGATGCACATGCTCCATTGGGTCATTAGGCATTTTCCTTCTTCACCACATCATGAGTGATACAGTCTGGTAGCAGATGGTCACTGTGGCCACGTTCTGTGAGCAGTTGCTCCAGACTGTTGCCTGCACTGTTTACCACTTTAATACTAATGGTAAATGCCCACACAGAAGACTAATGCAAAAGTGGCAGGAAACATGAAAATCATCCAGTTGGACCCAGTTGCTGGGTTCAGCTGCCTGAAATGGGCTTTCATTGATCCAAAAAGCAGACCTTGCACCTGAAGGAAAACACCAGGGTGAAGAAGAAGAAGGCTTAAAAGAAAGATCTTTAAGTGAAAATTCAGCAACGTTCAGAAAATAATGAGGAAAATCAGCAAATAGGAAAGAAATAATAGGTGGAATAGGAACTAAGCCACAGGTTAGTGATTTTTGGTGTGGTTTGTATGCTTCTCTCTCATTAGCTTTACACTATTTTATAACAGATACCAGACTGACTGTTTACTCACAGCAAATGAGCCATTGAACTGAGCCTTAGAAGACAGTTAACAAGAGACACTTTTCCAATTGACTTTATTGCTGGGGTAATTAATGACATCCTCATTCTCCACTTTAGATCAGATTTAGCTCTATGTTGCTTGCTTAGTGCTTCAAACATTTTCCTCATGAATGACTGCATCTACTAAAAATCTGTTCAGAAGTAAACACTTGCTGTCTCTCTCTGCATTGATGTGGTGTGCTCACAGATGTTTTCTTACGCAGGTATGGTTTTTGTCAGCCTGATCCTGTGCCTTGGCTTGAGTGGCTTCAAGGCAAACAGTAGTTTGTCTTGCAAAAACAAATGTTACATCTTAAGGATAGCACAAGAGGTACCAATAACGTCTTACAAACATAACAATTACACATCAGCTTTTTTTATTGGGGAGTCATGAGGCATTATTCAGTTGCCCAAGCACTTTTCAAATACCAGTTAAGCATTACTCCATTGATAAAAACTAATTATGTGCATTTAGCTAGCTGTGCAGAGAGAAAGAGGGGGAGGGAGAGAGACAGGGAGGGAGGGAGGGAGGGAGGGAGGGAGAAAAGAAAGGAAGAAGGAAGGAAGGAAGGAAGGAAGGAAGGAAGGAAGGAAGGAAGGAAGGAAGGAAGGAAGGAAGGAAGGAAGGAAAGAGAAAAAGAAGAAAGAAGAAAGAAGAAAGAAGAGAGATGGAAGGAAGGAAAGAAGGAAGGAAGGAAGGAGAAAGAAAGAAAGAGAAAGAAAGAAGGAAGGAAGGAAGGAAGAAAGAAAGAAAGAAAGAAAGAAAGAAAGAAAGAAAGAAAGAAAGAAAGAAAGAAAGAAAGAAAGAAAGAAAGAAAGAAAAAGAGAAAAAGAGAAAAAGAGAAAGAAAAAGAGATTCTGAATTTCTTTTCCTTTATTGAAGCAATTTCAAACAAAATAATACATTGGGAAATTAACTTCATTATTCTCTAATTTTTGGATTGCTTCTTGTTAATTACTGGCAATTTTATCAACTAGGCATTCTTGTAATGACCAGAAATGTACTGAAGTTATGCATGTTCTCCTTTCCTTCTTTGCTAATTGTCATATAACTGCATGCAAGCACTGGGATACTTTGTAGAAGAATACTGTACCCTCTGATCTGCATAAGGTAAATGTTAAGTCTATATTTGAGCAGGCCATATCCAGAAATTAAAGATATACTTTGTTCTTGTCTCAGTTCTGATGGAAAGGTAGAGCAAACTAAGACAAGGGAGCAAAAAATAAAATAAAAAAAATCCTCCATTTGGTTAATAAGCAGTACAATAAATACTTTAAGCAAGTTTCTATATAGGTTTTCGGTACATGTAATAAGTACTGGAAGGAAAGATTGATCTGAAAGATAATTTGCAGAACATTAAGAGGTATGATAATGTATGACATAGGTTAAATATACTGTATTCACTGCTGCCCGCTGATCTTATCTGGTGCTTGAAAATTATTTCTTGGAAAGAGGATTCTTGATTGTGCAGATTTTCTCCTTCAGACCTATTAAATGTCATAAAGTTCAAATTTAACATGCTTAGAATTACGTATTCCCTATTTAAAAAATGAATGACAATTACTAGTGAAGATTCTGCAATTGTTCCAGTTATGATGTGGCAGTTAAGATGGTGGTAAGATAGTTATTTTGCACAAGCTCAGCGAGACCTCTTTAAGCTGCTTCATATTATGTTTAATAAATGGAATTACAAGCACAGGAATCTGATTGGCATCCATAATTATCCATAAATAACTGCTTGGAAGTTCAATAGGGTTTACTCATGAGTAAGTGCCTTAGGTTCTAACCTTAATTTTGCACTGTTTAATACTGCAATACAGGGGAGAAATTTTTTTTTTTAAAAAGAAGAGAGAGAATGCAGGAAAGTTACTTTCTAACTTAGGTTGTTTTGATGTTCTGAGTCATGCTCTCCACAGAGAAGCACAAGGCTGCATTACATTCAGTCTGGTTGGTCTAAAACAGACATGTCAAACACAAGGCCTGAGGGCCAGATCCGGCCCGTGAAGTGGTTTCATGCGGCCCACGAAGCCATCCTGGAAACAGTGAGGGAACGGCCCCCACTGCCTTGGCCCTGGCCCAGAGATCCTCCTCCTGCCAGAGACCCTCAGATCTGCCCCACTCCTGCCCAGGCCACGCCCACCCAGTAGGCCATACGCACTTTAGCCATGCCCACCTAGTAGGCCACGCCCACCCAGGCCACACCCACCCAGCCCCCTGAGGGCAACCGCAATGCTGATGCGGCCCTCAATGAAATTGAGTTTGACACCCCTGGTCTAAAACACGGGTGTCAAACTCGTGACATCTCGTCACGTGTTGTGATGTATTGCGACTTTTTCCTGCTGTTGGCAATGGGGTGGGTGCGGTTTTGGTGTGACGCATCTGGTCCGTGGGCCGGCAGTTTGACACTCCTGCTCTAAATCAGTTTTTCTCAACTTGGGCAATTTCCAGATGCATAGATTCCAACTCCCAAAAATCTCAGCTGTGGCTAATGGAAAAGGTGATTTTTGTCAGTACAGGAACTCTGTTGATGGGCTCCGGCACAAGAGTAAGCCGTTGGTCTCAGTGACCAACCCAGAAAGGAGCCTGTACTACAGGCAGTGTTGGGATTCAGCCAGTTCGCACCACTTCGGCAGAACTGGTAGCTAATTTTTTGTTGCCCAGACCCAGAATGGGCATCCATGCAGAGAACCAGTTGTTCACTTATTTGAATCCCACCACTAACTACAGGTAGTCCTTGACCACAATTAAGGCCAAAATTTCCATTGCTAAGCTAGACACATTGTTGAGTTTTGCCACATGTTATATCACTTCTTGCCACAGCTGTTATGTGAATCACTGCAGTTGTTAAGTTAGTAACGCCGTTGCTGAGTGAATCTGGCTTCCCCATTGACTTTGCTTGCCCAACGGTTGCAAAAGGTGATCACATGAACCCAGGACACTGCAACCGTCATGAATTTGAGTCAGTTGCCAAGCATCCGAATTTTGATCAAGTGTCCACAGGGATGCTGCAATGGCCTTAAGTTTTTTTTCAGTGCTGTTCTAACTTTGAATAGTCACTAAAAGAACTGTTGTAAGTCGAGGACCACCTATATTCTATAAAAAAAAAACTATTCATTTCCCCCTACAATTGTCTTCAACCAGCAGGAATTTTGGATCATTTCTGTGCTCTAAATCTGAGCGCTCTTCCTAATCCAAAATAAAAACCTGGCATTGCTAACAGTTCGTACTTGAAACTATTTTATTAGGGGGGAAAGGCGTGTTGCATCCTTTTGTGGGAGAATGTAGGAAATTCTGAACATTGAAGAAGCACCAATATCTGATAGCATGCTATGCCTTTAAGGTATTTTTTTAAGAGAGAAAAAGGTGATTAAACTACCAGTACTATTTCTCTCTCTTAATGCTTTTCAGTAAATGGCAGAAAAAAGAAATGGAACACTATCAGAGAAATGCACAGGAAGGTATTCCAATGGATTACTTTAATCAAACCCAGAGGGAGAAAGAAAGAGAAAGAGACAGTAAATGGCAGCCAATTTTGACTCAGTAGGCCCCAGAGGTGAAGAAAGGAAGGAAGGAAGGAAGGAAGGAAGGAAGGAAGGAAGGAAGGAAGGAAGGAAGGAAGGAAGGAAGGAAGGAAGGAAGGAAGGAAGGAAGGGAAATAAATAAATAATTGAGGAAGGAAGGAATTCCGACTTGACAAATGCTCATAAGATATCTCATCTGTGGTTTACAGTTGTTCTAATGAATAAGTTCCTCTAAATCAGAGTAGATAGTTTTGGCAGACAGGATCTTTACACAAAAGAGATTAGCTCATTCAGATGTTTTCTTGAACCAAGCCAAGCCAATACTAGTCAGTGTTATTTTTCTCTGTGACCTAAAACAAAACAAACCGAGCTGCGTCATGTTCTTTTGAGTTCTACTTCTGATACAGCCTAGTTATCTTCTCTGTTTTTGCTTTGTCTTTCACCTAAGACTGGATGGGTTTGGAAATGGCACATTTATATAACATTTTACTAATAATTTCATTCTAATACTAATTATTTCATTCATTTATTTCACTAAGGCATTTCATTACTTGCATATTAATACACAATTTCACATACCTCAACATAATTAGAAGCTAAAACATGTTACAGCACTGGAATATAATATATTTTTTTTAAAAAAAATGTTAAGACAGCATTCATAGCAAAATCAACAGGCATAAAAATGTGTGTCTTCCTCTTCTTAATACATTAAAAATGTACACATGAAAAAGTCTACAGAAATGCCTATATTAGAAGAGTGCATGTAAATATTTGTGCAGGCTTCTTTCAAATGAATCCATAATGTATGTAGATATGGGAGTAAAATTGCACCCGGTATAATAAAAAAAGAGCTAAGAAAAAATAATTTTACAGAATTTCCTTTTCTCATTTATCTCCAAATGCACTGAGACAAGATATGTTGCTTGTGGTTTTAAGGCTGGAATCCCAGAGTTTAAAATATTAAGGAGAGAAAGGTAGTTGGACTGTTTGACCTAGATAAATAAAATGAAACAGGACTTATCAATCTTCAAATAACCAGAACAATATATGCATACATGGGTATTACCAACTTGGTTTGATCATTATCATTAGGGCAGAATAGAGTGACGCCTTGTGAACCTTGATTTACAAATAATTTGAAATTTAAACCTGGCAGAATGATACCATTGAGTGGAGGCTTAATGCTGCTTGTGAAACTGAGAAAGTAACAGGATGTCATTGTATAATAGTATGGAAATTAATTTAATGGAAGGTGAAATTCTGCTTTAGTGAGGGCCTTTACAATATCAGCAATAACAGCTATTAAATAGGAGAGGGTCAAGACACAATCCAGCTTAAGATATAACATTGCTTTAAATTCTGTGGTTGGGTAACCAGATCTCTGCCATTAAGGCAGTTGACTTGTATTGTGAGGTTTGTAAGCTACGTCGGTTGCCAGTTTGCTTCCAGGTGCAGTTTAACTGCTGATTATGACCTATAAGGCATAAGACCTTGTTACTTGAGGGTTGCCTATCTTCCATGGTGTCACTCCAGCCTGCTTGGTCCAACAGGGTTGGTGTGCTCCAGGTTCCTTCAAACAAAGAGAGTCATCTATCAGGACTCCAGGAAAGGCATCTTCTCTACAATAAGGTTCCTCTTGAGAAATGTGTAGCTCCTACTCTGATGGCCATAAAGACCTGGCTCTTCTCCCAGGCTCTTAACTAAGGTTGTTGGGGCCCCTTGCTGGCTGTACAATATGTTTTTATTGATGGATATGCCATCATCTTGTTTGTATGTATGTTTTATATTTGCATTGTTTAATTGTTGTTTTTGTGTTGTGAGCCACCCAGAGTCAAGTGGAGTCAGGAGGTTGTCTAAGTTGAATGAATGAATGAATGAATGAATGAATGAATGAATGAATGAATGAATATAAAATTGGTGCAAATGCTGACGCTGGCAAAGCAGGAGCCAGTACAACCCAATAAGATAGAGCTGTTGTATCAACACAGAAATGGTGGGTTCTAATCTCGATATTTGATGTTTTGTACCTGCCAACCTAGCAGTTTAAAAGCATGCAAATGCAAGTAGATAAATAGGTCGTGATCAAAGTTCAGACACTTGTCAATTGACTCATATTTATGATGGCTGCAGTGCCCTGGGGTCATGTAATCCCCTTTTGCAACCTTCTGACAAGCAAAGTCAATGGGGAAACCCAATTCAGCCGAGTTACTAACATAACACCTGCAGTGATTCACTTAACAACTGTGGCAAGAAAAATCATAAAATGGAGCAAAAATCACTTAACACATGTCTCACTTAGCAACAGAAATTTTGGGGTCAATTGTTGGTTGTACATTGAGGACTACCTATACTGACATGCTGGCATCTGAATTCTTCAGTCATTTTATGAACTGGTGTCAAGAAACTTTCAAGTGGTAAAAAAATGATGGGTAGAATTGGTGCAATGTGGACAGCATTGCTCACAATGACCAGCAGTTCCTTTCCAGTGTTTTTAGGCTATAGTCTTTGCCAGTCTTACCTGAAGGTGCTAAGGATTGACTCTGAGGCCTTTTGCATGCAAAACATGAAGCTTTGGTCCTGCAGCTGTGATCCTTTCCTGATGCAACAATGACTAGAAAGCTGGCTGGAATTGATAGAACTGGATGTTGTGGTGTGCTTCATCAGGGACAGAAAAATTATTCAAGGATGGTAAATTATCATGTCCTGTCATCTCAGTTCTAAACCGCCCATTGCTATTCCAGTTCACCCAAGAGACAAATTCCAGCAGGCAAATGTCCAGTGTGGTACAACGGATGTTGTAGATCACACTGCTTAAAGTCAAGGTGGCACAAACAGGCTGTTTTTTTAATTGAAAAGTTTTACAATACATTTTTTAAAAAGATAAACTCCCTCCCTCCCCCTCCCCTCCCCCTTACCCTCCCTTACCCTCCCCTACCCCCCCCCCCTGACTTCCCAGAGCTGAATACAGGGTATAAACTTTACAAACTTAAGCTAAAATGTGCTAACAAGCTAAAAAAAACACATTAAAATCTATCGCACTTTAACTCCCCTTAAACATAACTAAATTACTAACAAATAAAGAATAACTAATAATACATCATATAAAACCACTACTTATTCAAATGCTAAATGAAACTTTTTAGTCCCATATTTATTCTGAATATATTCAATCCATCTTTTCCATTCCACAATATATCTCTGTTGTGATTGTTCTTTCAAATATGCTGAAATCTTTGCCATTTCCGCCAGGTTAGAAACTTTCAAAGTCCACTCTTCGATAGTAGGCAGTTCCTCCTTCTTCCAAAATTGCGCTACTAAAAGTCTTCCTGCCGTTATTAAATTCAACATCAATTTGGTTTCTATAACAGTACAATCTGTAATAATATCCAACAGAAATAACTGTGGAGAAAACCTTATCTTCTTCTTAAATATTTTCTGCATGTTCCACCAAATTTTAATCCAAAAAGCTTTAACTTTTTTGCAAGTCCACCATATATGATAACACGTTGCATCCTCACAGCCACACCTCCAATATTTAGGCTGGCAGTTCAGATACATACTTGCTAATTTTTTAGGGTCTAAATGCCATCTATAAAACATTTTATAAAAATTCTCTCTTAAATTTTGAGCCTGTGTAAATTTTACATTTCTAACCCAAATCTTTTCCCAAGTATCCATTGTTCTGGGCCCACTTTATCATACAATCTTTAACAAGTTCCGTTTCTGAGTCAATTTCTACCAGTGCATTATATATCCTTCTTATATGTGCTTGACCTTGATCTCTAATTTGTTTTACCAAATTTCCATCAGTTATCGAGATACCAACTTTCTGATCTTCTTTCCATCTTGCTTGTAACTGCCCATACTGGAACCAAGTTTGTACAATCTTTTCTTCTTTTAAAATATTATATGGCTTTAATTGCCATACATTCCTTTCTATCCTTAAAATTTCTTTATATGTAGTCTCATCATGTTTAAATCCCACATTTATATTTTCTATTGCATGTTTAGGTATTGCCCAAATTGGTATCTTGTAATTTAACTTATGTCTATATTTTTTCCATACTCGCAACAGAACATACCTTAATATATGTGTCTTAAAAACATTATCCACCTTCTTGTCATACAATAAATATGCATGCCAACCAAATAACAAATCATAACCCTCAAGATTTAATAATCTCCCTTGTGTTAAATTAAACCAATCACTAATTGATGATAAAGCAGCAGCCTCATAATATAATTTAAAATTAGGCATTTTAAGACCACCTCTTTCACGTATGTCTTGCATTATCTTAAATTTACCTCGTGGCTTTTTCCCTGCCCAAACAAATTTATTAATACCTTTCTGCCATTCCTCCAAATTTGAGCCATTTTTAAGTATAGGTATCATTTGAAACAAAAATAAAATTTTTGGCAAAACATTCATTTTAACTGCTGCAATTCTTCCCAATAAGGATAATTGTAATTTTTTCCAACTATCTAGCTCTTTTTCTATTTTTATCCATAACAATTCATAATTATTTTTGTATAATTTTACATTTGAAGCTGAAATATATACCCCAAATATTTAATATTTTTAACTATTTCAAATCCCGTTAACTCTTCTAAAACAACCTTTTGTTCTATAGTCATATTTTTAGACAGTATTTTAGTTTTTTGCGTGTTTATCTTAAATCCAGAAACTGTTCTATATGATGTTATTATCTCCATCAATTCTAAAACTGAGTAAGTCAGTCGACTTACTGTAATAACCAAGTCATCCGCAAACGCTCTCAATCTATAATCTTGATCTCTTATTTTAATTCCCTTAATTTTATTTGAATCTTGTATTTTAATGAATAATACTTCCAACGTTAAAACAAACAGCAAAAGTGACAACGGACACCCCTGTCTTGTACCCTTTGCAATATTACATGTTTCTGTCAAACTACCATTAACTATTATTTGAGCTGTTTGCTTCTGATATATTGCCCTAATAGGTTGTAAAAAATTATCCCCAGACTCCATTTTCTCCAATGCCTTAAATAAAAATTGCCAGTCCAATTGATCAAAGGCTTTTTCGGCATCCAAAAAAATCAGCGCTGCAGAAACCTGGTTATTTCTATCAAAAAATTCCAATAAGTCTACAATATGTCTCGCATTATTCTTCATTTCTCTACCACTTATAAATCCAGTTTGGTCACTATGAATCATTTGCTGCAATACCTTCATTAATCTGTTTGCTAAGATTTTTGCAAATATCTTATAATCAGTGTTTAAAAGCGATATTGGCCTATAATTTTTGGCTTGGGTAATATCTTGATCTTCCTTCAGAATCAACGATATAAAGGCTGTTTTCCACGATGGAGGCACTTCTCCTCCCAATTGAATTGTCCTAAACAGTTCTCTTAAAGGTTCCACCAATTCTAACTGTAAATCTTTATAATAGACGGCAGTCAAACCATCTGTTCCTGGTGCTTTCCCCACCTTTAATTGCTTAATTGCTAAAATAATTTCTTCATCATTTATCAATTGATTCATCCCTTCCCTTTGCTCTTGTGTAAGAACAGGGATATTAACTTCTCATAAATATCTATCTATATCTACATCTTGAATCTTGTCCCTGACATACAACGTAGAATAAAAATCAACAAAAGCCTTTTTTTTATTGAAAAGTTTTACAATACATTTTTTTAAAAAGACAAAACCCCTCCCAACCCCCTCCCCTCTCCCCAACCCTCCCCAACACCTCCCTCCCCTCCCCCTCCCCCCTCCCCGACTTCCCAGAATCCAATACAGGGTATAAAAATACAAACAATCATAGTCTACCTTATGCAAACAACAATAAAATATTAAATCTATCGTACTTTAACTCTTATAAAATAACTACAAGCAATTTAAATATCACATCAATACTTATTCAAATGCTAGATGAAACTTTTTAGTCCCATATTTATTCTGGATATAATCAATCCATCTTCTCCACTCCACAATATATCTCTGTTGCGACTGATCTTTCAAGTACGCTGAGATCTTTGCCATTTCCGCCAGATTGGAGACTTTTAAAGTCCATTCTTCTATAGTCGGCAGTTCTTCCTTCTTCCAATATTGCGCTACTAAAAGTCTCGCTGCCGTAATTAAGTTCAACATCAGCTTAGTGTCCACAACAGTAGTATCAGTAATAATGCCCAGTAAAAACAATTGCGGACAAAACTTTATCCTTTTCTTGAATATCTTTTGCATGTTCCACCAAATTTTAATCCAAAAAGCTTTAACCTTTTTACAAGTCCACCATATATGAAAATACGTTGCATCTTCACCGCCACACCTCCAACATTTGGGCTGGCAGTTCAGATACATACTTGCTAATTTTTTAGGATCTAAGTGCCACCTATAAAACATTTTATAAAAGTTCTCTCTTAAGTTTTGAGCCTGCGTAAATTTTACATTTCTCACTCAAATCTTTTCCCAAGTATCCATTGTAATGACTTCTTGAAAATTCTGAGCCCACTTTATCATACAATCTTTAACAAGTTCTGCCTCTGAATCAATTTCTAGCAATGCAAGATATATCCTTTTAATATGTGCTTGACCACGGGTCGGCAACCCGCGGCTCCGGAGCCGCATGGGGCTCTTTGAGCGGTCACCTGCGGCTTCCAGCCGCCCGGTGCGCATGTACCTCTTCAAACGGGCAGTGGTGCACGTGCACCTCTCCAAATGGAGAGTGGCACCGCCCATTTGGAGAGGTGCGCGCGCATCTCTCTGAATGGGCGGAGGTGCGCGCGCACCTCCCCAAACCTTTGAAGAGGTGCGTGCGCACCTCCGCGCGAACGGGCAGCGGCGCCACTCTTTGGGAAAGCTGCCGCGGCACGTTTGCAGGGTGCCGAAAGCGGCAGCTCTGCAAACGGGCCGCGGCAGCTTTCCCAACAAGTGGCACCGCTGCCCATTCCGAGAGGTGCGCACGCACCTCTCCAAACAAGTGGAGGTACTCGCACACCTCCCCAAACCTTTGGAGAGGTGCGCGCGCACCTCCGCAAAAACGGGCAGCGGTGCCACTCTTTGGGAAAGCTGCCGCGGCACGTTTGCAGGCTGCCGCAAGTGGCAGCTCTGCAAATGGGCCGCGGCAGCTTTCCCAACAAGCGGCGCCGCTGCCCATTCCGAGAGGTGCGCGCGCACCTCTCTGAACGAGCAAAGGTGCGCGCGCACCTCCGCGCAAACGGGCAGCAGCACCACTCTTTGGGAAAGCTGTCGCGGCACGTTTGCAGGCTGCCGAAGGTGGTAGCTCTGCAAACGGGCCGTCGCGCAACCAGGAACCGGTTCCATCACACATAAAAAAATGGCAACTGCGCGCGTCCGTGCATGCGTAAGATAAACCCGTTTTGCGCATGCGCAAAATGTTTTTTTCGCATGCACATGCATGGATGCACGCACGCGGCTCCCACTTTTTTTATGTGTGATGGAACCGGTTCCCAGTGGCTCTTTTCCTTTTTCAGGTTGCTGACCCCTGTGCTTGACCTTGATCTCTAATTTGCTTTACCAAATTTTCATCAATCATTGAAAAACCAATTTTCTGGTCTTCCTTCCACCTGGCCTATAATTGCCCATACTGAAACCAAGTTTGTACAATCTTTTCTTCTCTTAAAATATTATATGGCTTTAATTGCCATACATTCCTTTCCAAACTTAAAATTTCCCTATATGTAGTCACAAACAAAAGCCTTTTTAATAAGATTCTGCTGAAACACCACTTTACCCTTGTAATCTATTCTATCTATATTACGTGACCTTTGTTTCTTCCTTAACAAGTAAGCTAACCACCTACCCGGCTTGTTAGCATTACAAAAAGTATTGTGTTTAACATACCGTAAATTGGTTGCCACTTGATCTGCCATCAACATATCAAACTGACCTCTTAATAAAGTAATTACCTCTTTAATCTTCCTATCAGATGGATTCAAAATTAAAGCCTTCTCTTTCCTCTTAATTTCCTCCTCTAATTCTTTTTGCTTATGTTCCAGTTTACATCTATGTTCATTGTTCAAATATATTAACACTCCTCTCATATAAGCTTTGCTTGCATCCCAA
The DNA here is from genome assembly GCF_947247035.1 of Vipera ursinii. Classification (NCBI taxonomy): domain Eukaryota; kingdom Metazoa; phylum Chordata; class Lepidosauria; order Squamata; family Viperidae; genus Vipera; species Vipera ursinii. The sequence goes on along the minus strand of NC_139513.1, from coordinate 141,456,229 downwards.
ACCATTTCAATAGAAGTACCCTTGTAATATTCATATTATAAAATTCTTTCATCTGTTTTTTACACTCTTCCACATTTTCTTGATATCTAAACTTTACTTTTTACTTTTTTACTTTTATTAAATTTGTATACCGCCCATCTCCCGAAGGACTCAGGGCGGTTAACAGGGCATATATAAATAACAATACAAAAATTAAAAAGGAATTAAACAAGTGCCCAATTAAAAATTACAATAACAATAAAAGACCCATTAAAAACCCTAACGTTCCCCATCAGGCCAGACCAGCTAGTTCAAATAAGTGGGTCTTCAGACCGCGCCGGAAGGAGCGAAGGTCCGATGCCATCCGGAGCTCAACCGGCAGTTGGTTCCATAGCGCCGGAGCTCCCACAGAGAAGGCCCTCCCCCTCCCCCAAGACCGCCTGTCTCCATTGTCTTTTTCTATTTCCAACCATACTGGACTATGATCTGATATAGTTCTTGGACATATCTTAATCTTCTTAATCCTAGAAAAAAGATTATTAGTAATTAATACAAAATCAATCCTGGAAAAAGATTGATGCCTATTGAAAAAAAAGGTAAAGTCTTTTTCTTGCAAATTTCTTTCTCTCCAAATATTTCTCAGTTCCAAATCGTCTTTCATCACAAAAACGATTTAGGCAATCTAGCATGACTTGGTATACTTCTAAAAAGACCTTTTTTGTCCTTTTGTACATCCAAAACACCATTCCAGTCTCTCATAAAAATACAGGATTTATAATCCCATTGTGTTATCTTGCTATGTAATAGTTTATAAAATTCTCCTTGCTGTTGATTAGGAGCATATAATCCAACCAAAAGTATTTTCTTGACTTCTATTAATAGTTCAATTATAACATATCTTCCTTGTTTATCTGTTTCAATTAAATTAGCTGTTAAGTTATTCTTAACATAATTTTTTCTTGTCTGGAGCAGACACAATAAACTGTGTACCCAGCCTAAAATTTATCAAATATTTTTGATCAGTTGCTCGAATATGCATTTCCTGTAGACAAATCACATCATTTCTAAATTGTTTTAAATACTGAAATACTTTCTTTCTCTTGTGCGGGGAATTTAATCTGTTAACATTCCAAGTTAGAAACTTTGTCGCCATCTTTTGCGACCTGAAGCTTTTGGAGCGCCTCTTCCAAAACCACCTGCACTCTCTTCGGTTTCCCTCCTCCCACTGCTTCACTGTAAGTAAGTTTTTGAGATATGATTGTAGCTTTCTGTTGTTCTTGTTCTTGTCTCATTCGTCTAATTGCAGCCCGTGTCATTCTTTGTTCTCTAACCTCTTCTGTTGGCACTGCGACTGATCGACTTCTGTGATTTGCTGGGATTCTTTATCCTTCTGCAGAGTAGCTCCTTCAGCTCCTTGTATACTCTCCATTCACGACTGATGCTTTCCTTCACCATTCCTTCCTTTAAATTCTGAAGATGGCGGAGAACCTGCCTTCAAAATATTAGAATAAAAATCTCGTGCCTGCAAAACTGTATTAAGATGATATCTCATGCCTGCATACATCACCATCATGCCTGCTGAAATCTCCCATCTAAACTGAAGCTGCCGTTTCTTTAATTCATCTGCCAAGAAAGCAAATTCCTTTCTTTTCCTTAAAATTCTTGGATGAATCTCTTTCAGAATTAAAACTTCTTCCTCAGCAACTGTAAATCTGTTGTTATAGAAGGCTTGGATGACCACATTTCTAATTGATCTCTTTGTAAAAAAACCACCACATCTCGGTAACTTTCTTTGTCTTGCAATCCAAGAGTTAACACGAAATATTTTGTCTATATCCCCCATAATATCTTCTGCTGGACACTCCAAAACTGGTTCAAGGGCTTGTGCCAATAATTATTTCAAATCTTCCTTAGGATCTTCTTTCAGACCTCTGATCCTCACAGCAAACTCCATATCCCTATATTGTATCAAAACTACATCATCATCAATCTTTTCCATCACATTTTCAGCATCCAACATTTTAGCATCTAATCTCATATTGTTTTGACTGAGCTCTTCAACGTGATCATCCAGACGCTCAATACAAACTGCAAGCCCTTGAAATGCAGCCAAAATCTCTGCTCTTATTTCAGTATTCTTCTCCTCAATAGGTTCAGCTATTTGTTGGGATTGTGTTTCTAAAGGATCTTGTAAAGCATCTTGTAAATCTTTTATTATTAATGCTGGTGCGGGTGCAGGTGCCACAGGAGGAGGCATCAAAGCCTGTAATGAAGAATGCTGAACTGGCGAAGCACCAGCACTTCTAGGAACTTTAGTTGGTTTAGAAGCCATCTTAACACCCAGTTAATTTCTATTATGCACTTTCACTTTCCACACCGCTTGCAGCTTTTTCTCTCAAAGTATTCAGAGTTAAAGTTCAAATATTTGCTATTACAGTATTCTCCTGCACAGCTCTGCCTGCATCCAAGTAATCCACAATTAATTATTGATAGCAGGGATGGTTGCAGCATCCTGCTCTGCTCCAAAGCCTTGGAACAGAGGAGTCCCGGAGTCTGGAGCAAATTCAGGCTTCGGGGGGGGGGGGGGGCTCACACCCTTCAAACACCAGAATTTGAGTTCTGATGGTCTACCCCTACCTAAATGCTCACCTCCCCTCTTCTCCCGAGGAGAGGGTTTCCGAGCCACCAAACAGCTGATCGTCGCTGTTTTTAGCGGCTCCACGGAAAACAATGGGGCTGATGGCTGAAACGGCCGCCATCGACGGAGCCTTGCCACCTGGAAGTCAAACAGGCTGTTGAATAGAAGGCTTTGCAGTAGTGGGATTCAAATATGTGAACAGCTGGTTCTCTGTGTGGATGCCACATCCGGAAGTCCATTCTGGGCCTGGGCAACAAAAAATTAGCTACCCGTTCTGCCGAAGTGGTGCGAACCAGCTGAATCCCACCACTGAGGCTTTGGCTTTACAATGTGGCTATTACTGCATTTGGAAACTGTTGGCTAATCTTCAGTCATATTTCCAACGAACTGAAATGCAGCTAATATAATTTGACATTTATGGTTATTCTATTTAATAGATCTGTGGCATCTATATGAAGCCGCTGGGTGAGATCATCCTTGGTTTCGGGGTGAGGTATCATCAATATGCTGATAATACCCAGCTTTTTATCTCCACCTCGAACCAACCCAGTGATGCCCTCGATGTGATGTCCCATTGCCTGGAAGCGGTACAGATTTGGATGGGAAAGAACAGGCTCCGGCTCAACCCGGCCAAGACTGAGTGGCTTTACGTACCGGCATCTCGTTTAGTCCAAGAGGTTCCATCCTTGGTTATAGGAGGAGAGATGTTACCTCCCGTTGATAGAGCACGCAATCTGGGCATCCTCCTGGATTCACGACTCAGTTTTGAAGATCATATTGGAGTCGTGGCTAGGGGGGCATTTGCCCAGATTCGCCTGGTATGCCAGTTACGCCCCTTTCTGGACCAAGATGCCCTACGCACAGTCACCCACGCACTCGTTACCTCCTGTATAGATTACTGCAATGCTCTCTACATGGGGCTGCCCTTAAAGACCACCCGGAGGCTTCAGCTGGTGCAGAATGCGGCTGCACGGGTAGTGATGGGAGCACCCCGATACTCCAATATTACACCCCTCCTGCGTGAGCTGCACTGGTTACCGGTTGCCCTCCAGGTGAGATTTAAGATGCTGGTATTTACCTTTAAAGCCCTACATGGCTTAGGACTGGGATACTTGCAGGACCATCTGCTGCCAGGAACGAATTCCCATTGCCCAGTACGCTCACACAGAGAAGGCCTCCTCAGGGTACCGTCGGCTAGACAATGTCGGCTGGCGACCCCCAGGGGAAGGGCCTTCTCTGTGGGAGCGCCAGCCCTGTGGAACCAGCTCCCCCCTGAGCTTCGGATGGCCCAAGATCTCCAGTCCTTTCGCCGTGGCCTCAAAACACTCCTATTCCACCAGGCTGACCTGGACTGACAGGGATTTTAATTATGTTTTTAATTTTTTAACTCTAATTTTTAATTTATTTTAATTTTTAATTTTAATTTATTGTACAGAGGCCTTTAATTTTAATTTTATCTTAACTTCCGTATTTATTATATGTTATTGTTGTTAGCCGCCCTGAGTCCTTCGGGAGATAGGGCGGCATATAAGTCCCAATAATAAATAAATAAATAAATAAATAAATAAATAAATAAATAAATAAATAAATAAATAAATATCTTTGATCAGATATGTGATATGTAAATAAATTGATTCTATGTATGGTGTGTTAATTAAATCATCCAGCCAATAGTGGAAGATTCATAGGGCCAGATAACAAAACACAACCAAACTTGCCTCACAAGATTCTCGAACAAGATTGGAATACAAATAGGTGGGCTTTTAAAAGGTATTTTGGCATGCATCAAATGTGTTATTCCATCTAAACCACATCACATTTTTTCTCTATTATGCTGAAATAAGATGTGTTTTTGAACATTCAGAAAAATGCAGGCACTCTAGTGACAATAAAAGATTTTATAATAGCTTTCTTTCATCTTAATTCTTTTGTACCCATACAAAACCACTGAAAAGCATGTTTCAATTTTCTCTGAGGCTTCAAAGTTAAATAGAGTCCATTGGGTGTTATGTAACTTTGGCAGAAGCTTTCTAAATATATGTTCCTAACCCTTATGCTGCATATGGATTAAGGTAATATCGTGCACTTCTGGAGAATATAAATAATGTTTTTTCAATTTCTAGCCATTATTATGGTTAAATGCACATATAATTGAAGAACAGGAGCCACCACACTTGCAGCATTATTAAGAATAAATGGAAACATATTGGATAGCCAATGTACAAGAATGTGACACATCCATGCACATCAGTTAAGAGAAAGACCATCTCTTGATTCAAAAAGAATGTGGTAACTGGATAAATCAAAGAGCAAACATACATTTCATTAACATAATTGACAATCTTCTATAATGAAGTTTTAATTGCCTCATGAATGTAACCTGAACCGTTACACATTAGAACTATTAATGTAATGAACAGTTTGTCCCACAGATGATGAGAAAAAGAGTTTATAGCCTTTAATATCAAATAATAATTTATTAAATTTATATGTCACTTCACTCCCAGTGCACCCATGGACTCCATTATTGCCCCAGTATACAGAGGACTTCAGGGAGATGAAGTGGGTGAAGCATGCCTAGAGAACAACTGCCAGATCACAAGGATTAAACCCAATCAAGCATGTAGTCTAGACTTTGGGAGTAAAACATAATGATTTCTCCATCATAATTGTTTGAAATACTCCAGGAGATTTTTGAAGAATGAGGCCAGAAGCAATCTAGAAGTAAGGGGAAAATTCCTGACAGTTAGAACACTTAATCAGTGGAACAACTTGCCTCCAGAAGTTGTGAATGCTCAAGCACTGGGAGATTTTAACAAGAGATTGGACAACCATTTTTCTGAAATGGTATAGGGTTTCCTGCCTGTGCAGGGGGTTGGACTAGAAGACCTCCAAGTTCCCTTCCAACTCTATTATTATTATTATTATTATTATTATTATTATTATTATTATTATTATTATTATTATTGTTGTTGTTGTTGTTGTTGTTGTTATTGTTATCGTTGTTAATGAAGGAATGACAGATGTGAAAGAAATTATAGTGAGAGATTGCAGGGTCGAGAGGTAAAACAAATTTGCTTGATGTAGAATTATTATAATGAAAAAATCTGGAGAATAGAATAGAATAGAATAGAATAGAATAGAATAGAATAGAATAGAATAGAATAGAATAGAATAGAATAGAATAGAATAGAATAGAATAGAATAGAATAGAATAGAATAGAATAGAATAGAATAGAATAGAATAGAACAGAACAGAGCTGGAAGGGAACTTGGAGGTTTTCTAGTCTAGCCCCCTGCTCAAGCAGAAGAACCTATATCAGTTCAGATAAGTGACTGTCTAGTCTCTTCTTAAAGATCTCCAGGGATGGAGCACCCACGATTTTGAAGGCAATATGTTCCACTGTTTAATTGTCCTCACTGTTAGGAAATTTCTCCATAATTCCAGGTTGCTTCTTTCTTTGGTCAGTTTCCAACCATTGTTTCTTGTCCTGCCCTATGGTGCTTCGGAGAATAATTTGACCCCCTTCTTCTTTGTGGCAGCCCCTCAAATACTGGAATACTGCTATCATGTTGCCCCTATTTCTTCTTTTCTTTAGACTAGCCAAACCCAAGTCCTGAAGCCATTCTTTATATGTTTTAGTCTCCAGGCCTTTTATCATTTTAGTTGCTCTTCTCAGAACTTTTTCCAAAGTCTCAACATCTCTTTTGTAGTATGGTGACCAACATCAGTTGCAGCATTCCAGGTGTGGCCTTACTAAAGCTTTATAAAGCGGTACTAGTACTTCACATGATCTTGATTCTATGCCTCTGTTTATGCAACCAAAGATTGTATTAGCTTTTTTGGCTGCTGCTGCACACTGCTGGCTCCTAGTCAAGTGATGAATGAATGAATGAATGAACCTTTATTGTCAAAGTACAACCATGTATACATTGAGATTGGCTGAGCCTCCCTTCGTGCCCCCACCCCCAATTCACAGTGACACAAACCCTCCATCTTATTACACCATGTGAGCTAATTGCACAACACACTGGCCTTGCAAGTCAATCATGCATAAAGTTTATAAAATTATTTCCCGTTCAAAAGCCTAACAGCCCATGGATAAAAGCTGTTCTTCAGCCTGTTGGTACAGCTGGCTATACTCCTATATCTCCTACCCAATGGTAGGAGAGTAAAGAGATACCGTCCAGGGTGTGAGTCATCCCTTAGAATTTTCCTCACTCTTCCAAAGCAGTGAGCCCTGGCGATGTCATCCAGTGGTGTCAGGGGACAGCCGACAATGTCTTGTGCTGTGCTCACCACCCTTTGTAATGCTTTCCTATCTGCGGCTGTCAGACCAGCATACCAAACCACAATACAGTACGAGAGGACACTCTCTATAGTAGACCGGTAAAAGAGGGTCATTAGCCGTTGTTCTACCCTGTTCTTCCACAAGACCCTGAGAAAGTGAAGTCTCTGTTGGGCCTTTCTGACCACCTGGGTTGTATTAACTTTTCAGGTAAGATCTTCACAGAAGTAGACTCCCAGAAATTTAAAGGAGCAAATTCTCTCCACACAGTACCCTTCGATGTAAAGTGGGGCAGGTTCCTCCTTTTTCCTCCGGAAGTCTCTTTCATCTTGCCGATGTTCAGGTGCAAGTTGTTGTTGCAACACCATATGGATAGTTTTTGTACCTCCCCCCTGTATGCTGTCTCATCCCCACCTGTAATAAGACCCACCACGGTAGTATCATCTGCGAACTTAATTATCACAGTAGATGGGTCGGATGATATGCAGTCATATGTGTACAATGAGTACAGGTAGGGGCTAAGCACACAGCCCTGTGGCGAGCCGGTGCAAAGCTTCAGGGGGGTGGATAAAGCAGACCCAACCCTCACTGTTTGTAACTGGTACCTGAGAAAGTCTTAAATCCAATTGCAGATGGAGGGGGAAAATTTCAAGTCAGTCAGCTTTTTGATGAGAGTGCTCAGCAATATGGTGTTGAAAGCCGAGCTATAATCAACAAAAAGCATCTTGACATAGCTTCCAGGTTTCTCAAGATGACTTGCTACAGAGTGTAAAGCAGTAGCTATGGCATCGTCTGTCGACCTGTTCCCCATGTAGGCAAATTGATGTTTGTCGAAATCCAGTGGGAGGCATGTCCTAAGATGTTGGAGAACCAGTCTTTTGAAGCATTTCATGACTACAGACATTAATGCAACAGGTCTGTAGTCATTCAGGCACTCAACTGCAGTTTTCTTTGGAACTGGGACAATGGTAGCTGCTTTCAAGCATGATGGCACACATGCCGTTTGCAAGGAGATGTTAAAGATCCTTGTCAGGACCCCTGCTAATTGGTCGGCACAGTTCTTAACCACTATCCCCAGCACCCCATCTGGGCCTGTGGCTTTGCTGGGATTCACAGCCTTCAATACAGTTCTCACTTGGTCTTCAAATAGGGTGAGTTGCTGAAAATCAGAAGGCCGGCCAGCAGAGGCTACGGGGTCTGGTCCTTTCACCTCGTAGCGAGCGAAGAAGATATTCAGCTCATCTGTCAATGAAGCATCGGTGTTAACCGTGCTCCTCGTACTGCCCTTGTGGTTGGTTAAGTGCTACAGTCCCTGCCACACTTGCTTCGGATTGTTGTCTGCTAGGTGGTTCTCCACCTTGTGTTTATATTGCTGTTTTGCCATCCTAATGCCTCTTCTGAGATTTGCCCTGGCCTCTCTGTATGTGTCCCTGTCCCCTGCCTTAAAGGCAGAATCCCGGGCTCTCAGGACTGTTCGTACCTCTGCAGTCATCCAGGGTTTGCAGTTCCCATAAACTCTAATGATCGTCCACTAGGACTCCAAGGTCCCTCTCACAGTTGCTGCTTTTGAGTCAAGTCTTGCCTAATATGTACTCATACCTTTGATTTTTCCTGCCTAAATGTAAAACTTTACTTTTCTCCACATTAAAACTCATTTTGTTGGATAGGGCCCATTGTTCAAGTTTGGATCAGTTGATCTTCTGGGGTGTTGGCTGCTCCTGCCAGTTCAGTGTCATCTGCAAATTTGATGAGTTCCCCTTCTATTTCCTCATCTAAGTCGTTTATGAAGATATTAAAGAGTACTGGGCCTAAGACGGAGCCTTGTGGTACCCCAATGCTTACTTCTCTACATGTGGATGTGGTGCCATTGAGGACTACTCACTGAATATGGTTTTCAGCCAGCTACAGATCCATCTGGTGGTGATGTTGTCTATCCCACCTTTTTCTTGCTTACTAAGCAGCAGGTTGTGGTCTACTTTGTCAAATGCCTTACTGAAATCTAAGTATACTATGTCCACAGCATTTTGCTGGTCTACTAATTTAGTCACTTTATCAAAGAATAAAATAAGATTGGTTTGGCATGATCTGTTTTTAGCAAACCTGTGCTCGCTACTAGTTATAACTTTGTTTGCTCCTAGTTTTTCGCAGATCTGTTTTTTGATTATCTTTTCCGGAATCCTCCAGGTATTGATGTTAGACTGATTGGTCTGTAGTTTCCTGGGTCTGATTTTTTTTTTCCTTTCTTGAAGATGGGAACCACATTATACCTTTTCCAATCCTCTGGTTCTTCCCCGATGCTCCAGGATTCATGAAAGATATGGTGCAATGGATCTGAGATAACATCTGCCAGCTGCTTCAGAACTCTGGGATGTAATCTGTCAGGTCCTGGTGATTTATATATGTCAAGGCTGGTTACCATGGTTACCAATGTTTCTCTTACCATTTTCTTGCTTATTTTAATTTTTGTTTCTACTTTGTCTTTTGCAGTAGTTTTTTTGGTATGTTGGGCTATAATTTCTTTTTGCATGAAGACTGATGCAAAGAATGAGTTAAGCAGCTCTGCTTTCTCCCTGTTGCCATCTTCTCTCTTTAGTGGACCTACACTTTCCTTGACTTTTTCTTGTTATTAATATGTAATAATAATAATAATAATAATAATAATAATAATAATAATAATAATGATGATGATGATGATGATGATGATGATGATGATGATGTATGGATTTTATAAGACAGAGAAAGTAGTTAAAGTGGAAATATAAGTGACAAGCCAAGAGAATGACCTGGATAAGGACTTTCTACTGTATATACAAAAAAAGGTGGTTAAAGCTTTGAAAATTGAAGTAGAAATATAAATAACCAAGAGGTGACCTGGATACTGACTTTTTACTGGATTTACAAAAAAGGTTTGCTAAAGCTTTGAAGAAGTCTTTGGGATGGGGAAAAATAGAACAGAGACCAAATCCTATGACAACATCTGAATGAATTAAAGATCAAAATTGTCTGAAGTAAAAGAAAGAAATATAAATTTGATCTGCTTAACCAAATAAGACTTCTTTATAACTCCTCATAGACTTTTTGCTGACACCAGGATAGAAGTTGATGATTTCTGGATTTGCATATAGATTGATTATGGGAAGAGGAGATATTTGTTTATGACTTTATAGAGGGTGAAGAGTTATTGCTTATACTTGTGGCGACGATTTATATATTTCTTTCCTGGTGCTGACTCTGATCCACATAGATTTTGACCAAGATGATCTGTTGCCAGCCTGATCCTTCAGGTCTTCCAACAGGACACCAATTTCTGCTGTACTCATGTCTATTCACCTTGCTACTGATTGTCTTCTTTCCTTTCCTTCCATCTTTTGCTGCGTTATGGATATTTCAAGACACTTAGTTTTTTACATCTGTCTAAAATATGATAAATTGACAGCCTGGGTTTGAGACTCAAGGGTTTCGTAATAGGGTGAGCTCCCTATTCTGGAATGCAGGCAGTTGCTTTATTTTTATTTTTTTTATTTTTTTTATTTTAATTCCATTTATATCCCGCCCTTCTCCGAAGACTCAGGGAGGCTTACAAGCTTAGCAGTAGCCTTCATTCTATGTATATGCCTGCTTATTAGGGCTTTCACACAAAAACACCCCAGCGGCATTATTACAAAGTCAGCTTAATTGCCTCCAACAATCTGGGTCCTCATTTTACCTACCTCGGAAGGATGGAAGGTTGAGTCAACCTTGAGCCTGGTGGGATGCGAACCTGCACTAATTGCAGGCAGCTGGTGTTACTTAAGGAGGCATTAGCCCACTGCTCCACCAAGGCTTTAGCCATAATCCAGATAGATTAACTCCACGGAATGGTTTTAAGCAAATTACTTTATTCATCAGGAATCTGTTAAACAGTAACTTACAGTTAGTGCAGAGTGCGTCTGAGGCATTTTTCATAATCTGTTCATTCACGCAGGTAAAAAGAGGATAACTTCTTCCATCTTAACTGACCACACAAGTTTCTAACGGTTGGACTAAACAAAGACTTTTCAGCCTGGCATGTAGCCAGGAAATCCCATAATAAAACAGAAATCCCTCCCAGTGGCCAGTTAGAACACAGATCTGATCAAACAACTAAAACTACATTTCCCAGAAGGCCATCTCTTAAGGAGATAGTTTTAACCCTTAAAATGCTACTTGCTCTAACAGCACACTCTCATTGCTTGCCCAAGTTCCTGCCCATCTATCAGTTTGAAAGCATGCAAATGTGAGTACCACTTCATTGGGAAGATAACAGCATTCTGTGTGCCTTGGCATATAGTCATGCTGGCAACATGACAACAGAAATATTTTTGGACAGCACTGGCTCCCTTCTGGGCCAAGAAACAGACATGAGCACCAGTCCTTCCTGTCCTCAAATGAGAAATTTGATTTGTTTGTTTTCTGGGCTATCCATGGTATTCTCAGCAGTTTTCCCCAACAGAAGTTTAAAAATTTCAATATTCTTTCAATCCTGCTTCTTTAAATCCAACTTTTGCTTCCATAGAAGTGCCACAGAGAAAACCATTGCCTGCATGATTCTAATTTTTGTAAGTTCAGACAGACACATCACAGCATCTGACTATCTTTTCAAGATCTCCATTGCTAATCTGCAGTGTATCTTGTGACTGCTGGTTCCTTTATTGTTCACAGTTGATCCTAAAAGGGAGAAGTTATCCACCACTTCAGTATCTTCATTGCCGGTTCTAAGGCTGGTTGCTCTACCTATTGTGATTAGTTTGGCCTTCTTTATATTTATTTTTAATCTTACTTCTATTTTTTTTTTAACTTTTGTCCTTGACTTTCATTACCAGAGCTTTGCATTTTCAGCTGTCAGAGTGATGTCATCAGCACAGTGCAGGTCATTAATGCTCCTTCTTCCAATTTTAAAACCACATTTATCTTCTTCTACTTCAGCTTTCCTCAATATGTATTTAGCATATTGGTTAAAGAGAGGATACAACTTCTTCTTACTCTTCTGGCAAACCGGAGCCAATCTATTCCATCCACATTGTGGATTCCTGACCAGTGTACGATTCTGCATAATAATAATGAGATATTCTGGGATTCTCATTTTCCTGTGCAGATTCCACAGCTTGACATCAGTGACACAATGACCTTTCTGCAATCAATGAGGTGCATAGTGACATCTTTTTAATATTATTTTGCTTTCCCAATTGTCCAATGTGCATCAGCAGTAATATTTCCTGTTCCTCAGCCTTTTTTAAAGCCAACTTGAACAATTGGCATCTCCTTTTCCATGTAGGGATTTTATCTGCATTGGACAAGCCTAAAGATTATTTTGCTAAAATTGCATCGAGAGTTTGTATGCTCTTTTAAGCTTCCTTGCTCTGATATTTGTGTGTAAAGGGACATCATCCAGTCTGCTGGCCGATGTATCGTTCACTATACTAGCTAGCATAATTTGATTAGAACCATTAAACCGACTTCTGTTGCTTGGCAAATTTCTGCATACCTTCCATCAATAATAGTTGCTTTCCAATTTGGTAATAACTGAAGTGCTGTTTTAACTTCATCTTCCAGTATGACATTCTTAAAGTAGGGAACATCTTCTAAGATATCTTGGATGTTAACATCTCTACTGCACATAATTTCAGCATGTGGTACTTCTAGGCCTTACAATCCAACCTCCTTAATGTTTTTAATTTGGGCAGCCTGCAACCAAAAGCAGTACATCTTGGTTACATATACTGCTGATTGTATATTGGACTTGAATATAAACATTGTCAACATTCTCTTCTGTATGATGAGCCAGATTGGTCTAGTGGTTAAGGCACTAGGCTAGAAAGAATGTGAGTTCTAATCAGCGGTGAGATTCAGCTAGTTCTCACCGGTCTGGCAGAACCGGTAGCTAATTTTTTGTTGCCCAGGCCCAGAATGGACTTCCAGAAGCAGCATCTACACAGAGAACTGGTTGTTCACATACTTGAATCCCACCACTGGTTCTAATCCTGCCTTAGGCATGGAAGCCATCTGGGTGACTTAGACCAGTCACACTCTCTCAATCTAGTCCACCTCACAGGGTTATTGTTTTGAGGAAAAGAGGAGGATATTACATATGTTCACTGCCTTGAATTATTTATAAAAAATAATAAAGGCAGGATATGAATAAAGAACTAAACTTGGATTTTATTAATCCTTATCAAAGGGCTATCTGCAAAGTCTAAATGATATTATTCAGACACTGAGTGCCTTGTCCTTGTTATACCCTACAAAATTAGTATCATTCTTTCTTGCTTTATTTTTTATGCCCTAAGTAGTAAGCAGTATGATCTTCTGAACAAACTGCCCAGATCCAGTCATTTTTATTTCACTTATATCTAAGATGTTAGTATCTGGGAAATTCATTTTTTCTTGCACTGTATTGAACTTTTCCATGTTCATGTTTGTTATGTTCTATGTTCCCAACATAATTCTTTAAATTCTCTTCTTCTGATTGATGTCAGGTCTATAACCAAGAATGACATGTGTAAATTGATGACAAGTGGGGGGACATGACAGCAGTATTCCAATATTTGAGGGGCTCCTATAAAGACGAGGGGGTCAAATTATTTTCCAAACCACCAAAAGGCAAGACAAGAAACAATGGTTGGAAACTACCCAAGGAGGGAAGCAACCTAGAACTAAAGAGAAATTTCCTAACAGTGACAGCAATTAATCAATGGAATAGCTTGCCTTCAGAAGTTGTGGGTGCTCCATCACTGGATGCTTTCAAAAAGAGACTAGGCAACCATTTGTCTGAAATGATACAGGGTTTCCTGCTCAAGCAGCAGGTTGGACTAGAAGACCATTGAGGAACCTTCCAAATCTAGTATTCTAGTAATTCTTACAAGCTGAGTTTATTGTTTTACACTTACAAACAAAATCTTGCCAAACTGAGGACTCTACTATCTGCATCTACAATATACTGCAGGAATTATTAGGGAAGGCTGTTTTCATTCTCTTTTCATACACGTAAAGTTGGGCAAAGCTGCCTCCTACTCCTCTGGAATGTACCCCCTCCTTCCTGGAAGTCCACCCCCATCACATTATGCGGGATAAATGGTAAAACGCAATGCAAGATGAAGGGAGTGGGCACAGTTGTATAGTAACTATGTCTTATTGTATATGAGAGCTCTGTTCTCTCTCTTCCTGACATAAGATTTCAGAATTGCCAAGCCAATATTCTTGCAGCTTGTACTTGCTTACATCCCACCTGTTCTTCAAGAACTCAAGGAATTGTATATAGATCTCATAAATGTGATATAAAGATTTCCATATGTATTAATAATATATGGTTGCCACTAAACTTAAGCTAAATTGAATACAATATTTAATAACTGTACAAACACTCAAAGAATGGAACATTATATTAAATAAAAAGAAATCATTCCTTTATCTATTTCTAGTGGTTTGAATAAAAGAGTCCTTAGCATTTTCATTTTCAGCATCAGAGTTGTTTTGTAGCCTTCATACCAACATCTCTTTTTCTGTGCATAATATTGACGAGCTGGAAAACATGCATTTATTTTAGATTATAGGAGATGTAAAGTACAAGTAACAAAATGAAAGCAGTCCAGTCCAGTGAATTTTTTTCTGCATAGAATTAACAGTGACATAATGAAGTAGCCCTAAACCGGGATTACTCTGTTAGATAGACAAGATAAAGAGGAGGACTAGACCTAAGGAGAAAATACAGCTTAGGAAACCTTTTATTTAAGGAATAATAAAAGCAAGAAGAAACAATAAAGAATAATGAAGGTCATAATCACTGCTAACCAGAGAATAAAACCTATCTGATTGAGAAAATATCTGAATGTATCTCATGTGACCTTATGGATTTGAGATAGGAATGCATTCTACATTTAAAAACAATATCCCTGAGTAATATGAGTTTTCTGGAAGTTACATGGTTAACTGAAGTTATGCTCACTCACAGACCCACTTTTTCCTCTTTTAGATATTCTGTTCTTTCTCTCTTTCCCCAAAGTGAGTGAGAATTCCCCAAAGAGATGAGCACTGTGGCCTAGAGTCAGACACAACTGGGCAGGGGGAACGTTTACCTTTATCTTTGAATTTTACACTCTAAGAAACCAAGGAGAAAAGTCATGGTAGCTGGGGACTCAGTATGAAGGCCAAAATAAAGGTATGACAACCTAACCAATGGATTGTCAATTCTGCTGTTTGTCATGAGTAAGGATAGGGGATAAAACAGAACACTTCCTAAAATTTAACAGGCCTACTGAGAATTCTCCATTCCTGCTCAAGAATTTATTCTCCTGTGATACTGCAAAGGGCAGCTACAATTCTGTCTCCATTGGCTTTGAAGGAGGTCAGAAACCTGAAAGCTGAAATGATGTTGTTATCCATCCTTCCAGTCCACAGAAGAGCAGACGAACGGGAAAGAAGCATCTATCGTGTGCTATACTTACCCCGTGCTAAAAATATGTGGGAGATATTGCTGCAAGGGGACCCGTTAGACCACTCCATGAAAAATCAGAAGGAACGTTAGCTCATAAAATTCACAGCCTTCCTTCCTTGTTTAAAAGCGCAGAGTATGTGAAGTAAACAAGATCAGCTTGAACCCATGCTATTTAAAAATATATTTAATGGGAAATATTATGGGATGATTTTCACGATTGGAACACAAGGAATCGATTGTTCAAGAGGCAGCAGAAGCAACAGAAAAGAAAGAAGAAATACACTGCAGGTTACAAATATCTATCCTGTCCAGAAATCCAAGCGAATGCATTTGGTGGTTCTCTGTGGTGCACCTGGGTCAAGACAAGCAAGGAAACAAATAAAAGCAGCGCTGTTCTTAGTGGCTGTTATTGTTCATGTAACCAAGGAAGAGATGTGTAATGCCTTTCAAAAGCACACTGTAAATCTTTCATAGAGACACGAATGAATACCGATGGAGGGCTTTGCTGGGAGAAAATCTCTGGCTAGTCTGGTCCTCTAGGAAATTCCGGAGTTATTCTGCATACAATTTCTTCTTCTTTATATTCAATTTACTCTGGTGTGGAGGAAAACATCAGGGGAATCAGCCAACCTTGACAGGTACAAGCCAATTGAGGAGACTTATTGGAGCAAGTGGAAGTAGCAAGGGAGCAAGAGACAACGGTGGGTTTCTTTTAGGGAAATGAATATTCAGTGTACGTATTCAAACATTTACCCGGCACTTCCAAACAGCAGATTTTAATAACCTAAGAGCAGTAATAAGTAGAATTACACAGCAAAGGAATCTAATTGGAGACATAATTCAAAATAGATGGCAGCTTATATAAAAAAGGAAATGCTAAAAGCGCAATTGTAAATAATTCCAATGATGAAAAAGAGAGAGAGAGAGAGAGAACGGCAGAAAATTTGAATGTGTCCATATGAAATACACAGTGAAAAATTGAAAAAAAAAAGGGGGGGGGTTTATACAAAAAGAGAGAGACAAGTCACCAAGAAAGAGTACATACAAATAGCCTGGAATTATAAAGATGATGTCAGTAAAGCTCAGAATGAGCTGAGATTTGAGAAGAATGCTAAAAATGGCAAAAGGGGCTTTTTCTGATCTGTTCTTTTAAGCATAAATAATCAGCATTCTGGCTGTTCAGTGAAGATGGCAAAAGGCAGAGCTAGTTGATTCCTCTCTTTTCATGTCCCCCAAAACAATTTATTTATTTATTTTATTTAGTTACATTTATATACCGCCCTTTCCCTGAGGACTCAGGGCGGTTTACAGGGAATTAAAAAATCCACCATACAAAAGTTAAAAACCAAATTAAAAAATATTAAATTGACCCTGTACACTTAAAACCCCAATTAAAAATTTCTCCTCAGCCTGGGCCCGAGAGCTCAAAGAGCCAGGTCTTCAGGCCCCGGCGGAATGATCGGAGGTCAGGGGCAGTTCTCAGCTCCACGGGCAGCTGGTTCCAGAGGGCAGGCGCTCCCACTGAGAAGGCCCTATCCCTGGGTGTCACCCGCCGGCAATCTCTTACCGGCGGGACCCTGAGCAGACCCTCCCTGTGGGAGCGCACTGGGCGAAGGGCGTTTGATGCCGGCAATTGTACATAGTAAGATAAAGGGGCAGAGTTTGTGACTGCCAGAAACATGATCAGGGGATATCTATTTACTTAGAATGAGTTGAAATCTCTAGAACAAGCTATCTGCATTTTAGGATATTGAGTGAATTAGATGATGCCCTGGCTAAAAGATCTATATTAGCTTAGAAATCCTAGGGTAAACTGCTATCACTTTTCTTAAAGGGGCATGGTGGTGGTGAGGAGAATGATGCAGGGACCTACAGATCAGTCAAATCTGCAAATCTGCACTGAAAGCTATGGAACAAAACAACCTGCCCATCTTACCTCTCTTACCTTATCTTATCTCTCAGATTCAAAACAACTAAGTGGAGTTGTAGCTTTGCTTCACTTTATCTTGTTCCAACAATCTCCTTCTGGCAGTTCCAGTAGTTGGAAGTTGTCACAGTGACTGTAAACACTTTGATAAGATGAATTATATCATCATTAATGCATTAATGAAGTTCGTTCTGAAGCACCTCACTGAGGCAAATGATGCCCACTTCATCGAGGCCTAACCCTTGGACCTTTAATAACATATTCAAAGTTTAATTTTTGTTGCCCTCAATGGTGAATTTGAGGATACCTGTTCATTTATTCTAATTTAGGTTCTTGTCCTGTCTTAACAGCCTTTCATGATTCTTTCAAGCTTGAAAAATAATTGAAGCCAGTTACTACATAGAAACTGCTGCAAATATTAATTTTTCTAATAATTTGCTCTGAAGCCTTCAAGTAAAAATGGGTGTCATAGGGGAAAAGAAACTTTTTTGCATCACAGTAAAAAAGAAACCACAATTCTAAGATCAATCAGAATACAACTGGAAGGGACCAGCCACCTGCTTAAGCAGGAGACCCTATACCATTTCAGACAAATGGCTGTCCAGTCTCTTCTTAAATACCTCCAGTGATGGAGCACCTACAACTTCTGAAGGCAAGTTGCTCCACTGGTTGATTGTTCTCACTCTCAGGAAATTTCCCCTTAGTTCTAGGTAGCTTCTTTCCTTGATTAGTTTCCATCCATTGTTTCTTGTCTTGCCTTCTAAAAAAGGCATTTACGACATCAATACATTTCTGAACATAATAAGTGACATAGTAAATAAGAGTTGGGGAAGAGATTATCTGAGATTTAAAAGACAAACCTCCCCTTCCAACCACTGGCCATTGATTTTCTTGGCTGGCTGACAAGGCATGCTTTTTTTTAAAGCCTTGAAAGGGTAATTCCTTGTAGGAATGGTTCAAGAGGCTATCAAAAGCCAAAACTCAGTATAATGTGCACTATACCTCCAGGTATGTAGCTTGCTGTCATATATTACATTAGTGATTTAAAGGTTGACCTTCAGAAAGACCCTCTGCCCTTCTTGCAGATAGGCACAAAATATGGGCAAGCTATGGCAAGGTGATCAGTTTGGTGCAGAGAGTAAAAGTGTAATCTAACAGAGTTGGGAAAGTTGCCCAAGGGTAGAATCCCAGGGATGACTTGAAATGTCTTTATAATGATCTAATCATTGCTGTGCCGAGGAAATAGTAGTGGGAGCAGACTTTGTGTTTGTTCACTGATGGCTGGATGGCCTGCTGTAGGATATTAGCGGGGAATGGCTAAGAAGGAGGAGATTCCAGCTTGCAACATGTGAGGAGCAGGAAGTAATTCATGAACCCATTGCTTGGACCACTACAATCAATAGGCCTGCTGAGTTGCCACAGAACTCTTGGCACATAGAGAAGGAGGCAAATTGGGGAAAGAGCAGTGCAAGGAAAGTGCAGTGCAAGGATAGCTTAGAGCTGGGCGGAAGCTTAGGCCCTCCTGGAAAATGCCACCCATTTCTGGGATGGATTAACAGTATCAGAATTTTGGCTGGCTGGCTGGGCAATAGTACGTGTCAATTAGTTATCAGAGGCAGCAGAAGCAACCTGCACAGTGAGATACAATGCCACAGAGCTAGGCAGTTTACAGAGACTGAAGTGGACACACAGAGAGAGGGAAGGCATTCACAGTATGCTTCTTTAAGGCAATACATTGTTTTAATATAGAATGTAATATACAAAGTGTTGTGTAGCTGGTTCTTTGCAAGCAATAAGCGAGATGGAAGGTTGCAAACAGGAACATGCTTTATTGAGGCAAACAGGAACAGAATTGAAACAGTGGCTGCTGTGCAGCTACTTATACAGTTGGCCAATAGGTGGTGGCCAATAGGTTTAAAGCACGGGTTGGCAACCCACGGCTCCGCAGCCACATGCGGTTCTTTCAGCCGTCTCCTGAGGCTCCCAGTCCTCCGCCATGTGCAGTCCAAAAAAAAAAAAGTGGGACTAAAGAAGTTCAACCAATCAATTCAAACTTCTCATGAAAAAAAACTTGTGAAGTTTGAATTGATTGGTTGAAGTTCTTTGGTTTGTGGGACTGCCCACAAACCTCTTCTTCTTCGGACTGCACATGGCGGCAGTGGAGGAAGAGATGGGAGGACTGCTGGAAAGGTGAGTGGGTCGGTCAGATGGGGCATGCGGGTATGGTGGTGGTGTTTATGAGCAGCATATGGAGTCTCGGGTGCTGCCAGACCCCCTCCTTCCCCCTTCTCTCTCTCTCTCTCTCTCTCTCTGTGTGTGTGTTTGTGTCTGTGTGTGTCTGTGTGTGAGTTGGACCTGTGGGGAACGGCTGGTAGGGAGGCGGCAGTCCGGCATTTCCCCCCCTCTCGTTTGTGTGTGTGTGTGTGTGTCAGACCAGTGGGGAACAGCTGGTAGGGAGGCAGCAGTCTGGCATTCCCCCCCCCTTCGTTTGTGTGTGTCGGACCCACGGGGAATGGCTGGTAGGGAGGCAGCAGTCTGGCCTTTTCCCCCCCTCTTGTTTGTGTGTGTGTATGTGTCAGACCCGTGGGGAATGGGTGGTAGGGAGGTGGCAGTCTGGCATTCTCTCCCCTTCATTTGTGTGTGTGTGTGTGTGTCAGACCCATGAGGAATGGCTGGTAGGGAGGCAGCAGTCTGGCCTTTTCCCCCCTCTCATTTGTGTGTGTGTGTCGGAACTGTGGGGAACGGCTGGTAGGGAGGTGGCAGTCCAGCATTTTTTCCCCTCTCGTTTGTGTGTGTTGGACCCGCGGGGAATGGCAGGTAGGGAGGCAGCAGTCGAGCGTTCCCCCCCGTTTGTGTGTGTGTGTGTGTGTCGGACCCGCAGGGAATGGCTGGTAGGGAGGTGGCAGTCTGGCATTTCCTCCCCTTTGTGTGTGTGTGTGTGTGTGTGTGTGTGTGTCGGACAAGCGGGGAACAGCTGGTAGGGAGGCATCAATCCGGCCTTTTTCCCCCCTCTAGTTTGTGTGTGTTGGACCCGCGGGGAACGGCAGGTAGGGAGGTGGCAGTCCAGTGTTCCCTCACCCTGTGTGTGTGTGTAGGGGGACCCATGGGGAATGGCAGCTAGGGAGGTGGTGGTCCAGCATTTTCCCCCCTCCTGTGTGTGTGTTGGGCCCACAGGGCTAGAAACACAGAGAGATGCAAACACCAGACTGCCGCCGCCTCTACCAGCCAGTCCCCATGGGTCTGACACACACACAGGAGGGAGGTAAACAACGCCAGGCCGCCACCTCCCTAGCAGACCTCCCCTGCTGGATGTGCCGCCAGGAAGCATGCAAGCGTGCACGGCACTACCAGTCCCACCTGCCGCCTCCTTGCAAAGTAAACTGGACAGGGAAGCAAGAAGCACCCGCCCGCTGCCACCAAGGGAGGCCATGCCTGCCATTGGCTTCTCCTGCGGTGGACACTGGGCTAGGCAAGCCAGGAGGGATGGAAGCGGGGGCAGGGAAAGTTGCTGGCTGTGGCATGCAGTTCCCACTCGGCCCAGGAGTTTGTGTGGGACTGGCAGAGCCAGGAGCTGAGGCGTGAGAGCTGATGCCGGCTGGGCAAGTGCGGTGCACGGTCCAGGACAAAGGGATCTTCTTGCGTCCATGCCTTTCCTTGACTGAGCTTCGCAGGCTGAAGCCTCTCCTAAGATTCCTCGCCCTCCCAGTGTTCTGTACCAGCCTGCTACCGGCCCTGCAACAAAAGCAGGGACGACCCCTTTACAAACGGCAAGAGGCTGGAATAACGTCTGCCACATTTATTACTACAAAAACAAACAAGACACGAACCAAGATACAGGAGCTTTGAAACACTATCCGAGCGGTTGCTTTCAGCAAACCAGCCCTCCCCACACATTCCCTTTATAAAGAGTTCAGGGCGTGGCTTCTCTCTCCCTCCTTCCGAGAAGCCCCAATGCCTTCCTCTGTTTACTCCTACTTGACTGCCTCCTGCGTCGGGCGTCCTTGAACAGGGCCAGCTGTGGGTCATCTTCATCCACACTGTCAGGCTCACACAGCTGGGTCTCCATGGTGACCAAGTGGGAGGGGCCTGCCTGAGGGCAATCATCAGCAAGATCTTCAACCCCCTCAGCAAGGTCTTCAACACCCCCCTCCTCCTCTGAGTCGTCCGACCCAACTGCCGAACCCACAGGCTGACCCTGAATCACAACACCCAGCCCAGAAGGCAGAGTGATGAGTCTGGTCTCCTGTCAAGTCCCAGGTTGAATCAGCTTCCCCCAGCTTACACCCGCATGAAGGGGCGGGGAGGGATGTCTGGCCTGACAGTTCGACTGTGCGCAGCTTTTACTGGAAAGGCCAGCCCTGGAGCTGGTGGGCTTTGCCTTCCTAGCATGGAAAGTAGCCGGTGTAGGGTGAAATGGGGGGGGGGTTGATCGGAAGCATTGAAGCACCAGAACCTAGGTATGGAGCTTGTTTTTAGGGTGTGGTGGGGAGCTGTTTGTTGGAAAAGTTGGAAGGGGAAGGGATGATTAAGGAAAGCGAGGGCTTGCCGGCGGCTGTGGCTGCAGGAGCAGCAACAGGAAGGCGGCAGCAGCAGCTGCTGTTGGGGCAACCTAGTGCCCTTGCTGTGCCCATCAGGCAGTACTTGGCAAGCGGGCATGGGTGATGCGCCGGCAGATCCTGCCCCTCCAAGTACCAGGCGGTGCTGCCCGGACACACTGCTGCTCCTGCTGCCACAGCCGCCAAAGATGGCAAGCCCTCGCTTTCCGTAATCATCCCCTTGGTGGTGCTGCCCAGACATACTGCTGTTCCTGCTGTCACAGCTGTCAAAGACGGCAAGCACGGCTGCTCCCACACCGGGCCTGGAGCACCTGCAGCATCTCTTGATGAGGGCACTAGGCCGCCTCAACTGTAGCCTCTGCTGCCGCTGCCACCTTCCTGTTGTTACTGCCTGGCAGGCAGGCAGTGCTGCCCGGACACACTGCTGCTCCTGCCGCCAAAGACGGCAAGTGCGGCGGTTCCCAATCTTTGATTCTTTCACTGTTCAATTAAGTCCCCTGTTCTGCGTATGCCCGAGCATGCGCGCACATGCGAGCACTTTTTATGGCTCCCATTTTTTTGCTTTTGTGAAAGAACCGGTTCCAAGTGGCTCTTTGACCATTCAGGTTGCCGACCCCTGGTTTAAAGGAACCCATTCCTGCCCCAAATCAACCAATGATGGTCTGGCTTAGTCATTGACCGTTATACAGACACACCATTGAGCAACCTTTAAACAGCATTCAAACAGACACGTGAATCAGTACAAGTAAAAATCCCAATACATTACACAAAGTATATTAGCCTTGCCCCTCTGTACTTATCGTCAGATTGCTACCTGTTCCAATCTTGCAGAATTTAGAAATAAAGTCGGGTCAAGATTGGAAAGCCAGGCTTCTCTGTCTTGAGCCCTTTATCAAAGTGCTGGGAACTGATTTCTCAGCTATGTTTAGCAAGAACAGCACTGGCACGCATTAGTCCCTTAGTACATGAGAGAGCAAAGCTAAGGCTTGAGGATGAATCCAACAGAAGAGTCGAAAATGAAGAGAATGAATGAGGTGCCATCCAGCGTTCTAGTAAGCAGGTAGTTTCATCAAACTCATCCTCCATATCAAGGTCAGGGACCCTTTGCATCATCTAACACCTCGTCTCCATTTTCAGCAGACCAGGTCAAGAAACAAACTCCCCAGAAGACAAAAAACAAAAACAAAAAACCGTACTATTATTAGGTTGGTTATATTGTAGTAACGTAATTTTGAAAATCTGATTGTGCTTCCCTTCATCCATTTTTTTATATCCACGTGAAGTGTGTGTGTGAGAGAGAGAAAGGGAGGGAGGGAGGGGAGGAAGAGGGAGAGGGAGGCAGAGGGAGAGACATTTTCATAATCATTCCTCATCATTTGCACGTAAACAATGCCCATCTTTTTCTAGCTTTGGTAACAGCATCTTCCTGTCTCTCCATCTTCCTTTACTCCCCATGCCCCTATATTCTTCATATGTGGAAAACTGAGAATAGTCACTGAATCCGCAGATGGCTTCAAAACAATAGAGAGTGCTTCAAAGTCCCCAGTTTGATTCATTGCTTTAACAATGATTCCCCTCCAGCCCCACCCCTTTGATTCATGAATGCTTTTTGAAAGGGTAACCCAGTCAAAGCTTCATCCTAAATACTCCTTTGCAACTCTGAACAATTCTATATGTCCTTTGGTGAAATGGCAAAGTTCTTATATGTACTGAAATGTACAACTTGGTGAAAAAAACCAACCAACCAACCCACTTGGATTCTCCTGTAACCAATCAACAATAATACATTTCATCAAATGATAATTTAGAATAGTATACATCCGATCACTTGATAAAATGTATTCAAATTCCATTTAAAAACAAAAATGTAGTAAACTGTTCTGCTCTAACACAACAATGCACAATATATAATTAACAAATCCAGGGTCTATAGCTATTCACTACAGTAACCTATGGATTGTTTAAAATAGAATAGAATATACCAGAACAGAACAGAACAGAACAGAACAAAATAGAATAGAATAGAACTGGAAGGGACCTTGGAGGTCTTCTAGTTCAGCCCCCTGCTCCAGCAGGAGAATCTATACCATTTCAGACAAGTGAGTGTCTAGTCTCTTCTTAAAAATCTCCAGTGATGGAGCTCCCACAATTTCTGAAGGCAAGCTATTCCACTGGTAAATTGTCCTCACTGTTAGGAAGTTTCTCCTTAATTCCAGGTTTCTTCTCTCTTTGATCAGTTTCTAACCATTGTTTCTTGTCCTGCCCTCTGGTGCTTTGGTGAAAGCATGACCCTCTTTTTTGTGGCAGTTCCTCAAGTACTGGAATACTGCTATCATGTCTCCCCCATTTCTTCTTTTCTTTAGACTAGCCAGACCCAAGTCCTACAGCTGTTCTTCATATATTTTAGTCTCCAGGCCTTTGATCATTTTAGTTGCTCTTCTCTGAAGGTCTTAACATCTTTTTTGTAGTATGGTGACCAAAATTGATTCCAATATTCCAGGTGTGGTCTTACTAGGATTTTATAAAGCGGTGCTAATAAAGGCTTCCTAGTATTCAAAGCAAGCTTGGTTTAAAGCTGAGTGTTATGTCTTTGAAACCAAACAAAGGAATCTAAACTTCATGGGAATCAATACTCTTTCTTAGATCCTTCTGGATTTTACATGTTATCAATGTTGCAATTTAAATTATCTTCCAACCTTACTACCATTAAAAAAACAACTAATAATTAGGGTGAATTCTCTGAAAAATGCCTTGCTTTTCTTCAGATTTCATCTTTCTCACCCCACAGATAGCTCAATGCTTTCTCTTGGTTTGCTAGATGTAGAAGAGTTTTCTGCTCAACTTCGAACTTGCAGCCATTTTAACCTTGAGTGCTTTAGTAACAAGTGATCAGTCCATCCTCACATGGTATGTATTCAGGTATTACTTTACAGGTAGCCCTTGACTTACAGTCATTTGCTTAGTGACCATTTCAAAGTTACAACAGCACTGGAAAAGTGGCTTATGACCATTTTTCACAGAACTAATTTTAATTTAATTTAATTTAATAATATTTATATACCGCCCTTCTCCCTGAGGACTCAGGGCGGTTCACAGGGCAGAATAAAATACTAAATACAAACGTTAAAACAAGATTAAATAATTGCCCATATTAAAACAATTGGAATCAAATTCTAAAACACCAAGTTAAAATTAAAACACAAGAATAAAAACCCCACCAATCCCCATCAGGCTAGGCCGGCTTGAACAAACAGAAACGTCTTGAGATCGCGACGAAAGGAGCGAAGATCGGGCGCCATCCGGAGCTCTACCGGTAGCTGATTCCACAGCTCCGGAGCGCCCACAGAGAAGGATCTCCCCCTGGGGACCACCAATCGACATTCTCTGATCGGTGGCACCCTGAGGAGGCCCTCTCTGTGGGAACGCACAGGGCGCAGGGAGCTTGATGCCGGCAGCAGATGTTCCCTAAGGTACTCCGGCCCCATGCCATGAAGGGCTTTAAACACTGTTACCAGTACCTTGAATCTCACCCGGAAGACAACTGGCAACCAATGCAGCTCACGGAGCAGCGGTGTAACGTGGGAGTATCGGGAGACTCCCAACACAACTCTCGCGGCTGCATTCTGTACCAGTTGGAGCTTCCGGGTGGTCCTCAAGGGCAGCCCCATGTAGAGAGCGTTGCAGTAGTCTAGACGAGAGGACACGAGCGCATGAGTGACCGTGCACAAATCATCCCGGCTAAGATAGGGCCGCAACTGGCGCACCAGGCGAACCTGGGCGAAGGCCCCCCTAGTCACAGCTCCTATATGGTCTTCCAGGGTGAGCCGTGAATCTAGGAGGACACCCAAGTTGCGAGCCCTATCTACGGGGGGTAATAGTTCACCCCCCATAGCCAAAGGTGGAACATCCGAATAAACCCGGGATGAAGGTATGCAAAGCCACTCAGTCTTGTCGGGGTTGAGCTGGAGTCTGTTCCTCCCCATCCAGACCCGAACCGCCTCCAGGCACCGGGACATCACGTTGAGGGCATCACTGGGGTGGTTTGGGGTCGAAAGGAAAAGTTGGGTATCATCAGCGTACTGATGATACCCAACTCCAAAGCCACGAATGATCTCACCCAGCGGTTTCATATAGATGTTGAACAGGAGAGGCGAGAGGACCGACCCCTGAGGAACTCCACAAATGAGAGACCTCGCGGTCGACCTCTGTCCTCCTGCCAACACCGACTGCGAACGTCCCCGGAGATAGGAGGAGAACCACTGTAAAACTGTGCCTCCCACTCCCAATCCCCTGAGACGCCGCAGCAAGATACCATGGTCGATGGTATCGAAAGCCGCCGAGAGGTCTAATAGGACTAGAACAGAGGAATATCCCCTGTCCCGAGCCCTCCAGAGATCATTCACCAGCGCGACCAATGCCGTCTCCGTGCTGTGCCCGGGCCTGAAACCCGATTGGTACGGGTCTAGATAATCCGCTTCATCCAGGACCAGAGGGAGCTGGTGCGCCACCACACTCTCAACAACCTTCGCAAGAAAGCGAAGGTTGGAGACAGGACGAAAGTTGTTTAATACAGCTGGGTCCAAGGCAGGCTTCTTGAGGAGAGGCCTCACCACCGCCTCTTTCAAGACAGCAGGGAAGCAACCCTCACTCAGAGAAGCCGATATAACTGCCTGGAACCAGCTGCGTGTCCTCTCCCGGGCTGCATAGACCAGCCAGGAAGGGCACGGGTCCAATAAACATGTGGTGGTGCTCAGCCTCCCCATGATCCTGTCCACTTCCTCCGGAGTCACAGAATCAAACTCCTCCCAGATGATATCGACTAGACCGCCAGTGTCCTGATCGTCAGACTCTGCCCAGTCAGAGTCCAGACCGGTCCGAATCCGAGCGATTTTGTCCGACAGATGTTGGTTAAACTCCTCGGCACGACCCTGCAAGGGATCCTCCCTCACCTCCTGATTTAGGAGGGAGCGAGTCACCCTAAACAGGGCGGCCGGGCGATTATCTGCGGACGCGATAAGGGTGGCGAAGTGGTTAGACCTCGCCTCCCTTATCGCAGCGAGATAAGACCTAATATAGGCTCTTAGTCGCAATCGGTCGGATTCGGATCGGCTGGACCTCCAACTGTTGCAGCGTCCCCATGGTGATGTGATCAAAATTCCAGAGGCTTGGCAATGGAGATGTATTTATGACCCTTGCACTGTCCTGAGGTCATGTGACCACCATTTGTATCCTTCGCAGCCAGTTTCTGGCAAGTAAAGTCAATGGGGAGGCCAGATTTGCTTAATGACCGAATGATTCACTTAACAACTGCACTGATTCACTTAACAACTATGCCAAGAAAGGTTGTAAAATGGGGCAACACTCACTTAACAACTGTCCTGCTTAGCAATGGAAATTTTGGGCTCAACTGTTGTTGTAGGTCGATGTCTACCTGTAGTGCATGTCCTCTTAATCCAAATTTGGTATAAAATGCACCAAATTTGCATTTTATAACCAAATTTCCTTAATATGCTCAAGTCAGTACATCATGACTCCAAATGCATTTTTACGGAGAGAAGAAACTACAGTAACTTTGTATGCATCTATATATGCTTTTCAAACGTGCAATTTTTGAAGGCAGGTATTAATTGATTATTGGATTTATGCAATTGTTCATACCATGAGGCATCCCTATTGGCAGACTGTTGTGTTTTTTTGCTTGAAAAGGAATTTGTTTTGACACCTGTAATATACCAAACTGCTATTCCCAAGTCCTACCCAGAACATTCTGACTTACAAGGCTTAGGCATCCTTTTTTCCCCAATCTATTTGTACTTTTTGCAGCAAAAAGCCCACAAATTAATGCTTATGAATTTCACTGCCAAAAATGCATGGAGGTGAACAGTACGCTGAGTAGAACTGTGAGGGATAATTTACTTCAGAGAAGATTCAGTCAGTTCGCTCACTTGAATTAAATGTTCAAACCAGAACTCCAAGGTTATTCAAAGTCCTGGTACTCATCCTTTGTTTGATACTCAACAAGCTAGAATTTGTCAGTGTCAGCTGCCTTGTGATTCACTACATTATTCCTTATGGGGAAAATTTGTTTGGTATTCATTTTTGGTACTCATTGCACAAGGGATACAAAGGTACCATTGTATAGGGCAGGGGTAGGCAACCTTGGTTTTTTTATGACTCATGGACTTCAACTCCCAGAATTCCTGAGCCAGCCATGCTGAGGGGAAAGGGAGAGGTTTCTAAGCTGAGCCATGCTGGCTCAGGAATTCTGGGAGTTGAAGTCCACAAGTCATAAAAGAGCCAAGGTTGCCTACCCCTGGAATAGGGAATACAGAATAGGAATGGAATGAGTTTTGTAAGGAAAACCTGTAGGCTGGATTGTCCAGCCCAGTTAGGTTGGATTAAATCTGCTGATTGGGAATTTCTTGTCTCTGATTGTTTGACTTAAGGATGATGTGAGAGAATGAGAGAGAGAGATTCCAGCTAAAGTGATTTATATAGTTTACTGAACTTTTACTATCATGATTTATATTTTTTAATAAGACTAATCTAGAATAAGTGATCTCTGAATAGTGTATGATTTAACAGCTGATCTGAGCTAAGTGAGGAGAAACATTACATGAACATTTGCACCAGTATTTTTGCATTTTGGGGCAATTACCTTAAAAAAAAGATGAAATGTGACTTCCGGTGGCTGCGCGGCGCCGGAGACAGCCTTCCCGGGCTGCCCGCGGCTCAGCTGTGTGTTTTTCGCCCGAAACAGCGCCGATCAGCTGTTTGGGCGAATTTGAAGCCCCCTCCTCGGGAGAAGAGGAGGGGTGAGGCCCCAGGTAGGGGTAGAGTTACGAGATGCTCTGGATAAACATGCCCAGGTAATTTTGGAATCAATTGGTGATAAATTTGCACAGATGGAGGAGAAATTGGAGAAACTGGAGGAGAGAATGGAAGAGAGGATGGAACAGAAGTTCAGCGTGATGAAGGTAGACATTTTGTCTTCAGTGCATAAAGTGGCGGAATGTGTGGATGATTTGGATGAAAAAGTGGATGATTTGACTCAAAAGAATGCCATATTAGAAGCAAAAGTACGGGAGAATAAGAATTAAGAGACAAAATGGAAAGGGAACTGAGTCTTGCTCAATATTACCAGATGCAGTTTGCTGTTAGAATCAGAGGCTTAAAAGAGAATATTAAGGAAGACTTAAAGCAGCTGGTTTCTGAGGCTCTTGAAGTGGTATTGAAACAGCCAGCATCTGAAATAAGAGAAGCTATGGACAAAGTGTTCCGTGTGAATTCATGGATTGCTAGACAGAGAAAGCTACCTAGAGATGTGGTGGTCTACTTTGCAAAAAGAGAAATTAGAGATGAAGTTATACAAGCTGCCTATGATGCTAAAGTTGTGATTGCTGATCAAGAAGTCTTGGTTTTAAAAGAAATTCCTCCTAAGATTTTAAGGAGAAGGAAAGATTTCACATTTCTTGTGCAAGAGCTCAAGCAACGAGATATAAGGTTCAGATGGGAGATTCCAGATGGGCTGATGGTGATGCATGAAGGTAAAAGGTACCGGCTGATTACTGTGAAGCAAGCACGTGATTTCTACAATAACGTTTTAAAAGCAACCCCATTAACACTTCTGGAAGCTGCAAAGGGATCTGGAGAAGGAGAACATCAAGAGGTTGAAGTAGAGGAAAATGGTGCTGGAGGAGATCAAGCTATAACTTCTTTGGATGATCCTAGAGAGCAAAGGGTAACGCGTGCTGCTTTAAAACGAGCAAAGAAAATAAAAGAACAAGACCAGCAAAAGTCTTCGGAATCTCCACAACGTACTCATAGCCAAGCAGTGGGAGGAGCACGGCCTAAAGAAGATAGTCCTATCAAAGCAGGAGGATATGCATGGCAACTAAATTTTTAACTTGGAATGTTAATGGACTAAATTCACCACAGAAAAGGAGGAAAGTTTTTCAATATTTAAAACAATTCAAGATAGATGTTATATGTTTGCAAGAAACGCATATTAGAGTCTTGGATCAAAAGTATTTATTGAACTCAAGGTTGGGTACGCAATTTGTTGCTTCTGCAATGAATAAGAAAAATGGAGTGGTTGTCTATGTTAAAAGTGCCTTAACAGCAGACTTAATTGAAGCAGATAAGCATGGAAGATACGTTATGATAGAGCTGCTGCTAGAAGGTAAAAAGACGCTTTTAGTTGGATTATATGCACCTAATCAACAACAAGCTGACTTTTTTAGTTTACTTCACACTAAGCTTACCCAGCTGGATTATAAATCTTTTATTTTTATGGGGGATTGGAATGGTGTTTTGGATGTACAGATGGACAAGGCTGGAGCTTTTAAGCGCATTCCAAGTCATGCTAGACTGCCTAAATCTTTTTTTGAAATGAAGGATGACTTGGAACTGCGAGATATTTGGCGTGAGAGACATCTACAGGAAAAGGATTATACTTTTTATTCTGATAGACATCAATCTTTTTCGAGGATTGATTTTATTTTGTTGACTAATGATTTTTTTTGAGGACTAAAAAGGTGAAGATTTGCGCAAGAATTATCTCTGATCATAGTCCAGTTTGGTTAGAGATTGATAAAGAGAAAAGGGACAGGCGCTCGTGGCGCGTAAATGAGAACTTATTTAGAAATCAGAGAAATGTGGAAGAATGCAAACAGCGGATGAAGGATTTTTTTGAAATTAATATGAACAAGGGTACCTCTATGGATATGGTTTGGGATGCTAGCAAGGCCTACATGAGAGGGGTGTTGATATATATGAATAATAAACATAGACGTGCTGTGGAAGCTAAGAGGAAAGAACTGGAGAATGAAATAAAGGAAAAAGAAAAGGCTTTGATTTTGAACTCAGAGGATGTGAAGACTAAGGAGGCTATTAAATTGTTAAGAGGACAATTTGATAAACTAATGGCTGATCAAGTGGCAACCAATCTGCGGTTTGCCAGGCATAATACTTTTTGCAACGCTAATAAACCAGGCAGATGGTTAGCTTATAGACTGAGGAAAAAACAAAGGGCTTCTAATATTGATAAGATTGAGCATAAAGGAAGGGTTGTGTTTCAACAGGACCTTATCAAAGATGCATTTGTGGATTTTTATTCTAAATTATACGCTAAGGAGAAAATTAATGAAAAAGACATTGATATATATTTGGAGAATGCTAGCATCCCGGTTCTTACGCAAGTACAAAAAGAGGGGATTAATCAATTGATTACAGAAGAAGAAATTCTTACAGCAATTAAGGAACTGAAGGTGGATAAAGCACCAGGTACGGATGGTTTGACTGCGGCCTATTACAAAAATTTGCAATTAGAGATGATAAAACCGTTAAAGGAACTGTTCCAGACAATCCAGAGGGGGGGAAAGGTGCCACCGTCTTGGAGAACAGCTTTTATTTCCCTGATTCCGAAGGAAGACCAAGATGCTACTCAAGTTAAAAATTACAGACCGATATCGCTTTTAAATACAGATTACAAGATATTTGCTAAGGTTTTGGCTAATAGGCTGATGAGGGTTCTGCAACAGATGATTCATGGGGACCAAACGGGGTTTATTAGTGGTAGGCAAATGAAAAATAATGTGAGGCATATAGTTGATGTGTTAGAGTTTTTGGAAAGGAACAACCAGATCTCTGCGGCGCTAATTTTTCTAGATGCTGAAAAAGCTTTTGATCAATTGAATTGGCAATTTTTGTTGAAAGTTTTAGACAAAATGGATTTTGGGGAAAAAATTTTGCAACCGATTAGGGCATTATATAAAAAACAAACTGCCCGAATTATAGTTAATAATAGCCTGACAGAGGCATGTAATATCGAGAAGGGCACAAGGCAAGGGTGTCCGTTATCGCCCTTGTTATTTGTGTTAACATTAGAGATATTATTGGTTAAAATACGGAATTCGGAAAAAATCAAGGGGATACAAATTAGAGATCAGGATTATAGATTGAGAGCATTCGCAGATGATCTGGTTGTTACAGTGACCCAGCCAGAGAACTCTGTTGTGGACCTGATGGAGATAATAACACAATATGGGAAGGTTTCTGGATTTAAAGTTAATATACAGAAAACCAAAATTTTGGCCAGAAATATGACAGTTTCGCAAAAGGCTCTCTTAGAAGGATTAACTGGATTTGAGATTGTTAAAAGGGTTAAATATTTGGGGGTGCTTTTGTCACCCTCTAATACAAAGTTATATAAAAATAATTATGAAAAACTATGGGGGAAAATTCAAAAAGAATTGGAGAGTTGGGAAAAATTGCAATTGTCTTTGTTGGGACGGATTGCAGCAGTGAAAATGAATGTCCTGCCTAAATTTCTATTTTTATTTCAAATGATACCTATTCTTAAGAAAGACTCTAATTTGGAGGAATGGCAGCGAGGTAGCAATAAATTTGTGTGGGCAGGGAAAAAGCCACGAGTCAAACTTAAGATTATGCAGGATACTCGTGAGAGAGGTGGCCTTAAAATGCCCAATTTTAAACTATATTATGAAGCTGCTGCATTAGTAGGAATAAGTGATTGGATTAATTTGACACAAGAGAGATTATTAAATCTTGAGGGCCATGATTTGTTGTTTGGCTGGCATGCATATTTGTTGTATGACAAGAAGGTAGACAATGTGTTTAGAGTGCATATTTTAAGACAGGCATTGCTGAGAGTTTGGAAGAAGTATAGACATAAGTTAGATTGCAAGATACCACTGTGGGCAATTCTAAAACATGCAATAGAAAATATACATGCTGGATTCAAACATGATGTGACTACGTACAAGGAGATCCTAAATTTGGAAAGAAATGTTTGGTGTTTGAAATCATATAGCCTCTTGCGAGAAGAGAAGGTTGTTCAAAACTGGTTTCAATATACTCAGTTACGGGCCAGGTGGAAAGAAGACCAGAAAAATGGATTTACAATGACTGATGAAAATTTGATAAAGCAAATTAGAAATCAGGGTCCAGCACATATTAAACGGATATATCTTGCATTGATAGAGATTGACTCAGAAACAGAGCTTGTTAAGGATTGTATGATAAAATGGGCCCAGAACATCCAGGAAGTTATCACAATGGACACGTGGGAAAAGATTTGGGTGAGGAACGTAAAATTTACACAAGCCCAAAATCTAAGAGAGAATTTTTACAAAATGTTTTACAGATGGCATTTAGATCCTAAAAAGCTTGCAAGTATGTATCCGAATTATCAGCCTAAATGTTGGAGGTGCGGTGATGAAGATGCAACATATTTTCATATATGGTGGACATGTAAAAAGGTTAAGGCTTTTTGGATAAAAGTCTGGTGGAACATGCAGAAGATTTTTAAACAGAGGATAAAGTTTTGTCCGCAGCTTTTTTTGTTGGGAATAATTGCAGATGCTACAGTTGTGGACACCAAGTTGATGTTGAATTTAATTACGGCAGCAAGACTTTTGATAGGTCAGTATTGGAAGAAAGAGGAACTGCCGACTATAGAAGAGTGGACTTTAAAGGTTTCCGACCTGGCAGAGATGGCGAAGATTTCGGCCTATTTGAAAGATCACTCGCAAGAACGCTATATTATGGAATGGAGAAAATGGATTGAGTTTATCCAGAATAAGTATAGGGTTAAGAAGTTTTATGTAGCATTTGAATAAGTCTTCTTTCTTTTTTTTTCATTTTTTTCTTTTAGTTTTTTTTATATATATTTAATATTACTAAGGCTTGTTTTATCCTATATAAGCTAGAGAGTGATGGATTTTAGAGTTTATAGTTGTTAGTATATGATTGTTTATGATTGCTTTTTATATATATACCTTGTATTTAGCTCTGGGAAGTCGGGGGGGGGAAGGGGGGAGGGGGGAGAGGTAGGGGGGGAGAAGGGAGGGGGAGGGGATTTTTAAAGGAAAATTGTATGTTAAAACTTTTCAATAAAAAAAAAAAAGATGAAATGTTTCTCTTATGCAATTCTGTTTGTATTTATCACTATTCTAAACAGTCTTTTTCCAAGAATTCATAAGGGCCTATACATTCCCTCTGTTTTTCTCTTTATAGCAAGCCAGTTATGTAGGTTAGGCTAAGAGACTGTGATTAACATAAATTAACATAAATTTACTCAGAAGTTGAAGGGTGGGCAGGGCTTTAAACATACTCTGTCCTACATTCTTATCTGCAGACTCCATAAATTTCTCTGCTTAAAAACAATTTTTACTTTGGATAGTCTGTTTGCCTTCAGTGATATTAATTCAAAGCATCACAACATTATTGTTTCTAGTATGATCCTTGATTGAATAAGATAACTTATGTGAGTAATCTGTATTCCTGAACAAAAGAAAAATTAACTATAAATTGAATATGAAATGCGTAAATGGCAAAAAGCTAATCAAGATTAAAGATCCAGGCAAAAAAATTGGAATTAACAATATAAAATAAACAGCTTTTTGTGAGAACTAGAATTATTTTGACTATGACAAGCCATAACAGTGGTAAGAAACCTTACGATTTAAATTGGACACTAGAGGAGACTAAAATCCAGGCAAAGAAACAAACACACCCAAACAACTTGCCTTTAGAATTGGAATTTGCAAAATGATACAAAATACTATAACATTTGAAGTATTAAAAGAGATCTTTGAAGAATGGAGCCAGAAATAAGTAGTCACAATATCAGTAATAATGTCTGCTTCTATGGATAGATTATATCCATAATCCAAAATATAAAAAATGTTAATGAAGGCATGAGAGATGTGAAACAAATTTTGTTTGATGCAGAAATAGTGAAATTAGAAATATTGGATTTTAAAAATATGGATTATAAAATATGTAGGGCATTCAAGTTGGGTATACAAATAACAGGAAAAAGTCTGGATTACAAGATAGGGAAGAGACAAGAAAATGGCCCTGATAAGGACTTTTTTCCTAAATGCACAAAAAAAGTTGGATAAAACTTTGAAAAACAAAAACAAAAAATAAGACAAATCAAGACAATGACCTGGATAATGACTTTCCGTAGGATTTACAACGGTGGGTTGTTAATACCTTGAAGAAATATTTGTGTTAAGAAAAAGAAAGACATTGTCTGAATTAATTAAAGATCAAGATTGCTAGAAGTACTACTACTAATAATAATAATAATATAAATTGGCTTATTTGATCAAAATATATAAACATGTTTTAAAGACATGTTTTAATCAGATTCTGGAAAATCTTTATAGAGTTTTTGCCGACACCAAGAATGAAAAGTTTATGATGTATAGTTTCGCTTAAAGAAGGGATGGGTTACAGGAAGAAGAAATACTATTTGTAACTTTATAGGGGGTGATGAGTTATTAAATTTGTTTTTCCTTGTTTTGATAAGGATTGGAAATAATTTCTTTACATTTCTTTTTTTTCTTTATTCTATTTCATTCCTTTTTTAGTTTCTTTCTTTATTTCTCTCTAACTCTCTTTTGAGTTTCATCTGCACTCACTTTCACTGCTGTATTTAAAATATTTCATAAAAAATAAAATTAAAAAAAGTTATAACGTCTCAAAATTAACCTAGAGGAAGAAAAATTGGTTCAGTCCTCAGTGCCACCAACCAAAGCATTAAATCCGAATCCAAGTAGTAGGAACCATTAGGAAAACCAAGCAGGTTGTATCTGATCCAGGCCCTTTTGGAAATCAAAATTCCTTCCTTCAAGATCCTTGGATACCAAATATCATTCTTTCCTTTGTTTGCTGTCTGCAAACTCAAGTTCCACCTTCATAGGATAAGGAGTTGAAAGCTTGATTGTTTAAACGTTACAGTCACTGCTTTATATTATTGATATAAATCCTTGACTTCAGTTTCCTTACCTATACATCACTTACAAGATTGCATTGCAATCTGTTCCTGTGCTATTTCACCCAGCCTATTTTGAGTTCAGCTTTAATTATGTGCAATGGAACATCTGTGCAAACCAAGGAGAGTTGTGATTACAGAGAAGAATTGACATTTGAACAATTATTATGGCTTGATTCCATCTACTCCGGATAGCAAACAGATTTAGAGAGAAATTGCATTGAGTGGAATTCTGTAAAAATAACTCAGAGGTGGTTTTCCTTTCTGGTTTTCCTTTTATTTAATAACATAGGATTTATATCCTGAAGCACCACCTGGTGCTATTTTCATTACACAACTTGTGGCTGTTCATTCACAGGGCACTGATGACCATTCCAAGACTCACTAATCATGCAGTTGTACATATGCGCACTGTGCTGCGAGACATATTGGCTTATTTGGAAATAAATATAGCCTGTAACCTAAGCCTTTTCATTTTTTCACCTAGGACTAGAAACAGAGTTATTGGAAAGTACTAAGAAGTCCACCATGGTGGGCAAATTATGGCGGTGGGAGTCAGTCTGTACAGTGATAGGTGTGCTGAATTAACCTAAAGGATTTCTAATTCTAGTTCCCGAACCATTATAATTCTTGAACAAGCTTTACCTCTCCAGTGTCTCTCAGCATCACCTTTGCAGAGCAATTGTGACAATAAAAAGCTAGACAAGAGAACCTTGAATATTAGGTTAAGTCCCAGAAAGAAAATGTGAGATATAACAAGTACTTTAGGTAAAAGGTAAAGGTTCCCCCGCACATGCGTGCTAGTCGTTTCTGACTCTAGGGGCCGGTGCTCATCTCCGTTTCAAAGCCGAAGAGCCAGCGCTTGTCCGAGGACGTCTCCGTGGTCATGTGGCCGGCATGACTAGATGCCAAAGGCGCACGGAACGCTGTTACCTTCCCACCGCAGTGGTCCCTATTTTTCTACTTGCATTTTTACGTGCTTTCGAACTGCTAGGTTGGCAGAAGCTGGGACAAGTAACAGGCGCTAACTCTGCTACGTGGCACTCGGGATTCGACCCACCAAACTGCCGACCTTCTGATCGACAAGCTCAGCGTCCTAAACCCCTGAGCCACCATGTCCCTTTACACAGTGCTTTTTTTGTAAAAGAAAAAGGTGCTGGAACTCACACATGTCATACAACCTACCCTACAAGGTTCCATCCAAAAAAGGTGCCTTGGTGGAGCAGTGGGCTAATGCCTCCTTAAGTAACACCAGCTGCCTGCAATTAGTGCAGGTTCGAGTCCCACCAGGCTCAAGGTTGACTCAGCCTTCCATCCTTCCAAGGTAGGTAAAATGAGGACCCAGATTGTTGGGGGCAATTAAGCTGACTTTGTAATAATGCCGCTTGGGGTGTGTGTGAAAGCCCTAATAAGCAGGCATATACATAGAATGAAGGCTACTGCTAAGCTTGTAAGCCGCCTTGAGTCTTCGGAGAAGGGCGGGATATAAATGTAATAAAAATAAAAAAATAAAAATAAAAATAAACTCCATTCTGAGCGTTCTATGACAAAAAAAAGCCCTGACTTTACATTGGCTTCAGTCATACCAATAAAGGCTAACCAAGATAATTTAAGGTAACTACAATCAGTATAACCACCAAGATAAGCAATATTATACAACTCATATATTGTTTGATTAATATTATGTAATCCATACCATAAATTGTTTAATGTTGTCATATATCAGTATGTTTTATATTAATCTCTTACTATTCCCTTTGTTCACATTTCTCTTGTCTTTATTACCAATCAATGACACTGGATTCTAGCAGCTTGATAAGGAGGAAGTAAAACTTCACATTCTTTATGATTTGATCAGCTAGAGCTCAATTTCTGGCAGAAACACAGGGATGGAGACAGTGTTGGGATTCAAATATGTGAACAACCAGTTCTCTGTGTGGATGCCACTTCCAGACGTCCATTCTGGGCTTGGGCAACAAAAAATTAGCTACCGGTTCTGCTGAAGTGGTGTGAACTGGAGGCTATAGACAGAGTAAACTACAGTGTAGAAAAGTCAGGAATGTAGCTTGTGAGTTTCAGCACAGAATTATATACTATTTCTTCACAGCCATAAATGGAATATTGTTTAGCCTCAATCGTATATCCCATTGGCTCTAATCTGAGTTACCTTATTTAAAAACCCAAGTATGGGATCTTGACTTCTGGGCTAAACTGCATCTCCATGACTATCATTTATATTCACCTATAAATGACTCAGGAGAGAACTTTTTGGACTTAGTTGATTTTTTTCTTCCCATCTAAACAATATTACACACACACACACACACACACACACACACACCAAGCCTGATATTATTTGTTCCTGAAATTCTAGCTGACAGAAAAAAGAAGAAAATTTGCAGATGAACTTTTTGATAAACAACAGAGTTTTAAGGACGGGAGATATCTCAGTAGACCTCAGGGACTTTTGAAATTACTTCTAGCATCATGTTACTGTGATGCCTGAGTAAGCTTTTGAAAGTTTTCAGCAGATGCTTTGGGTTCTTGCTCAGTCCATTTACTCTATTGCTCCACAGCTGTGTCCTGCTTTTGGATTGATCTCCTGCTTTGTTTGCTATATCCTGAGAACTTTTTAAGGGAGTCTGGTTAATGGGATTAATGAAGACAATAAGGATTGGGGGGAGGAACAGGGAGAAATAAAAGATAACTATAACATTAACATTTAGAAAAGAAGTAACAATTATTCAGAGTCCTTGAAAAAGAATATTAGGGAGGAGGAGGAGGAGGAGGAGGAGGAGGGGGAGGAAGAGGAAAAGGAAGAAGAAGAAGAAGAAGAAGAAGAAGAAGAAGAAGAAGAAGAAGAAGAAGAAGAAGAAGAAGAAGAAGAAGAAGAAGAAGAAGAAGAAGAAGAAGAAGAAGAATCTGGATAGTGGACATGGCAGTGGCGTGGAGACAGCAGAATGGAAGAGAAAGAACTGTACAAGATCACAAAATATAAGGACCTGCAAATAGAAGTAGAATGACTGTGGCAAAAAAAAGCACAAATAGCATGAAAAGTGATAGGCACCTTGGGTGCAATCCCAAAGCATCTGGAACACCACTTATCACCATCAGCATTGACAAAATCACCATTAGTCAATTGCAAAATGCATACTTGGGACAGTTTATATCCTGCGACAATATCTTTAATACCATCAGACAATGACAGCTCCCTATCTCAGGTCCTTAGATGGATAAGAATGTCAAATCCAATATAAAATCTGTGTGACCATCATCATCATCATCATCATCATCATCATCATCATCATATTTCAAGGAGACTCACTCTCACCACTACTCTTTGCCACTGATTCCTCTGTCAAAAATACTAAACAAGTCATGCTGTGCTGTCAAACATCAAAAATATCTGCCACCTCCTTTACACGGACAATTTGAAACTGGCAGGGAATCATAATTTTAAAATGTGGTGTTTATTTTTTTTAAGTGCTATTTCATTACTCATGTTCTAAGACGGCGGCGCCTGGAATGGCTGCGGCTGCATTGGCTCTTGAAGGTGAATAGTTTTGGGAGGGACAGTAAGGGCTATAGGCCACATGATCAGGAAGATTTTAACGTTTTTGAGCAACATGGTGGAACTAAGGTAACATACGACATACGACCGACAATCTTTGCTGGCCTGGCGAGTTTCTAGTTGTTTTGGAACTGTTGGTGAGACCGTTAAAAGTCATTGGCGCTGTTTGAATTTGTTCTGCCAGCAGCAAGATCTGACTGCTGGCCCAGTGATGGATTGTATTGCAAATCAGGGCTGTTTCCAGAGGAGGCAGAGGAAGAGAGGACCTGGAGCTTATGGAGTGAAGGAACTGGATGAGGCTGTTGGCAGGCCCAGAGGAAGAGAGAGAGGCTTTTGGAGGAGTTGGTGGTGGCGGCAGCAGCGTGCTCCAGGGGCGAAAAGAAGCAAGGCCTCTTTAAGGAAAAGGTGGAAGAGTCAGGATCAGAAAAAGGAAAGAAGGCGAGGTTGTCAGAATACAAGCGAATTTGAGGGCTAATCCACATGGAGCCCCATTTCCATCTGTCCTGTTTGCCATCGTTCACTCCCTAGAGACTAAAATGGACAATGTGAAATTTGAGCGGGCCTCGAACAAGGAGTATATATCGGAGGTGGTGACCCTTTGAGAGCTGTATGCAACGAAATTTCATTTTGATGTATGCCGATTGGTGTACATTCAAAGTGACAATAAAGTTATCATCATCATATCTGATAATCTTCAAGGTCACCTTAATAATATTCCACATTAATCTTTGTGCCATTCTTCTCCTACGTAGGTGGACATGGTGGCACAGCAGTTAGAATGCAGTATTGCAGGCTAATTCTGCTGACTGCCAGCAGTTCGATCCTGACCGCCTCAAGACTGACAGCCTTCCATCCTTGTTTGGGGGCGGACAACATGCTGACTCTGTAAACTTCTCAGAGAAGGCTGTAAAGCACTATGAAGTGGTATATGAGTCTAAGTTCTATTGTTAATACTATTTTTTTACCTAATGTCTAAAATTATCTTCATCATTTTAACAGTCCTCATCAGCACTGATATATAGAATGTTTGAAATAAATAATCCAAGTTATTGGGGAGAGGGGGACAATTCAGAACATGCACATAAAGGAACTGTAATCCTTTTAACCCTTTCGGTCTGACTTTACTTAATCTAGCTTGGATGATTTTAAAAAGATAAGCAAGGTTAAACCTTCGTAATATTTCTATGGGAGTCCATCAGGAAAAAATTGGGTGGTAAAGAAAAAAGGGGGAAGGGAAACAAAAGACAACAGTGAAATAAGTGTCAGTGAACTTTTAGTTTTAATGAAACTGCTAAATGTAGCATTTATCTGGAGCAAGAGTGTATGGGAGAGAGGGAGGGTGTGTGTGTGTGTGTTTCTGTGGGGCAGGGTGATTTGCGTACCATGACTGACTCTTGGGTACAATGAATGAATAGATGTGAACAAGATTTTTTTTTTTTTATTTTAATTCCATTTATATCCCGCCCTTCTCCGAAGACTCAGGGTGGCTTACAAGCTTAGCAGTAGCCTTCATTGTATGTATATGCCTGCTTATTAGGGCTTTCACACACACACCCCAAGCGGCATTATTACAAAGTCAGCTTAATTGCCCCCAACAATCTGGGTCCTCATTTTACCTACCTCGGAAGGATGGAAGGCTGAGTCAACCTTGAGCCTGGTGGGATGCGAACCTGCACTAATTGCAGGCAGCTGGTGTTACTTAAGGAGGCATTAGCCCACTGCTCCACCAAGGCTCTTTTATGAGATGCTGTAGAAAACAGTTATTGGATATTCAGAGTTCCAAGAATGAACGAAGATCTTAGAGACAGAGCTGGAAGGAATAAAACTAAAAATAGAGCAATTGCAGGAAAAGAAACTATAATCCTCGAATGAAACAATATCAGTATATACCTTAATCTTTCAACAGAATCAGGGCAAAACAGATATAAGAAGAGAAGATACTGACGTGATTTGTATCAGGGTAAAGAATGCCGCATTGCCGCAAAGTTATTCTAACAGGGGGGAAAAAAAGGATGCCCAGGGGAATTATTAAATGAAGCAGACTATGGATAAGGAAAACAATACCTTTAACGATCACTGGAAAAAATAAAGATGAGAGAGGTATGTCATATAATGTGCACTGAAAAAAATATAGTTGCAGATATGCAGTCAGAGAGCAATTGATGTCAACATTACAGATAGTCCTTGCTTAATGACCATTCAACCAGCCATCGTTTGAAGTTATGATGATTACACCCATTGTGGTACCCCTGCAGTCGCTTTATCAAAATTTGGCCACTTAACAATGTGTTCGCTTTGTCTTCCCTCCATCCCTACCCTTTTTGCTGCCGTGAACTCCACCACCATTACCTATCTCTGCTGCCCCCCCCCGCCAACTTGTTCCAGGGTGATGAAAAGGGCAGAGAAAGGGAAGAGATTGATGGGGCAGGCTGAAATGGAGGTGAGTGTAACAACAACAACAACAACAAAGTTGGAAGGGACCTTGGAGGTCTTCTAGTCCAGCAGGAGGTCATCATCTAATTATGCACAGTCCTTGCCTATCGACTTCAAGCAGGATTGCCAGAATTGCCATTGTTAAGCAGTGTGGTCTCATGATCTTTCACCTAATGACCATTTTGCTTAGTGACAGAAATTCCAGTCCCAGTTAGGGTTGTTAAATAAGGACTACCTGTAAAAGTGGAAGAGGAAAATGCAGAGCAGTTTTGATGGAAATATCTTTGAAAATGGATGGGGTGAAGCGGGCCAAACAAGAAGCCTCTAGCACAGTGATTGGAATTAAAATAAGGGTGGTTAAATGAAACTGAAGTGACGGAATGTTGGGAGAAATGTCTGTATCGGAATAATAGTGATATCTAAAACAGTGGGATTGAAATACAGTAAATATACATATGTAAATATAAATAGAATGAAGGCTATTGCTAAGCACATTGATTTGTGCTTCTTAGATTGTAAGCCGCCCTGAGTCTTCGGAGAAGGGCAGGATATAAATGGGATTAAAAAAAATAAATACTCACGTAGCACACAGTGAAAATATAATGAATATCATGCAAATTCTGCAGAAGTAGATGTTTTAACTGGAGAAATTTTAACATATGAATGGATCTAATGGAATCGCTGTGAGACTTGTTAAACTTGGTGCTACTCATATGAAGGAACTTCCTAAATGTTAGACAATGGAACAGACCACCATTTGAATTGGTAAATTCTTCTTCAGTACATGTCACCATATAGAACCAGGATCATCTTCAGTCAGAGAAATTTTAATGAATTCTATACTGAACACAGGAATGGACTAGATGACCCCTAAAGTATATTTTAACTGTTTTGATTCTAAGACAAATAGTTTCATAATCTCACTCCTTCTTTGTAAAACTATCCTTGTTCATTGGCCTTGATTTTTAACTGTTTACCATTTTACAGGATGACTTCATTCATTCATTAATTCTTCATTTGTTCATTCAATTTTTATGGCCACTATCTCAGCAAGTGACTCTAGGTGAACAATCTTAAAAACAAATTTACATCATAAATACAAAAATTTAAATGCACAGCAGCTAAGGAAGATTTCACCTAAGACTATGAAGTCTACTCAAGGATAATAAACACACACACATATGAAAAAAATCTCTGTACCATCAAGGCTTGTTAGAATGAGTAACCAACACCCTGGTCCTTCCCTTTGGTATCTGACATATAGCACTATAAATGATAATAGCCTTAAGTCAAAGAGGACCTTTGGTATTGACATATTTAGAACAAATAAAGAATACTGTTATACAGAGTTGATTACATTTTCTTGGACTATCCACCCCTTCACCAAAAGGTTTCAGTCCAAATGAGGGTATTCAACTGAAGCTCTGAGCCACTCAAAAAATTAACATCTTTCAACTATAAACACCTTTCACCTGTCTGCAGCCAGAAGTCCTAAAACCACTGCTGGAGATAATCCACTGCTGGATACACAATAATCAGTCAACAGGCATTCATAAAGAAGCATATTGATGTCAAAACTTCTTGTCTGCTGTAAACATTCTAATCAAACCATTCCCATCTCTGTATTAATGCATTATCACTTTATAGCTTCAAAAAAGCCATTCATAATGATTTGAACTGCTAAAAGCTGTTAAATGTTTAGATTTCAGAGACTTCGCTGCACACACAGAGTTGGTAGGAGACAATGAAGTTAAGAGGAGGGAAAAAAAGATACTGAGGAAATTTTGATTGTTAATTGCCAAGGCAATAAATCACATCAGCTCTGGTCTTCCTTGAAAGTAATACTATCATTCCCAGCCATCTATGGACCCAGTCACCTGTCTGTATAACAGGAGCTTCTCCTTAATCTCCTACTTGTCTCAGCATTATATATGACCATCTACATGATTAAGAAATGAAACCAAAGGATAAACATATGAACTGCTA
Source organism: Vipera ursinii (assembly GCF_947247035.1). Lineage (NCBI taxonomy): Eukaryota > Metazoa > Chordata > Lepidosauria > Squamata > Viperidae > Vipera > Vipera ursinii. The sequence goes on along the minus strand of NC_139513.1, from coordinate 141,412,594 downwards.
AGAGCTGAATCACTTTGATACCATAAAATAGTTGGAAACAACATGGGGTCCCGGAACATCCTGGGTGCAGGTTTCAGAGACCTCTAAAAGTTAGGATGCAGTTGTAAATTACAAATGGCACAAAAGAGGAAATTAATTAAAATCAGGTGCAAATTAAATGGTTTGTGCCTGGTTCTACCAGTTATTTTTGATATGCAGACCCTGACATATCAGTCCAAAGCCAGATGAGGTTCTCAGCCTGAAAAGATTATTTGTCCTGCAATTATCAGTTCTATTTTCCATACAGTAGAGAGTTGAACTGGAAAAATTTGGGGAAATGGAATGGCAAAGAATATTGAAAAAGAGACTTCTATCTCTATGTCTGTCTGTCTGTCTGTCTGTCTGTCTGTCTGTCTGTCTGTCTGTCTGTCTATCTCTCTCTATCTATCTATCTATCTATCTATCTATCTATCTATCTATCTATCTATCTATTAAATTTATTGGCCACCCATCTTACCATAAGGTATCTCTGAGCAGCTTACAAACATAAAAAATATATCTAACTTAAAGCAGGGCTTTTCAACCTTTTCACCCATTGTACCACTTTTAGGATATGGCAACATCCGAGTACCACCAGTCACCTAGCAAGGTGTCAAAAACATGATGACCAAAAAAAAAAAAGGAAAAAAGTGATGAAGGACAGGTAGTCCTCGACTTACAACAGTTCACTTACTGACTATTCGAAGTTACAATGGCACTGAAAAAGTGCCCCCCAAGCCACAGCCGAGCAAGACACCTGCCTGCCCGCCCGGCGGCGCTCTTCCTCTTATCCGAGGTTTTCATTGTTGTGAGCATTTTTGTTGAAGATTGGCAGCAGGGGTGGGGTGGGGGTGTTTGGTTTTTATTCCCCCCGTCTGCTGGGTGGTTGCAGCAGGTTTTGGTCACTTCACATGACCCTGGGACACTGTGACCGTCATAAATATGAATCAGTTGCCAAGCATCTGAATGTAAATCACAAGACCCTGGAGATGCTGCAACATTCCAGCTGATTGGTGCTTCTTTTGGGCTCAGCAAAATCGCCAGGATCAGTGCCAAGCTCCAGCTGGAGTCGGGCTCTGATCCTGGCGCTTCTGCTGAACCCTGACAGCCCTGCAGCTCCAGCCATCTCTCGCTCAGGCTTGTGCGGTGCTTCTACCAGTTCAGCTCATTCCCCTCCCCCACTACCACTTTTCTAGGATGGTTGCATGCCACCTGCCAGGTGCCAATGTATCACAGGTGGTACCCATACCACTGGCTGAAAAGCCCTGCCTTAAAATATGAATAAATTAAAATCAAACATTAAAATCACAGACAAGTGGAGAGGGCAGGGAAAGAATGGGGGGAGGTGGGATCTGTAGTTAATCAACCACCTCCATTGTACTGTTCCCGCATTGGGGCCCTAGGACAACTGGCAGAGCCACGTCTTTAGGCCCTTAGGAAAGAATAGGAGGGTTAGGTTCAACCTGACACTGGAGCATAAGAAGTTCCAGAGGGCAAGGGCAATAGCAGAGAAGGTCCTTCTTTTGGACCCCGCCAGCCAGAATCTTCAGGTTGACGGGACAGCAGGCCTCCCCTGTCAGCATGAGTGGTACGGGCCAATCCCAGTGGGGTGAGACAGCCCCTCAAGTAACCTGGACCCAGGCCATCCAGTGCTTTAAAGGTGATCACCAGAACCTTGAATTGCCCCTGGAAGCAGACCGGCAAACAATGCAGCTTGAAGAGCAGTGGTGTGACTGGTGCCAGTCTTGGAGCCCCCCAAACTGCCCATGCCACCGCAGTCTGCACCAGCTGTAGCCTCCGAATGCTGTTCAAGGGTAGCTCCATGTAGAGCACATTGCAGTAGTCCAACTGTCTCATGACTAGGGAATGAATGACTTAGCACAGGGAATCCTGATCCAGGAAAGGGCACAAGTGGTGCACAACTGGTTATAGACTTGGAACTAGTATTAAAGACCAATTTAAAGCATGGATATTGTTACGTATTCAGTTCGGTCGAAGTGAACGAGATGTAGGCATTCAAACAGGAACAAGGTTTATTGAAGTAAACAGGAACAGAAGCAAAACTGTAGCTACTGTGCAGCTATTTATACGGCTGGCCTCTAGGTGGCGACCAATAGGTTTGAAGGAGCCCATTCCCACCCCAAATCTACCAATGATAGCCCTGGAGACAGCAAGTCTGGCCTAGGCAGCAATCGTTACACACACACACCACTGAGCAATCGTTAATGCAGCATTTAAACAGACACATGAATCTGCACAAGCAAAACCCCCAATACATTACAGATATCTTACCAGTTTTATAACTGACATGTAAGTATATATGTCTGTGAGTGCTTTATAGCTTTATTGATATTAGTATCAGAGTTCAGAGTTCAGAAATGAGGTTTAGTTAATTAACTACTATTGCTGAGCCTGCATGGAAAATGGAAACTGTATAAAGCCCAATTATTATTATTGCTAGTAGTAATAATGTAGCTTCCTTCACCGTTAATTCGGATTCATCAGAAAATGAGGGGTCCTTGGTGCTCTCTGAGCTTGCTTGTTTTCTTGCAAACGTTTCGTTACCCTAACTAGGTAATATCAACAATGTTGGTAAGGAGTTTGGTTTATATTCTGGTGTCTTGCCTGTCTGGGTGGTTGGGGGCAGTCTTAGGGATTCTTTGGTTGGGCTGTTTCCTGATGGCTCTTTGACCCTTTCTTGTCTGGGGTGTTGCTTACTTGATTGTTGGTCTGAAGTTGACCTTGGAGTTAATCTATGTTGATCTGAGTGCTGATTACTGGTAGAGAGTTGCTGGAGTCTTTTTCTCTTTTGGGCTAGTTGATTGTCTCTTTTGCATAGTCTATAGATGTTGTTAACGTCTATGTGTCTATTGATGGCTGATTTGTCAGAGTGCCAGGCTTCTAGAAATTCCCTGGCAGTTTTAGATTTGGCCTGGTCTAAGATTGTCACATTTTCCCAGTTAAAACTATGGTTAAATTTGTCTATATGTTGTGAAATTAAAGAATTTTTGTCCTGCCTTTTGACTGCCAGTTGGTGTTCATGGATGTGTACTGCTAGTCTTCTGCCTGTTTGTCCTACATAGTGGTTGTTATTCCTGTAATCAGGAAATATAGCACTAAAGGTATTAAAACATAAGAAGACAATAATAATATTATACATCAAAATCATAATGAAACAACCATATTATCATTTTTAAAAAATATTATGAATATCAACTCATATGCATATGTCCTTGATATTGTCATTTCTATTATAGCATTGTAACCCTCTTTTATTCTGTATGAAACCTTTAGAAATGTATGCTGTTTCTTTCACAAATTTGTGTGAGTTTTTAATTGGAGATACATGCTACAACATGTGTTTGGATGCATTTGCTTCCATATGAGCCATTGGCAAATTTTGTTTACATTATAACACAATATGAAAAGTATCTGTTTTTAGAGGGAGAAATTATGTCTTGAAGTGCTTTTATAGATTTATTATATGTATTTCTTTGGTAATATTCACTAAATCAGTTGTATCAAATATTTTGGGGGAGCTATGAAATACAAATACTAAAATCAATAGCCATCTCAGCTCTTATGCCATTCTTCTTCATTTTTATTAAAATGCCTTAACTATGAAGTGAGGACATAGTATGCAAAAATCTTGCTGAACTAATCAATATTTGGATTCAGGGGGTTGGAGTAGATGACCTCCAAGGTCCCTTGCAACTCTGTTACTGTTACTGTATATTGAGTTCTAGGTAGAAGAGTGATACAATAGCCATATGTGTTTATTTCATTTTGTAAGGCAGCCAGTCTCACCATGTGACTGAGCAATGAACATAATTAAAAATAAAATAAAAACTATTACAATACTACAAAAAATGGAAACACAGGGCAGCTGAGAATAAATCTCACATCATAAATGCTAAAATTATCAAGAAACAGGGCACAGAGGTCCTGATCTCCAGTTTCTATATAGCAAAAGAGGTTTACATCAATAACATAATTGTATCATATCTCCTTTGATCTCATGATGCAACTGAATCTACAGTGTTTCTACTTTTCACTTTTGAATTGGGCTACTGCAAGCTGATCTTCTACTGTCATAAGGTAACAAGAGAGCTTAATTCCCACTCATTTGAGCAGAGTGGGACAAGGGGGTTCAAATGAGCCTTGGTGGAGCAGTGGGCTAATGCCTCCTTAAGTAACACCAGCTGCCTGCAATTAGTGCAGGTTCGCATCCCACCAGGCTCAAGGTTGACTCAGCCTTCCATCCTTCCGAGGTAGGTAAAATGAGGACCCAGATTGTTGGGGGCAATAAGCTGACTTTGTAATAATGCCGCTTGGGGGGGGGGAAGCCCTAATAAGCAGGCATATACATAGAATGAAGGCTACTGCTAAGCTTGTAAGCCACCCTGAGTCTTCGGAGAAGGGCGGGATATAAATGGAATTTTAAAAAAAAGCCTCCTCCCCCAATTGGGGGGCAGTACTAACCATTTATATCAGATCTCCTTTTTTCCTTTTCATAAACTATTCTTCATCCAGCATATCAGAAATGGGCAATGAGATTGTTTCAATGGAATGAGAAGAAACAAAATTGTTCCTTTGGAAAAATTAGCTATTTTTGGAGTATCAGCTTAGCGTATTTTCCAGGACTGTATAGGTTCCTGATATGATTCTTTTTGTCAATTTCTTTATTCATTGCCGAAAACTTAAACTTTCCTCCATTTAATGTCATAATGCTTTTTTCCCCCCAACATGACTTCTCACTGGTTAGGAAATTAAATTATGATTGTCAGTTTTCATGTTCAAATATTTGTGCTGTTTTACAAAATAGTATAACTGGGGTTTTATTTTTTCTTTCTTTATATTTGGTTCCGTCTCTCATTCCACACCCCCTCCTCCTTCTTCATGATTTTTTTTTAAAGTTGTCTCCATGAATTATATTGCTTTGCATACTTTTTCTTTCTTTTTAAATACAAATATTTTTTTTAAAAAAAAACGGGGGAAATCCCTGGCTAATTAATTTCCTGGAACAATGCACTGCTCCTGGAAAATGTCAATGACTAAATAAAATATCACAGAACAGGAATGGGTCCCCCCCCCCGTGTATTTCCAAGTGACCACAATTTTAATGAAGCTCTGTCTTTTAAATGTTAACAAGTTGTCTCTTTGTGGTTCATTTTATCTTCCTTGTTTAACTTACTGCAGATTATGTTATTGCGGTTGTTTGTTAGAGAATTTGTAATTATAATGGGAGGGAGGGGGTTTAAATTCTAAACTTGTTTACTTGTAAATACTTCCATTAAACCTGGGAGGCAAATAGGGTAAAATTGTCCCTAATTTAAATGTATCAGCTGTCAGATTTCAGCTGCCATCAGCCAATTGCAAAGCACGAAATTGTCAGAACTGCAGTGTAAGTCCAAGTTGCTGATCCTTATATTAAATCAAGCAAATGACTACGGCCACAAATTATAGTCTAAATAACTTTAAGAAATACCCACTCTACAAAAGTAGCTTAATACAATCAGAGCCAAGTGCATTTGTGTGTCACAAGTCACTTTGTAAAGTCATAATCATATATTTCAACTGAGTAACAAAATAAGAATCCTCTTAGTGCCATAACTAAAGAAAGACTGCAATGGAGTCCCTTATCTTTTCAGGAACAGCCTAAAGCAGGGGTTCCCAACCCCTGGTCCATGGACCAGCACGGGTCAGTGGCATGCCAGAAACTGGTCTGTGCAAACAAGCGAAGCCCCATCCACAGGATGTGGGCAGCACGCAAAACCATGCACCCTCCGATCTGTGAAAAAACCTCTCTCCACAGAACCGGTGCCTGGTGCCCCAAAAGTTGGGGAGGTAGGCTCCAATGCTAGTTATTAATTGATTCCAACTTATACAGGTACTCCTAATTTTACAGCCATTCATTGGCTGTAATCTGTTCACACTTGCAGTGGCACTGAAAACATGACTTACGATTGGTCCTCGCACTTATGACTGTTGCAGCATCCACCTAGTCATGTGATCCAAATTTAGGTGCTTGTCAATACCAGCGTGTATTTACAATGGTTACAACATCCTGGAGTCAGAAAATGGCCATTAGTGACCTTCCCAGCCAGCTTCCAAGAAGTGAAGTCAATGGGGGAAGCTGGATTTGCTTTGTGATTGCATGATTCATTTAATAACAGTAGTGGTTTGCTTACTAGTCATGGCAAAAAGGTCATAAAATGGGGCAAAACTCACTTAACAACTGCCTTGCTTAGGAATTGAAATTTTGGGCTCAATTGTGGTTGTAAGTCAAGGACTGCCTGTAAGGAGCAAGTATTCTTGTGGTTCAGAAAAGGGATCCCAGTCCCTTTTCAGGTCACCAGATTAATGCAGAATAGTAAAGTCAAAAGCTAACAGCTTCCAGTACTTTAAGCCCATTAAAGATGATGGACTGATATTATATTAAAATACTCCACAACAGAGCCATGAAATGCCCATTCTACAGGACTATCTTGTCCAGCATTATCCCACACGATGCCTCTCTGTAGTGTGTAGCTACAACTCCTTTTTTTCTTCTGGCTGATCACTGAGTGAGGAGAATGAAGCCTGTAATCCAGCATACAGTAGTTGTTTGGAAAAGGCTACACAAAGCAGTCAAACACAGAGTGCTTGGTTGCAAAATGTTTTGATTCTGTCTAGTAATAGCAATAGCACTTAGACTTATATACCACTTCACAGCACTTTGCAGCCCTCTCTAAGAAGTTTACAAATGTCAGCCTATGGCCCCCAACAACCTACCTTGGAAGGATGGAAGGCTGAGTCAACCTTGAGCCGGTCAGGATCGAACTGGCTGTGGACAGAGTTTGCTCGCAATACTTCATTCTAACCACTGCGCCACCAGGGCCACCAGCCTAAGGCTGGTTTGAACTATCCTGCAACGCAGAAGTGATGGTACTGTGAAAGTGTCCAGGTATTGCCGCATTTCTGACTCCCCGATATGATTAGACAAGAGCCATCACAAACTTGAAAGCAAAGTTGATGCTGAGAGGCTGTGTCCTGACTGCATCTTCTCCCCAAAGAAATTAAATAAACTGCCTCGGTAAGAGATAGATCTAAACAATTCATTAGGAAGAGCAGAGGGCAATGCAGAAGGCTTAATTAACACTGCTTGGAGCTGAACGTTCACTCAACAGTTTAACGATTAAGTAAATAACCAATAGGGAGGATGCAATGGACAGGATTGTAAGTAACTGATTTCTCTTTAGTCCTGGTGCTCCAACAAGTTCCAGCAGATGGGATAGGAGCAGAGAGCATTTAGATATCACTGAGGCCTCGGAGAACATCCCCTGTAAATTGCTGAACAGTAAATGGTGTGAGTGAGGGTGTCGCTTAGAGGTGATTTCTTTCATTTAGGAAACTGAATGATAATTCTCTGCATTATTCAGGTTCCTCCTACTATGTAGAATTCCAAACAAAAGGCAAGAAAAAAAAACAGGTAAACAGGCTTTTAATTGGAAGGCTTGAGTCTCTCTCACACAAACTGATTTCCTAGTGAACAGTACACTGTAAGTTGCGTATAGAGAGGCTACTGCTTTTTTAATTATTATTTTTCTCCTTTCATTAAATGACCAATTTTCAATCAATAAAATGATAAACTAGGCAATTACTAAAAGCAATTTATTCTCCACATAATTATATACCTGTCAAAACAAGGGATTTGTATTTATATGCACAGGGATTGCACTCTTTCTCCAGGTCTCCTTAATACATTAATTCTCCATAGAAAAACATAACAGGGAGATCCAGAAACGGGGGCTGTGTCTGCTTCGGATCTTATGCTCTTCTATTAAATGGAAAGCTTCCTCTGGTAATGAATTATTTTCTCACATTATCAGCGGCATTCAGGGTGAAAAGAGAGGAAATAATTACATGGTGCTGAAATCTGTCTTCCAATTTCTTGGAAGTTTTGTTCATCTGTTTTTAAAAAGCTTCTTTTCTGCTATCTCATCCTTAGTCTGATTTAAAATATGTTTTTGAATTTATCTTCTGGTTGGTGAAGCTGACTTTTGTTATTTTTCTGTTCCACATCTAGAGGGGAGAATGTTTATCAGATCTACAAATATATTTTAAAAAATAACCTAGAAAGGCGGAAATAAAACTCAAAATGATATTTTTAAGGTAGACAAATTGACTTGAGGACAACAGAGTGCAATTTCCCAGAGACAAATGTGAAGTTCTTCACTTAGGGGAAAAAAACCCCACAACAACCTTAAAATATATCTGGAGATGGAATTTGGAATGTATTCATTTATTAATTTATATCCTGCCTTTATTAGTTTTATTAATAACTCAACGTGGCAAACATCCTATTTCCCCCACAACAGCAACTCTATCTGATAGAAAATGGGCTGATAGAAAATGCTAATAAAGGAGAATATTTGTAGCTCAGGGTTGAAATGAGGGGCCCTTGGTGCTCTCTGAGCTTTCTTGTTTTCTTCCAGACATTTCATTACCCAAATTAGGTAACATCATCAATGCTGCAAGCTACTAACATTGATGACGCTACCTAGTTTTCGGTAATGAAACATCTGCAAGAAAACATCCAAGCTCAGAGAGCACCAAGGGACACTCCCCCCCCCCAAATGACTGTCCCTAGGTCACTCAGCTGGCTTTCACACCTAAAATGGGACTGGCACTCACAGTGTCCCAATTTCTAGGCCAGCATATTAACCATTAAGCCAAACTGGCTCACTGTTGGTGACAAATTGTATCAGAACCAGGACTGTAGTGTGGGTGTGAAAAAGACAAATGCAATTTTAAGATGCATCAACAGTTTTCAAACAACAGGAATTAATAATTTCATTCTACCCTGCATTGCTCAGACTCAGATGTGGTCTGGTGTACAGTTTTCAGCTCTATATTTTAAGAAAGATTTAGACAAAGTGGAATGGTTTCAGAAGAGGGTAAGGTCAATAATCAAGGGAGTAGAAACTAAGACCTATGAAAAGATACTGAAGGATCTAGGAAAAATTTACCTTTTAGAAGAGAAGACAGATGGGTAGGGAAAATATAACAGCATTCTTCAAATTCATAAAATATTATCAAAAAAGGAAAAGGCCAATATTCAGGTAATGCAAGTTTAGAATAGCATAGCATAGCATAGCATAGCATAGCATAGCATAGCATAGCATAGCATAGCATAGCATAGCATAGCATAGAATAGAATAGAATAGAATAGAATAGAATAGAATAGAATAGAATAGAATAGAGCTGGAAGGGACCGTGGAGGACTTCTAGTCCAACCCCCTGCTCAAGCAGGAGAACCTATATCATCTCAGACAGGTGATTATTGAATCTCTTCTTAAAAATCTCCCGTGATGGAGCGCCCACAATTTCTGGGTGTAAACTGTTCCACTGGTTTATTGTCCTCACTGTCAGGAAGTTTCTCCTTAATTCCAGGTTGCTTCTCTCTTTGATCAGTTTCCAACAATTGTTTCTCATCCTTCCCTCTGGTGGTTTGGTGAACAACCTGGCCCCCTCTGCCTTGTGGCAGCCCCTCAGATACTGGAACACTGCTATCATCTCTCCCCTATTCCTTTTTTCCTTAGGCTAGCCAAACCCAAGTTTATTTAGCTTTAATAGCTAAAGACATGAAACAAGGATGCCCATTGCCCCCTTTGTTTTTCATATCTGCATAACTTTACTTACAAGATGCTGATAAGTTTTGTTGCAGGCTCAAGTTGGACCAAGGAGAGCTCTTAAGGACCAGGTGCAACAATGCAGACAAGAACAGCTGAATATACCTCCCCGTATAGACTACTGCAATGCTCTCTACATGGGGCTGCCCTTGAAAACCACCCTGAGGCTTCAGCTGGTGCAGAATGCAGCTGCACGGGTAGTGATGGGAGCCCCCCGATACTCCCATATAACACCTCTGCTCCATGAGCTGCATTGGTTACCGGTTGCCCTCCGGGTGAGATTTAAGGTGCTGGTACTTACCTTTAAAGCCCTACATGGCTTAGGCCCGGGATACTTGCAGGACCATCTGCTACCGGGAACGAATTCCCATCGCCCAGTACGCTCACACAGAGAAGGCCTCCTCAGGGTACCGTCGGCTAGACAATGTCGGCTGGCGAACCCCAGGGGAAGGGCCTTCTCTGTGGGAGCGCCAGTCCTATGGAATCAGCTCCCCCCTGACCTTCGGATGGCCCAAGATCTCCAGTCCTTTCGCCGTGGCCTCAAAACACTCCTTTTCCACCTGGCTGACCTGGACTGACAGGCATTTTAATTATGTTTACAATTTTTAATTTATTTTTAATTTTTAATTTTAATTTATTGCACAGATGACTTTAATTTTAATTTTATCTTAATTTCTGTACTTATTATATGTTATTGTTGTTAGCCGCCCTGAGTCCTTCGGGAGATAGGGCGGGATATAAGTCCCATTAATAAATAAATAAATAAATAAATAAATAAATAAACAAACAAACAAACAAACAAACAAACTCCCACAAAGTTATTGTTTTGTTTCACAGCTCACCAATGCTCTATTGAGAGCTAGCTTTATAGTCAACACCACCTGGCTTATTTCGGTGTAGCCTTTCAGCCTTCCAGAAACAAAATCATAAAGATAAACTATACTTGTTCCAAAACCTACTCTATAACCACCCAATCCACACACACCCCAGAAATGATTGTATGTTGAACTGGAAGCGGGGGAAACTATTCCATCCATAATTGTTCGTCACAAAACCAGTTCCTCAGCAATCTCATGGGACATAATTAGGCCTCCTTTCCAACTTTACTGCCTATGAAAAAAAAGACGGGCCATCTTTTTAAGATCTCTTTTCTAAATACTCAGATGTGTTTCCAATGAGCCCTGAAATTAGAAGCTGGTGTCCCTTGAATAGAAGGCAAAGACTGGCAAATACGATTATTAGCTTAGCTAAGGCTCTATTTGGCAGCTAAGGGCTGCTCCCAATTTTAGCATCAGACAACAGGTGTAGATTCAGTACCCAACCACATCTTGACAGAAATGCAATTCTAATCCAGCATCGTACAAGTAGCATTACAAAATCCACGACTTAAGTGTGTTGCGTTTTTAGTCTGAAGACGTATCATAAAGCAAGTAGGGCAGAATATGAGGATTTTTGCTGAAAAGTCTCATATGTAGTTAATGCCATTGATCAAGTTTGAAAGGTTGCACTTAGAAATGCAAGAAAACATAATTCCCTAAATCATCAGTTTTGAAGGGGGACCTCATCTTCTTTTAAACCTGTCTCATTAGAAATAGAAATACGAGACTGCCACTTGGATGAGAATCTGATTTCTATGGAAATTAAAAGCCAAAATTTCTTTCCAAGATTAAAAGCAGAAATATATTTGTATTTTAAAGGCTGCTGCAGGCAGTCATAACCATATTTCAGAACTGTTAGATTAATTGCATTTGTGATCGTAAAAATGAGCAATATTTGATGGTACTTTTAGTGTAAATATGATTTGATACACTTCAGACATTTGCTACTTCTAATTAAATTTGCAGATCTGAACAGACAAAGAACATTCATCCTTTTAAACTTGCAAGTTAGGCTACTTGGCTTGCTCATCCGAGTTTCATTGTCAATATGTAGAACATGTGTTGCTGATAAACATGTTGGGCATGTGGCTATTTTACCCTGCATCTCCCATCATGAGTACTGTACTGTATGTGGGATCTGTATTAAACAGTTCCATCCTGATTATTAATACTTCTGAACCCCCCCAAATTTCCCAAGGGATTATTAACACTTCCCAACCAGCTTATACATCTGTTCACCTTTAGGTCCCTCATTGATCAGTATTTAATGATCTAGAGCAGTGTTTTTCAACCTTGACATCTTTAAGAAATGTGGACTTTAGCTCCCAGAAGTCCCAGCCAGTAAGCTGAGAAACTGCAAGCAAGGTTTCTCAGCAACACCTTCTAAAATTCTTAGCCTAAAAATATAAAAATTATTTATTTGTTTGTTTGTTTGCCACCCATCTTGTATCCAATGACTCTGGGCAGCTTAAACCATAAAATATTAAAGCAGAAAAGACATTAAAATCAACAATCATGGCACACACCAGATAAAATCATTGACAATTGCAAACCACAGAGTACAACTTGCCTCCAGAAGTTGTGAATGCTCCAACAATGGAAGTTTTAAAGAAGAGATTGGACAACCATTTGTCTGAAATGGTATAGGGTTTTCCTGGCCTCCAAGGCCTTTTCCAACTCTGTTGTTCTATTCTGTTCTAAATTTAGCTTACAATTTTGCATATGTGTTAACTGAAGGACTTAGTTATTTAGAAATCTTTGCTAGAATGACTGCTGAGGGTAATTTCTAGACAGTACACCTGATGAAGCAGGATCTGGGAGCTTCACTGATTTCTAACAGTCAAGATCACCTTATTCTCACAGCCACCAGTGAGAAAAGAAAAACTGGGATAAAATTTCTAGAATACAGTGCTTTCACAATGGAGTCCATTTTGACTTCACACATTTGTCTTTATTTATTTATAAAGAATACTTCTATGCTCTTTCACTCATGGCTTGCTGCAAAATTTATTCTGGTGTTTTTGAACATTTATTTTATGTGCACTACTACCTCATTGAATTTTTTTTTTGAAAACCCTCACAATGGCAGTATGACTCCTGTTGGCACCACAGGATATACTTACTTATATACTTACATATCTACTTATATACTTAAAGGATATTATGTAACATTTTTCAAAGCAGAAAAATATTTTTAAAGCTGCTACATCTTGCCAGGTGTGCTGAGATTTTGGCATTCCCATCTATAATCTTGTAAATTTCCAAATCTCCAAAATATTGGCCATTTACATAGAAACATATACAGAAGATGGTCTGCAGGACCATAGTGAAAGCTGGACCACTGCTTAGGAATCATTCTGTTCAGATGTAGTCTTTTTAAAATATATTTTTATTTCATTTTTCATAAACTTCAATTGATAACCGTTAGTAACAGACATGTACAGATTGCAAACAGATATAATATGCCTTGAGTTAATTTTTAATATGAGGTATGAACTCAGCCATAATGATTAGTAAGCCATAATTCATGATTTAACATTATCGGTTAATGGCTTGTTCAACAATTTCAGGATAAAACAAACAATGGCCTTTGTACTACATGAACCTAGCTGGTATATATTGCGATCATTACAATTACTCTATGAATTTTACTACTAAACTCATTTATTCTTACACAAATAAACCCATCATATTTCAAAACTGGATGTTTTGGAGAAAGAGATCAGAATATGTGGAAACAATAGGTAAGGTATGTATGGGTGTGTGTGTGTCTTTTTATAGGAGAGACTTATTTCAGAGAAGGATTCCTGAAAAAAAAAAAGAAATGCAGAAGCAACAAAAGAAGAAACAGTGCCATATTAACAAACAAAGCTGTTACTACACCAGAATAATTTTAGTTAAGACTTTAGAACTCAATTTTACTAGACATATCAATACATACTACAGTCTCATGATGTTAACTGAAATTGAATTGTTCCAATGGATTATCATCTTGGCGCTACAAATAAATGTTTTCTTACGGCACATGCAGAATTGGAATGAAATCTCTATATTTATTTTATTTATTTCCATTTATATTTAAAAAGGAAACCCAATTGTTTATTCATCCTGTAATTTAAGATACTGTTAATGGCCTCAGAAATGCAAGGCATCCTCTGGGAAATTAATAATAGCATAAGATTTAATGACACAAGCTAGTGAACTTTTCACTTAATGCCACATAATGTACCTTGATTAGGAAATCTTAATAATTATAAACTATAAGTATTATTAAGCATAATATATAATTACATTATATAATTGTAATTATATAATAAATAAGGGGAAATCTTTTTGGTTTACTAAATAACTGCTCCTTTCAACTTTATTCCATCCTAGTGGAAATAAAAACATTTAATGTAGATTAAACAATCTATTTAAAAAGTCCAGCATTAGGAGACTCCTCTCTCACTCTTTCAATCTCACCATACATAGAAACTTTTGTTAGTGCGTGTATACACACACACACACACACACACACACGTACACGGGGGGAGGCTCAGTTAATCTCAATGTACACATGTTGTACTTTGACAATAAAAGTTTATTTATTTATTTATTTATTTATTTTATCTATATCTATATCCATACACATTATATATATATATATATATATATATGGATCCTTGGTTTTTCGGGTTTTTCCCCGCGTAGAACTAAAGGTGTAGGCGCAACGTTTCGACGGAATCCCATCCGTCATCATCAGGCTTTAGCTTCCTTCTTCTGGGAGAAGCATGTGGCTGTTTGTTCCTCTTTTTTAAACTGCCAGAGGGGGTGTGTTCTGTGGAGGTGTGCTCTGATTGGGTAGGGGACCAAGTGTGTTCTGATTGGGTGGGAGTGTGTTTTGAATGGTGAGTGTGTTCTGATTGGGTGGGGGGGTTGTTATGAGTGGATGGGCTGGTCTCAGCTGCCAGCTCCAGACCTGAGCTGGTGAGTTGTGCTGCTTTTGTTCGGCTTCGTGTTTGTGGTGGTGCCATGTTTTTATAGTGGGTGTCAATTTGCTTATTG